>NC_137969.1:128249572-128792072 GCF_963924665.1 Micromys minutus
GTGACTGGGTTACCTCACTCAGGATGATATTCTCTAGATGCATCCATTTTCTTAGGGATTTCATAAAGTCATTGTTTCTAATAGCTGAGTAGTACTCCATTGTGTAAATATACCACATTTTTTATATCCATTCATCTACTGAAGGACATCTGGGTTCTTTCTAGCTTCTGACTATTATAAATAAGACTGCTATGAACATGGTGGAGCATGTGTCCTTATTGTATGTTGGAGCATTTTGGGGGTATATGCCCAGAAGTGGAATAACTGGGTCTTCAGGTAAGACTATGTCCAATTTTCTGAGGCATTGCCAGACTGATTTCCAGAATGGTTGTACCAGCTTACAACCCCACCAACAGTGGAGAAGTGTTTGCTCCTCTTTTCTCTGAATCCTCACCAGCATCTGCTGTAATCTGAGTTTTTGATCTTAGCCATTCTGACTGGTGTGAGGTGGAATCTCAGGGTTGTTTTGATTTGCATTTCCCTGATGGCTAATGATGTCGAGCACTTTCTCAGATGCTTCTCAGCCATTCGATTATCCTCAATTAAAAACTTTGTTTAGCTCTATACCCCATTTTTAATAGGGTTGTTTGATTCTCTGGCGTCTAACTTTTTGATTTTTTTGTATATATTGGATATTAGACTTCTGTCAGATGTGGGATTGGTAAAGATCTTTTCTCAATCTGTTGGCTGCTGTTTTGTTTTCTTGACAGTGTCCTTAGCCTCACAGAAAGTTTGCAATCTCGTTAAGTCCCATTTCTCTACTTCTGATCTTAGAGCTCAAGCCATTGGTGTTCTGTCCAGGAAACTTTCTCCTGTGCCTATGTGTTCTAAGGTTTCCCCACTTTCTCTTCTAATAGTTTCAGTGTGCCTGGTTTTATGTGGAGATCTTTGATTCCCTTGCACTTGAGCTTTTACAAGGATATAAGAAAGGATCTATTATCATTCTTCTGCATGCTGACTGCCAGGTGAGCCAACACCATTTGTTGAAGAGGCTGTCCTTTTTCCATTGAATGTTTTCAGCTCCTTTGTCTAGAATCAAGTGGCCATATGTGTGAGAGTTCATTTCAGGATCTTCTATTCTGTTCCATTGATCTACCTGCCTATCTCTGTACCAGTACCATGCGATTTTTAACACAATTGCCTTATAATATAGCTTGGGTTCAGGGATAGCAATTCTCCCAGATGTTTTCTTGTTGTTGAGATTACATTTCAATATTCTAGGACTTTTTCTTATTCCAGATGAATTTGCAAATTGATCTTTCGGGGATTGCATTGAATCTGTAGATCGCTTTTGGTAAGATGGCCATTTTTAAAATGTTGATCCTTCCAATCCATGATCCTGGGAGATCCTTCCATCTTCTGAGATCTTCTTCAATTTCCTTCTTCAGAGTTTTGAAGTTTTTGTCATACAGGTCCTTCACTTGCTTAGTTAGAGTCACACCAAGGTATTTCATATTGTTTGTGACTATTGTGAAGGGTATCTTTTCCCTAATTTCTTTTTCAGCATGTTTGACCTTTGAGTAGAGGAAGGCTACTGATTTGTTTGAGTTAATTTTATATCTAGCCACTCTGCTGAAGTTGTTTATCAGCTATAAAAGTTCTTTGGTGGAATTTTTAGGGTCACTCATGTATATTATCATGTCATCTGCAAATAGTGATATTTTTACTTCTTCCGTTCCGATTTGTATCCCTTTGATTTCCTTTTGCTGTCTAATTGCTCCAGCCATATCTAATTCCTGATTTAAGTGGGATTGCTTCAAGTTTCTCACCATTTAGTTTGATGTTGGCTATTGGTTTGCTGTATATTGCTTTTATTATATTTAGGTATGGGCCTTGGATTCCTGTTCTTTCCAAGACCTTTAACATGAAGGGGTGTTGAATTTTGTCAAATGCTTTCTCAGCATCTAGTAAGATGACCATGTGGTTATTTTCTTTAAGTTTTTTTATATGGTGGATTACATTGATGGATTCCCATATATTAAACCATCCCTGCATCCCAGGGATGAAGCATACTTGATCATGGTGAATGATCTTTTTGATGTGTACTTGGATTTGGTTTGCAAGAATTTTATTGAATATTTTTGCATCAATATTCGTAACGGAGATTTGTCTGAAGTTCTCTTTTATTGTACGGTCTTTGTGTGATTTGGGAATGAGAGTTAATTTGGCTTCAAAGAATGAGTTGGGTATTGTTCCATCTGTCTCTATTTTGTGGAATAGTTTGGAGAGTATTGGTATTAGGTAGTCAATAAATATCTGACAGAATTTTGCACTTAACCCATCTGGACCTGGGCTTTTATTGGTTGGGAGGTTTTTAATGACTGCTTCTATTTCTTTAGGTGTTATGGGATAATTTAGATGGTTTGCCTGGTCCTGGTTTAACTTTAGTATCTGGTATCTGTCTAGGAATTTATCCATTTCCTCCAGATTTTCCAGTTTGTGTTTTTTTTTTTTTTTTGTTTGTTTGTTTTTGTATTTTGTTTTTTTCAGTATAGGCTTCTGTAGTAGGCTCTGATGATTTCTTCAATTTCTGCTCTGAGGTTGATTATTTCTTGCCGTCTACTCCTGTTGGGTGTATCTGCTTCTTTTTGTTCTAGAGCTTTCAACTGTGCTGTCAAGTTTCTAGTGTATGCTCTCTCTGGTTTCTTTTTGGAAGCACTCAGAGCTATGAGTTTTCCTATCAGTACTGCTTTCATTGCATCCCATAGGTTTGGGTATGTTGTCCTTTCATTTTCATTAATTCTAGAAAATCTTTAATTTCTTTCTTTATTTCTTCTTTGGCCATGCTATCGTTGAGTAGAGCATTGTTCTGCTTCCATGTGTATGTGGGCTTTTTGTTGTCTTTGTTGTTATTAAAGACCAACCTTAGTCTATGGTGATCTGATAGGATGCATGGGAATATTTCAGTCTTTTTATATCTGTTGAGGCTTTTTTTGTGACTGACTATATGGTCAATTTTGGAGAAGGTGCCTTGAGGTGCTGAGAAGAAGGTGTAATCTTTTGTTTTAGGATGAAATGTTCGATATATAATCTGTTAATTCCAATTGGTTCATAACCTCTGCTAGTTTTACTGTGTCTCTGTTCAGTTTCTGCTTCCATGATCTGTCCATTGATGAGAGTGGGGTGTTGAAGTCTTCCACTATTATTGTGTGTAGTACAGTGTATGCTTTGGGCCTTAGTAGGGTTTCTTTTATGAATATGGGTGCTCTTATATTTGGGCCATATATGTTAAGGGTTGAGAATTCATCTTGATAGATTTTTTTCCTGTAATGAGTAAAAAGTTTCCTTCCTTATCTTTTTTGATAACTTTTGGTTGAAAATTTTCTTTATTTGATATTAGAATGGCTACTCGTGCTTGTTTCTTGGAAGGTTTTTTCTCATCCTTTTACTCTGAGATAGTTTCTGTCTTTATCTCTGAGATGAGTTTCCAGTATGCAGCAGAATGCTGGATTGTGTTTATGTATCTAGTATGATAATCTATGTCTCTATTGGGGAATTGAGTTCATTTATGTTAACAGTTATTAAGGAATAGTGGTTGCTGTTTCATGCTATTTTTGCTTTTAGAGGCAGAATTATGTCTGTGTGTCTTCTTTTGATTTTCTTGCTTAGTTATTTTTTTTATTTTTCTAGGATGGAGTTTCTCTCCTTGTATTGGGTTTTTCATTTATTATTATTTGTAGGGCTGGATTTTTGTTCAGATATCGTGTAAATTTAATTATGCCCTGGGATATCTTGGTCTCTTCATCTATGGTGATTGAGAGTTTTGCTGGATATAGTAACCTGAGATGACATTTGTGCTCTCTTAGTGTCTGTATGATGTCTGTCCAGGATCTTTAGCTTTCATAGTCTCTGTTGAGAAGTCGGGTCTAATTCTGATTGGTCTGCCTTTATATGTTAAATGTCCTTTTCCCCTTACTGCTTTTAGTATTCATTCTTTGTTTTTAACACTTTGTTTTGATTATTATGTATCGGAAAAAATTTCTTTTCTGGTCCAATCTGTTTGGGGTTCTATAGGCTTCTTTTGTGCTCATGGTCATCTCATTCTTAAGGGTAGGAAAGTTTTCTTCTACGATATTGTTGAAGATATTTACTGTGCCTCTTAGTTGATATCCTTCGCCCTCTTCTATTCCTATTATCCTTAGGTTTGGTCTTCTCATTGTGTCCTGGATCTCCTGTATGTTTTGGGTTAGGAGCTTTTTAATATTTGCATCTTCTCTGACTGTTTTGTCTATGTTTTCTATGTTGTCTTCAGCTCCTGAGATCCTCTCTTCCATCACTTGTAGTCTGTTGGTGATGCTTGCATCTGTGACTCCTGATTTCTTTTTTAGGTTTTCCATCCCCAGGGTTGTCTCTTTTTGTGTTTTCTTTATTGTTTCTTTTTCTACTTTTAATTCCTTCATCTCTTTGGTTGTGTTTTCCTGTAGTTATTTGAGTGAATTTTCTGTTTTCTCTTTAAAAGCTTCTATTTGTTTATGTGTGTCCTCCTGTGCTTGTTGTTTAAAGGAGTTTATTCATGTGCTTCTCGAAGATCTTCTTCATCATTGTGAGGTATGATTTGGGGTCTGAGTCTTCTATTTCTGGAGTGTTTGGCCATCCACTGCTTGCTGTGGTGAGAGAGCTAGGTTCTGATGTTGCCAGGTTGTCTTGGTTTTTATTGCTTAAGTTCTTTCGTTTTCCTCTTGCCATCTTGTTGTCTGTGATTGACAACATGGTCTTGTTGTCAGTGACTGGCATCTGTCTCTCCTGTGGATCTGAGGGCCTCTGGGCTCTAGAAGAAAATCGCTTCTGAGTGTTCAGCTTTTACTAGGCAAGCAGTGAGTTCTGGTAGCAGTGACTCAGTTCTGTCTTTGTTGGCTCAGGTTTAGGAGCTCTTGTGAGGCTGTTCTGAGAGCTCAGCCATCTGCTCACAGGTCCTGAGTACTACTGGCAGGGATCTGGCTCTTTCTCTAGGCCAAAGCAGACCCTCTTTCAGATAGCACAGTACTCTCTGCTCTCTGAGAACTCCTGGTGTGGTCTCCCTGGGCCTATGTACCAGGCTCCCCTCTGATCCACGTGTAAGAGGGCCTGTTAAGGTGAACTGCAAGCACAGCCTTTCCTGGGCAGACCAGGGTTCCCACTGACAAGGGCCTGTGCCTTATTCTTGGCCTGTGTGTTTGGTCTGTGAGCATGGACTTTCTGGGCGGATCTTAAATCCCTCTGCCAGAGGCCTGGCCCTTACTTTGAGCCGGAAGGGGAGGGGCACTTTACTCTAAAGCTCCGCCTAGATGTCTCTGTGCTTTGGTTACTCACCAGGCCTGTGTCCCTAGATCTCTGCTGTTCCAGGTGGCAACGGGCCTGTGTGTTTGGTCTGTGAGCCTCATTACTGTTTTATACTGAGGAAATATCCAGATGTAATTCTCCTTGTCTTGGAACCAGGGAGTTGAAGATGTCCCAGGGGTGGGGGTCGAGGGATACTGCTGGAGACAGTGAGGTGTAATGAGAGTCTCAGTTTATTTTCAGGCAACAGCTAACATAATTGGAAGATTGATGGGATGTGTGTCATGAGAAAAAAATGTACTCAGGGAGAGTGCACGGGCTTTGGAACTGAGTATCTCCAAACGGTGGGGCCGCCACTGACTGAGAAGAGAGATCACTGGTGGAAGCTGGTCTGAGCATACTCTGACTAATTAGCTCAGTCTCTCCTGGGTGTTTGGAGATGGGCTGCCTCCTTGGTGGCTTAGTGTCAGACCGTGGGTTTTAGAAGAAGTTTATGCTTGAGAGACTCAGCTGGGGACCTGGTGGAAGCTCTTGGATGATGAATTTGCTTCTTCCTAATAAAAGAAGAAATAGGATCAGGAGCAGAAAGAATGTTGGGGGGTGGGAGATATTAACTATCAGAGGAGGAGGAAAACTATCAGAAACAATCGTGTATGGAAGCGTGCATTATCAGACGATTGTGGTCTGTTCTGAACTGTGGCTTGTGGTTGTGAATTTCAAGTGTCTGGTCTGGGGTGGTGTGTTTCTCCCAAGCCTTTTCAGGCCATGGGCACTGAGACAGGATGGATACAAAGTTTGTTCTAACTGCTTTGAATATAGGAAGAACATAGATTTTTTTCCAAGAAGGAAGCAGCAAAAGCCTTATTAGGCGTAAGGAATATAATATACAAGAGAGGGGGAGGTGCTGTCATCAGATCTAAACTTGTCAAGGAGGGATGTAAAAACAAGAAAGATAGTTGTTCTGTTAGCAGAGGATCACTAGGTGCTGGAGTCTTGTTTAAAGTAGCGTTTATTTTAATATAAATTGTATTTATGTATGTTGGATCTTATTTCAAGTACTTGTGAAAAATCGTCTGTTGACCACATCTAATATTTTTGAAATTAACAAATTCAAGTGTTTGAATAAGTATTCCAACAAGATAGTGGCAAGTACTGAACATTAGTACGAAATTTTGTTTATACTGATAATATACTAATATCTTATTATCCCTGAAAAGCCAAATCTCAAAAACACAGTATTCTTTTTCACAGCATAGTGTTTTAGAGGTAACTAGGTGTCTTAGTTAGGGTTTTACTGCTGAGAACAGTCACCACAACCAAGGCAACTCTTAGAAGGACAACATTTAATTGGAGCTGGCTCACAGGTTCAGAGGTTCAGTCCAGTATCATCAAGGCTGGAACATGGCATCGTCTAGGTAGGCATGGTGCAGGAGGACCTGAGAGTCTTCATCTGTAGGCCACTAGCAGAATATTGGCTTCCAGGCAGCTAGGTTGAGGGTCTTAAATGTTTACAGTGACACACTGTAAATACTCCAACAAGGCCACACCTATTCCAGCATGGCCACACCTTCTAATAGTGCCACTCCCTGGGCTGAGCATGTGCAAAGCATCACACTAGGATTATCAAAAGCAAAGCATAGTATTAAAAATAGCTACTTTTAGTGTTTCAATATATGTTTATTTTCAAAATTGATTGAGGTAACCAGGAAGTATGGATGAGATTGTAAATAACACAGCGGTATGTTTATAGGCCTTCAACATTTGACTGTTTCTCTTCAAACTGACTGACCCTAAGTATCCTCCCAAGGAGACTCATTTAAAGATGTGATCCTTTCAAGAAAGTAAGAGAGTTATTGAAGAAGAGAAGCATTGAAACTTTCTGTGTCTGGATGGACCATCTAAATCCATTCACCCATCTATCCATTCATCCATCTTCCCACCCATCTCTCCAGTAAACATATTTGTTAATGTGTGCTAATGGGTCCCAGATTATGGTGGTCCAACTATAACTTTTTTGTCTCTGAGTTGATACTAAAACAATATGTATTTTTACAGTAATGTGCTTCAGATTTTAGACTTTGTTTTTTTTCCTAGACAGATGCATGGTACGATTCTCTCTCCAGATGAGGGGCAGCAGCAGTGAGCAGCCACTGTTCTAGTCAGCCACACAAGCACTGACAAGGGACTGCTATGCTGCCAGTGTTCTGTGCATATAGAGATCGTGCACACTGTGTTGAGAGATAGACGTGTTAGATGATTTTGCCCAACTCTTAGGCTAATGGGAGTGTTCCGAGCACATTGAAGGTGGGATAATCCATGACTCAGTGGCCGGGTGGATTTTTGTGATGGTTATTCCTGGTTGTCAACGTGACTACATCTAGAATGAACTGTAATCCAGAAATGTAGGGCAGATCTATGATCCAGATCTTAATCTGATCCTTTATTAGAAAGGATATATGAATCTGGACTCACTTTTATGATGATGTCCATGTGTGTACGCTGTTGGGATGGGGTGGGTGGGGAACTGGGGTGTGGAGAGGAGCTTCCTTCAGTTTGGGTGAGAAGCATATTCTCTGAGAACCTGAACCTTTTCTGTCTCTTCCCTAAGCATCCTCATGTTCTGTGAGTTTTCAGGATGTCTCTGCTGAATGACTTGGGTCAACCAAGTTTAGGCTCTCATTTTTAATAAGGTATAAGGGCAATGTACATGATTTCAGTCGACCTTTTCCTATTTAAGGTCCTGAAAAAAAATTGCCAAACTACCATAAAGTTTTCTCTCTCAGAGGTATACTGAAAATATGACTTAGCTTTTTATATCCGTTCCTAACACTGCCTTCCATAATGGTGATCACTTGGAACCAAAAAGAATTACTTCATGGTAGTGTTTTGAGGGAGGCAGTACCCTGGCCTGGCCTCAGGTGTGTACCTGAAATGTAGGGTGCACATGTCTACTGGGATTTAGTTTAAAAAGTTCAATACTGCATAGCATTCAAAGTCCAAAGTTAATTTTATTCAGGAGATCTGACTTCTCACCGAGTGCAGAAAATGGATGACATGCCTTCAGTATTCAAGGGCTGCAGCTTTGTGTGAAATAAGCTGGGTCTACCATTGCAAAACTCTGTGTTAGATATAACCAGCCACTCCTTATGCTTATCTTCTTTCCGAAAGAAGATATGGAGTGAAGGAAGGAAACTGCTTTGCTCGGTAACAAGATCTCTGTTAAGGGAACATCGCTAGTGGAGTACCTCAGTACCTGAACTAGCAAAGAAACCAAAAAAGATGTGAAGCAATCTCCTTGCCACTCCCATGGCTTGTAAGAATCAGTCTCCCTGAGAGCTAAGCCTCTTGTAGAGCATGATAGGAAATGGGGTCAGAGATAACATAGATGGGAGCGACCTCAAGCCTTACTAAGATGTCCTTTGCTTCCAGCATGGCCATCTCTGATAAAGAGCCAATAAGACATTCCCGAGATAAATGTTCTATGAAAAAAAATTCCTATCTCACATTTGGAAACCATTTGCTGTAAAATTCTTAATACTTGTTATTGGCCCTGATAGATAAACAATATTTGGAACACGGAAAACCTTTAGTATTTCATTAGTGTTTTCTTTCCTCCTTTCTTTTTTCTTTTCTTCCTCCGTCCCTTCCTCCTTTTTTCCCTTTATTTCTTTCTAAGCTAAATTTAAATTTATTTTTATTCTTTTAAAATTATGTGTATGGGTGTGTGCATATGCATGCAGAACCCTTGGAAGGCCAAAGCATGAAGTCTTCTGAGGCTGGAGTTATAGGTGGTTATGAGCTGTCCTATGTGTGTGCTGGCAACAGGAGGTCTCTTAATTCCTAAGTCAGCTCAGCAGCCCCTGAGCTGTTCCTTATTATTATTATTGTTAAAAAACTTTGTTCATTGACAGAAAGTTGAGTCCCTAATATCTAGCTGTCTGTATATAGCCATTTTGATGACTTTGTTTACTTAACAAATGTTCTAGGTAGTTGAATCTTCTCTCTCCTCTTCTTCCTTCTCTTCTATCATAAATTATATCCTTACTACAGTTTCCTTTCCCATCATGCCTCTCAGTTTTCTATCCCCATCCACACCCTTGATCCTCTCCCCATTCTTTTCTTTGAAAAAAAAAAGAAAGAAAAAAGAGCAGCCTCCCCCCCCCCCCCAAGGAATAGCAACTGTATCTGGTATAACAAGTTATAATGAGACTAGACACAAACCCTCATATCAGGGCTGGGTGAGGCAACCCAGGTCTCAAGAGCAGACAAAAGAGTCAGAGACACCTTTACTCCCTCTGTCCCACAAAAAATCTAAGCTACACAATCACAGAGCACAGTATGTATGCAGAGGACTTAGCACAGTCCCATGATGGCTCCACAATTGTTGCTTTAGCCGCGGTGATCCCTGATGAGCCCTTCTCAGTTGATTCTGTGAGCCTTGTTCTTATGGTACCTTCAAACCCTCTGGTTCCTGCAATCCTTTATCCCTTTCCTCTGCAGGGGGTCTGTAGGGAGCCCTTTGTGCTGCACCCAAACATGGTGCCGGCTTCCCGCCGAGAACTCAGCAAACAGAGCTGTTGCCCAGCCAAGAGACTTAATGCGTATGCACCACATAAGTCACAGCCCACTCTTGGGGCACGTGATTGAGCTACAGGAGGATGCACCAATCAGGTAACAACACGAGTCTCCTAGGCATGTATAGCAGTGCATTTTCTCCCCCACGTGAGAAGAAGAGGAAGACAGTGGAGAGATTGCAGGAGACCCCACGTGGAGGGATGGCGGAGAGGTGCCACGTGGAGAGAGACTCGGTAAAATAGATTGCGGGAGGTCCCGCGTGGACAGAGACTGGACAGAAAGATCGCTCGTGGGGGACTGCGCGTGAGAGGCCGTCTAGACAGTAGAACTCGGTAGGGAGTCCCCGGCTCAGAGACAAGTTTCCTGCTCAAGAAGCCCCTGCTCAAAGTGCTGTTCAATAAAGGTTATCCGCAGAAGAAGCTGTTTGTTTTGTTGCACGCCTGTTCCTAGCGGCGGGAAGCGTGGGTGCGTGACAGCAGGGGTCCCCTGGCTTCATTTAGTATTTGAGTGTGGGTCTCTCTGCATCTGCTTTCATCAGTTGCTTGATGACACCTCTCAGATGAGAATTGGGCTAGTGGGTTGTAAAGGCTATAATTCTGTTAAGGTGAAGATCCATCACATTAACTTCTTCCTTGCTAAGCTTTAGGGAATGGTGGTTGAAATGAGTAGTAATAGTATTAAGTCTATAGAAAGACTTGATCCTTAACACCTCCTAACCTGGGGTGCTGGTGGTGCTGGTGGTGGCATTTCTACACTGTGGTTCAATTCAGCCTTTGCCCATGAGGTTCTGTTTGCATCAACAGTCAAACTAGTGGCCTTAGTCTTTCTGTTAAGATGAAATGGGCTTCCCAACAATGTGCAATACATCCTGTTCAGCACTACCTGCAAACTTGTTAGACATGCTTGTTTCTGAGCTCCAACCCAGACCTGCTGGGTCTGAAACCACAGGGGTGAGGTTCAGGTGATTCAGGGGCATTCCAAGTGTACTGGCTGGTTTTGTGTCAACTTGACACAGGCTGGAGTTATCACAGAGAAAGGAGCTTCGGTTGAGGAAATGCCTCCATGAGATCCAGCTGTAAGGCATTTATTTTCTCAACTAGTGATCAAGGGGGGAGGGCCCAGCCCATTGTGGGTGGTGCCATCCCTGTGCTGGTAGATGTGGATTCTATAAGAAAGCAGGCTGAGCAAGACAGGGAAAGCAAGCCAGTTTAGCAACATCCCTCGCCTCTGTGTCAGCTCCTGCTTCCTGACCTGCTTGAGTTCCAGTCTTGACTTCCTTTGGGGATGAACAGCATGTGGAAGTGTAAGCTGAATAAACCCTTTCCTCCTCAGCCTGCTTCTTGATCATGATGTTTGTGCAGGAATACAAACCCTGACTAAGGGCTGGAGAGATGGCTCAGTGGTTAAGAGCACTGACTGCTCTTCCTGAGGTCCTGAGTTCAATTCCCAGCAACCACATGGTGGCTAACAACCATCTGTAATGAGATCTGATGCCCTCTTCTGGTGTGTCTGAGGACAGCTACAGTGTACTCAAATTCATAAAATAAATAAATTAATCTTAAAAAAAAAAAAAAAAAAAAAAAAAAGAAAAGCCAAGCCCTGACTAAGACATGGAGAAAGGCAATTCTGAACTGACTACCTGTAAGACTGTGTTTGTCTTCTAGACTGATGACCTCATGTGTGTATGCGAAGTTGTTTGTTGGCTGGAGATGCCCTGTAAAACTTTTAAGTGCTAACTGGGCCCAAGAGAATTCATTATCCTGTATTTACTGTTGGTAACCTTTCCTGATTCCAACTTGCCAAATTAAGCATTCATCAAGGGATACAGAGTTTTGAGAACTTAGCCTCTTTTTAGGTGATTTGTGTATAGTAAGTAACTCTAATAAGCACTAAATGTAGCTAGATCAGCTCAGGACAAGAGAGTATCTCAATCTTTTTTTATTAACTTTATTTTAAAAAACAAAAATAAATGTACAAATTTTCAGCATTTTTGCATGAAAGTATACAAATACATTTTTTAAGGTTGTAATTAAGTATTTGTGGGTACATACACATATGTATATATGTAATAACAATATAGGAAAAGAGGCTATTAATTTGAGGGGATAGGAGAGAGACTAGGGGGGGCTGTAGGGAGGAAAGGGGGATGTGGAGTATCTCAATCTTAAACATTCTTTGGTTCCAGTTGATCATCTTTAGACTTCTCTGTATCATTTAAAAACACATCTTCCTTAATCCTTAAGTCAGAGAGCCTATCAGTGGCAGAGAATCGGGAGCCATGGCAACTTCAGGTTGTTAGCAGAAAACAGAGATAAACCACCTTTTAGGGACTATCCTTAAGTCTTGGAATGGTGATCTTGAGTATCATAAGAGTGTTACACATTAAATGGTTCTTTGCAGCTTTTGTCTGGGGGGGGGGGGGGCGGGTGCCAGACGTGCCTCTGGGAACTGCTGAGGGAGGAGGAGGAGGAGGCTGTTGCTTTCCTTTGCTAGTTGGTTGCTTAGAAAGCACTCTAGTTAACTGGGTATCAAGGTTACTAAAAGATGAATGGGGACAGTGACTGAGCCCAAGTTAAGAGTTTAAAAGGTTAAACACTGATGACTATCTGGGCTATGTTGTTATCATCTGTGCAGATACGCTCTCAACCAGCCCAGCAATAATAAACCTTTACTTAGTGTTTGTAAGGGGTCACCCATTATTCTGAGGCTCTGAAGTATACGTTTGATGTTTACAACAATCCTTTGAGTGAAGTTAGCACATAAGAGAGGTACCAGGAACGGACATCGATCCCAGGACCAAGAAGGTATGGGTTCTGTCTGTCAGTGGTGGAATGATGCAACCGTAAGCCAAAAATCAATGACCCGAGCTTCTGCAAGTTTAGATCTTTCATTCCCAATTCTGAGAGAAAGACAGTGGTGCTGAATTTATGTTTACGTTTCAACATCACAACTTTTCTCTAAGAGTTCAACGATCAATAGATATTTGTTGATTATATAGCTTTGGAGAGCAATTGCCTAAGTTCCCCACGGAAAAGGAAGCTACAAACACACACTGGCAGGTGCAGTACCTGAGCCATGCATCGGGTTGTAGAGGGAGTAGGTAGGGGATGCTCTGACATGCTGCCCACGGGAACCCTTCCCAGTCTTTCTCCTTCGCAGTCAAACTGAGAACAGACCAGCAAGTCAGTAGGGACTAGTGAGTATTTTGGTTGGCCAGCCCAATGGTAAGACAGAACAGCGTTTGCAGAAGTACAGAGGTTATTCTAGGTTCTCAACCTATGACAAACCATCAGGGTGCTAATAAAATTACATAAGCGTGGGCTCCGCTCTGTAGGTCCCCGGGTTCAGACTCTCCTGGGAAGAAACCTGGCAGCTTGATTAACCAGGCCCTGGAGCATTCTTATCAGGGGAGCTTGGGAAACCCAACAAGGAGAATGGAGTCGGTTCACAAAAACAGTTGGAATGAGCTTGGGAGAGAATGTGTGTGGTTGAGTTTGGGTGGTATCGATGTAATTTCTTTTCACGTTCCTTGGTTTTGATGTTGGTGTGAATATTCGGTGTTGGTTACTTCACCAGGTATTGCAGGCACATTGAACGGAGCCTTTACTTAGACTGAAGCAATTTAAATTATGCTCTAGATAATAATCACTTAAAGTCTGCACCTCCATTCAGCATACAGGGTTCTCAGCTTTTGTGTGGGATAGCCTAAGAGATAGCAGACAGTGCAAGTAAGGGAGAGAAGGGATAGATTTCTTCTACAGTGTGTCCCATGATCTAAATGGCAACCATTTTCTCTTGAACACACTGAGGCTGAGACATTACTTGTATAGGTCAAATAGCAGAAAAATGCTGAAGGTAATATGGGAACAGACATGGACAAAATTGAGAGGATCTTAATGTGAGGATGATCAAATGTGAACTATTAACGTGGTTTCATAAAAGTTTATGGTCGAAGGCTGTCAGAGGGCAGTGGGGGTAGGGCAAAGGAAAAAAGAGAGAGAGGTTGGTGAGGTGCCGAGTTAAAGTTAGACAGGAGACATACATTCTGATGTTCAATTGTACAGTGAGGTAAACATAGTTACCACGTTGTATTGACTGTTTCAAAATAGCTAGAAGAAAGAATTCTGAATATTCTAATCACAAAGAAATGATAAGTGCATGAGGTGCTAGATATGTTAATTGACTTGGTTTAATGATTGTACAGTGTATACATATATTAAAATATCATATCATGTTCTGTTTCTTAGTCAGGGTTTCTATTCCTGCACAAACATCATGACCAAGAAGCAAGTTGGGGAGGAAAGGCTTTATTCAGCTTAGACTTCCACATTGCTGTTCATCACCAAAGGAAGTCAGGACTGGAAGCCAAGCAGGTCAGGAAGCAGGAGCTGATGCAGAGGCCATGGAGGGATGTTACTTACTGGGTTGCTTCCCCTGGTTTGCTCAGCCTGCTTTCTTATAGAACCCAGGTCTACCAGCCCAGGGATGGCACCACCCACAGTGGGCTGGGCCCTTCCCCCTTGATCACTAGTTGAGAAAATGCCTCACAGCTGGATCTCATGGAGGCATTTCCTCAACCCAGGCTCCTTTCTTTGTGATAACTTCAGCCTGTGTCAAGTTGACACAAAACCAGCCAGTACACTCTGTAAAATTGTGTAACCATTATATGGCAATTAAAGTAAAAATTATTTTAAATGGTGAGCAAAGTGCCTATGAACTAACACTTCAGCTGAAGTGGATGAGCTATGATCTAGATTGCTGCTCAAGGGGCCCATAATAAAAAACTTCTAACAAAAATGTGTGCCCACTCAGCACTCTGTTGCTTTCCCTTGTAGGAGAAGCTAATTATTAATGTTTCAAAATGCTAGTTCTCTGTGTTCCTTAGAAGAAATTAAAGCGAGGCTTGTTGGCACCCTGATGCAAAGTTGCCCTGGTAGGCTCTATTCATTTTGACTTCTGGATCACAACTGGTTAAGCTGTGACTTGAAACTCCCTGTGTGGCTGTGTAGATGATATATGGTTGCCAACATCAGATGGGGAATGATAAAATACTTGTGAACACAAATGGTCAAAAACCAAATCGAATGTGTGATAAATCTTAGGCATTTCTTGCAGGGCTGGCCTGCATTTTCTCACGGTTTCACTGTAAGCCTATGTTGTGAAGTCACAACTTGGCACTGACTATGCCCTGGTGTCACCCAGGACCCCTGAGTGCCACCTAAAACACTGCGGTTCAGATTTGGGACTGGTGTATGCTATGCAGTGTCTTTGGTATTTACATAAGAACTTTTAGGACATCTGGAAACATAAGGTTCGATTATGGAAAACTGAGAGTTGTAATAGTTTCCTGTCATTGTTTCCTCTTGCATAAGTGTCCAATTAGTACATCTTTGGATTATATTGTGATCGAATATTCAATTTTAAAAGTTGCTGTTTGAATTGCTTGGTTGTGTTTCAAAACAAAGGAAAAAAATCATTAAATAAATTTTAGTTTGGGATTAAGACAGAACTTCCTTTTGTATGAATAGTATATTTTTATTAATTTTTTCTCTGATATAGTGCATCCCAGCCACAGTTTCCCCCCTCCACTCCCACATCTTCTCTACCCCCATTCCCTCTCCCTCTCCTTCCCCCTCCTCCCTCCACATCCACTCCTTTTTCATTTTTTCTGCAGAAAAGGGCAGTTCTCTCCGGGTTACCAAGCAAACATGGCATGTCACGTTGCAATATGATTAGGCCCCTCTCCTCATATTAAGGCTGTGTGAAGAAACCCAGTTCCCAAAAGCAGGCAATAAAATCAGAGGCAGACCTCTGCTCCCTCTGACAGAAAGGACAGAATTTCTAACAATCTCTCTCTCTTTTAATTATTTCTTTTACTGTCAAGAGTAGAATTATATCACATCCCCCTTTAGCTCTCTCCTAACACTCACTATATCCCTCCTTGATCTTTTTAAAATGTATGGTCTCATTTTTTTTAAATTAATTTCTAAGAATGTCTAAAGTGTTCTTAATGGGATTTTGTATTATACACGTATGAAAAAGTAGTGCTCTTGGCTTTGGCAATTATGAGATATAAATGAAAAGTGTCAAAGATGCTCTATACCCTGCAGTATCAAATATTCATTCTGAATTTAATTCCTTACAAAAAATAAGCAAGTACACTCATCTTATTAGTATGCAAATTGCCTGTTTTAAAATGAGTTTCTTAGCCTCTATTATCCATAAATGTTTCATTTGCATACTTGTTTTATGTACTGGTGTACCTGGGGTCTCATAAGGGGGTTTCTTGAGGGAGAAAGATTTGGGAATGGGAAGTTTAAGAAGGCCTGCTTTTGATTAAGTGACCTCCAAAATGTAGACCTTACTCCATGATGTAGGCATGACTTAATGGAACGTTCATGAATGTTTATGCTTACAATACCAACACGAGACTCTTTTCTGAGCACTGGCATTCCTTTACTTGGATGGATTAGAACGTTTAAATGGCTCTGTCTTGGCTATGGTGGGGAATGCTGTGTATGCCTGTGCCCTCTGGCCCTGCTGACATCTTTAGCATCCAAGAGTCCAGTGTGTGCATCTGTCATACCGGAACTGTGGATCTTTCCACTCCCATAGATACTGTCAGTTCAGTGTGGAGCTGGTGACTGCCAGAGTATGTATTTCAACACATTGGTGAATGTTGAAACCAAAACTATTATGATGAAAGAACAGGAACCGTCCACCTGCAGATCTGGGAGCAGGGACATAGAGTGTTTGTAGAGCCTTTGTCTGCAGCCACATGTGTGTCTGTGTTAGGCTGCATCCCAGAGAACGTATTGTCTAAAGTTGTTACTGAGCCGGAAGCGACTTGAGATATTCCTAGTCACTCTGACCATATCAGTTACTATTACATCACTGTGGCCAAAAGACCTGACAGAAACAACCTGCAGGAGGGAAGATTCATTTCCAGTGTCTCGATCACTCCTAGTCATGGCAGAGAAGGGAGGGCAGGGGCATCTTAATTCACGATGGCGGGGTGTACAGTAGGAGCTTGTCCTATCACCTCTGACTGGGAAGCAGCAGGTAGCTGAAACTGGGCCAGTGGTCACCAAATCCACTCCTGGTGACCTCACCTCCTAAAGGCTCTATACCCCCCCCCCCCACTCCCAAAATAGCACTCCAGATTGGGGATAAGGGCTCAAAGTAGGTTGGAGATATTTCTCATTCAAATGACAAAGCTGCCCAGTGGCAGGGAAGACATCAGTTTTAAACTGGAAATTGAAAATATCCCTAGCAGTCTGCTAAGCAGTTCCAAATGCTTTGCTCTCCTTAGTCGACTGAAAGCAGTTTCTCTCCATCATGTTTATATTTTCGCATCTAATCACCATGTATTTTTGGAAGAATAATATTGGTGGACATTCACTCTACAGTCTCTAGCTTCCATTCACATATGCACTCTCTCTCTCTCTCTGTCTCTCTCTCTCTCTGTCTCTCTCTCTCTCTCTCTCTCTCTCTCTCTCTCTCTCTCTCTCTCTCTCTCTCTCTCACACACACACACACACACACACACACACACAATTGGACAGCTGGCTTACATACCTTGACGAGGCACCACAGGGTCTTGAAAAACAAACAAACAAATAAACAAACAGCCAAATCTACAACAACAGATGGAAAAAAGTGATTAAGACCAGGGTAGGAATTAATGAAATGAAGATGAAGGAAATAATAGAAGGAATCAATGAATCAAATGATTGGTTCTTTGAAACATAAATTAAACCAATAATATTTAGCCAGACAAATGATGCGAGAGGAGACAAATTAGGTGAACTGAAGGCAAGAATGTATGTGTCGGCAATAGATACTAAGAAATTCAGGAAAAAACTTTCGGGCATGAACTAAAGACATATTCCACTAAATTGGAAAAATCTGAAAGAAATGGATGAATGTCTCAAAATATAGAACCTGCCAGGTTTAAACAAGGTGAGGCAGGCAACTTATACAGACCTGTAACAAGGATGAGATTCAGGGAACAATCGCCCAGCTGAAAAAATAAAGTGTTCAGGCTCAGCTGTGAAGAATCTAGTGTATGGTGGCTGGAGTGTTGGCTCAGTGCCTGCTGCTCTTCTAAAAGACTCACGTGCTGTATCCAGCATCCATACTGGATAGCTTAGCTCACCTTTAAGTCTAGCTTCAGGGTGTTCCAATGCTTTTGACATCCATAGGGACCTCATACATGTGCATATAACCTACATGATTTTAAAAAAGAATAATTTATGTTCGCAAACTATACAGTAAGAGTCTATTGTTTAAATAAATAGCAAACAAACAAATAATAAATAGTGGCCTCTGACATGCTTGGCAAGTATATGAAGCTATATTCTCAACTGTTCTTTTACATTTGTTTACTTTGTGTGTGTGAAACAGAGATAGAGAGGGAGAGAAGAAGAGGAAGAGGGAGAGAGAAAATGCTTACATGCCAAAGGTGCATTTGTGAAGGTCAGACAACTTCTGGAACTCAGTTCTCTTCTTTTACACGATGTAGCTTCCAGGAATTGAACTCGGGTCATTAAGCTTGGCAGCAAGTACCTTACCCACTGAGCCATCTTGTTGACCCTCCCCATCCAGGCTTCCTTTTTATTCTAAGATGAGGGCTTGCTAAGTTATTCAGGCTAACCTTGAATTTGTAATCACCCTGCTTTAGCTTTCTGAGTAGCTGAGGTCCCAGGCCTGTGCCACCAGGTCCAACTCCCAGCTGTCAGTTTTAAGGAATGAAAGCAGTGCTGGTGAGACCAACTTTTTCTGGTTCTGAGCTGCTGGGCTCTCAGGAGAAGAATGGCAGGAGGCAGTGTGGAGCGGTGGGTGGGTTAGCCCCTAGTCCATATCCCTGAAAATCCCTTGAGAAAGGGAAGGACAGCGTATAATAGGTGAGCAGATGCAGATCCTGTAATGGAGGTTTAAGGATATCAGGAAGGCACAGAAAACGGCAGACACTGGCATATATCGGCCATGAAATGTTTTCCAGCCAGAATGGCATTGTCTCTCTGAAATTGAGTAGCTTCGGGGAAGATACGGTTCTTGCCTGGCTGGCTGCCAGGCAAAGCTGACCGTCTGCAGCAACCGAGTGTTTATTTTTGTTAGTTCGAGGGTGGTAGTCAGTGGTACCATGAATTACCAGACGGTAACGCCTCCCACATTTGTTCCAAGCGTCTTTAATCTTATGTTAACATTGCCAGGAAACTGCCCCAAGATGTCAAGTAGGTTACTGCACCAGGGTGTGGACACCAGGCAGACCTGCGGTGTTGGATCTTAGTAAGGGGTTAATTGCAAACGAAAACTTCCCAGGGGAAAGTGCAGAAGTGGTAGCGAGTTGTATTGACACCATACTTTCTGAAGATAAGTATGAAATTTGTTGCAGCAGCCCCTGATGCCAATAACGAAGACCATGTTGTGTTAGATATTTTGCTCTGCAATGTTGATTAGTTTGTGGAACCTTGCCTCGCTTCCTTATTCTCTGGAGGAGTTCTAGCTTCACTATGAACTACTTTAGTTACTCAGGCTACACTTCTTGCATGTTGTAGCTTAAAAAACTAAACAAAAACCTAAGCTCCCCTTCCCTCCCCCACCCCGGGTTTCTCTGTTACAGGCCTGTGGCTGTTCTAATTCTGACTTTGTACACCAGGCTGGCCTCAAACTCACAGAGATCCACTTGCCTCTGTCTCCCAGAAGCTGGGATTAGAGGCACACCCGGCAAAGCTGTTTTTATGAAAGGTATAAGCTGGGCTTTCCTAACACATTTCAGGTACAGACAGTTAAATGCTGTGTTGAAAACTACTATTGTTGTAGCTGGTACACTTACTTCATTGACTTCCTTCCCTTGAGCAGGTGACTTAGAGGACGGGACCCCAAGGACAGTTCAGATAGAGCAAAAACATTCCTCCTACTGAATGTACAAAACTGACTACGTCTGCTTTTCTAATGGGGCAGATATTAGACCAGCACTCAGTGTTCAGAGACAAAGACGGGGATAGAGCACAGAGCTATAGGATGCTTCCCTAGGATGTGTGCACTCTGTGCATAGTCTCAGGCTCAACCCCCAGGAGTGCAGATTAAATGAGTTTTTACGCTTTTATTTCCATGGCTTTGTTTCAGGTGAATTTTTAAAGAGATCTAATGGATTTTAAGTCATTTCTTTGTGACTCAGTGCATTTGCTGTAAATGCAAGAACAACCTGACGTCACATAGCTGCGTAAGGCCTAATGCATAGTGAACAAATGTACTGCCAAGAATGGGTTGTTCAAATATTGATCTCAAGATTGAGGGAGGTTAGAACAGAGCAGCCTGTGTTGGTGGAGGATGACTTAGGATTTTAGAATCAGAAGTTGAGTCTAATTTAAATGTCCTCGGGGGGGGGGGATGATTAACTTCTGATTAGTATACTACTTCAGAAAAATGACTTAGTACTCATGCTAAACCCAGACTGAAGCTTAGAAAGGAAACCACCTTAAACAATTTTATTTTTTTAATGTGGAAGAGGTTTATTGAGGCCGACAGAGATAAAAGAAGGAAAGAGAGAAAGGAGAGAGAAAAAAACTTAAACAATCTTTTTAAAAAATAGTTTATTATTCTGTGTGTATTTCATTTCACGGTTTCCCTGCTCATATGTCTGGGTGAGGGTGTCTGGTCCCCTGGGATAGGAGTTCCAGACAGTTGCCATGTTGGTGCTGGTAATTGAACGGAAGTCCTCAGAATAGTCAATGCTTATTAAGAGCCTCTGAGCCATCTCTCCGGCCCCTTAAATAATCTTCTTAAGAGAAATATTGCCATAATTATGATTTCATACCCGGAGTGCATTTAAATATGCACATGCCTAGCCAGTCACCTAGAACCTTCACCTCTTGGAAAATGAGGTCTTGGTCTTTATAGTCCAGTGCGGTATCCACCCATATCCCAGTTTTTCTGCATACCGTCTACAGATGCCCACCTCAGAGTTCATTTTGGAATGATGAAGAGGACAACACATTACAGATTTCCTAAGCGATAACTTAGGTGGTCAATGCCAGCATATAAATAATAACACTGATAAATCAAGACGGAAATCAAGGCCCCTGGACTTCTTTTGCAGCATCTTCAATGGCATGCTCATTACTTAGTGTGCAAATTTTGGGGGACATTTTTCAACCATAGGTTCTAGTGTTAGGGCCTCAAAATACACAGGCAAATGAGGTACAATAACAATGAGCCCTTGATTTGGGAAGATGTGATTTGAATCAGCTGTGTCTATTTGTGTTACAGCATTGATGTAATTTATAAAAATGTTTGGCGCGGGGGGGGGGGGGGATGGGATAGGGGTTTATGGAGGGCAAACCGGGAAGTGTAAATAAAATATATCCAAAAATATTTTTGTTTTGTTTTTATGTATGTGTGTATGTACGCATACATGCATGTGGGTGCCCACAGGGGCTAGAAGATGGTGTAAAGTCTCCAGGAACTAGAGTTAGAAATTGTGAGCCACCTAACATGGGTGCTGGGAATTGAACTCTGCCACTCTGAAAGATTAGCAAATGATCTTAAACTGCTGAGCTGTCTCTCCAGCCCTAATTGACAGAATATTGAGATGATGCCTATAGAGGATGTTGCAGTGTCTTTGGAATATAGTAAACTTTTAATAAATTCTAGGTTATTTCTCCTTAACAGTACATTTCTGGGAAAACAAGGAACACTTAAATGTTGCAATATGCTCTTCAACTCAAATAAATTCACTCAATGAAAACATAACTCAGTAATTAGGAACACAAGCTGCAAGTCTATATTGGGCAGATTTACCACTACACTCTCTGTTCCCCTCCTAGGAGATCCCTTATAACTTGCCATTTTTCCAGGCCTCCTGTTCCTGCTCCTCCTCTCCTTCTCCTTCTTTGACCCTCCTCTTCTGTTTTTCTCCCTGACTCCTTCTCTTTCATTTCTTCTTTTTCCCACATCCTCTCCCTGTCCAGTCATGTATTGATTTAACATAAATCTACACATCACTCTTTTTGTTTACCTTAAAAAACAAACAAACCAAAAAAAAATCTTCGCTTTTAAATGTAAGCTGTGTATAACTATTATCACCTGAGAATATTCTAAATGACTATGTTTTCTCAAAGTTAATTATCTTGGACAGACTATAAAACTAAATTAGTCTTCAACTCTGTCAGAAATCTGAGAATGGCAAAATATCTAAAAACATAGGAAGCCTCCACGGTTTCCAGAACTTAGAGAGGTTGTAGAGACAAATCTCCACCTGTAGTACGCTTAGCATCACATGAGAGTAAGTCTTCGGCCTTCTGGCTCAGGATCACTGACAGACCTAGAAATGCAGAAATTTTGAAGGGCCAATAATTTTGGCTTGGCAAAGATTATCAGTAGACTATTCTGCACAAAGTGTCTCTTTTTGGACAGTAATAGTCTGCTGCCCAGCCACCAACTATACTTCACCTCAAGGAAGAGATGTTCAATTTCTTCGTTTATTCCACCAAAGGGAAAAACTGTAAGGAGCAGTTATGTCTCAACAAAAGACAAATAACATTAAATATCATAATTTATGGATTTCTGACGTTTTGAAAACCATCTAACTACAAAAATCATTTATGAACTGTTAAGCCTTGAGTACGCTTGGCTATATTTAATTGAAATATATAAAAACATTCTTTATTGACTCAGAACTATGAGTTTGTTATCCTGCCTGTAACTAGTATTGGATATGGGTCCAAGCCTTATATTCCCAAATGTATTGTATAGGCACAATGCCTATATGAAAGTAACAATATTAATCTCAATTTTAAATCAATAAGAAATTATACTAGTGAAAACATTAGATTTGTATCAAATGAAGTCATAGTAATGTAAAGAGTGCAACTTCAACCTTTTGTCAATTACCTCCTCCACTCCCTTTCCCCCACCTACGAAGGAAGGACAAAGAAAAGGAGAAGAAAGGTAGTAATCTCTTGAGTTTAAACTCTCTAGTTCCCTCCCTGTCCAAAGCTGCATTTGTAAAGTGTCCCTTAAATGATAACATATTTATAATTCATAAACTAACCAGAACCAACTACCCCACATAAGGAACTGGGACGAAGATCTTCTCTTATCTGCCTCCAGCTGAACTGGGGTGAAGAATTCCCTTCAGGGAGCCCAAGGGAAAATAGGGAATCTAGCTTTGTCACAGGAGAGCTAGCTGTTATAGCCTTCCAGTCACTGTGCTGAGAAAGCTCACTACTTAGCTGACATCTTGACTATGACAGTCTGCAAGGCTGGATAGGCAAGCCAGCAGTTCTGGAAACGTTCTAGAAGCAAGTCTTTAAAAGAAGCAGCTTTGATGTAGTTGAGGTAGAATCAAACTCGGAGCTGTAATGGAAGGTCCCAGAATCTCAGCATTCCAGAGTATGGATCTTTTCAGGGCTGTCTTTCTCTTTCTTCATCCTGCAGGACACAAAACTTACAAGCATCATATAGTTGTGTAAGGACATTCACATGGAGTGTGCAGGGTGTATAGATTGGTTAATGAAGATAAGGATAACTGTCTTTCTTCAGGTTAGTTTGATCACATGATCAAACTGTAATATAATTCTATATACATGCCATCTTAAAGGATGGAATGTAATAACAAATCATGAGAAATTTGTGGCCAATAAATGTTACTGGCTGTGTACACACATTTTAGTGTCAACCAGTTCCAGAGCTGTCTCTATATATGGAGACATAAACATTACCACATATACATCACCTATTTGTTGCTTTTGTCAGTCTCCCTTTTCTTCTCAGTCATCAAGGTCTTCAGGAGGTCTCCCTTGGTCATGTCTGATCTTTATCAACTTGGAAGGAACCCACAGCTTTTCTTTTCCTGTGTAAACATAGGCATAACTCCTCCCCCATCATAATACAGTCCCCATTTTCTATTCTGATGTCAGAATATCCTTAATATAAACAGGCTGATATAATTCGGTGTTTTTTCCCCCACAATCCATTGTCTTTAAACAGCTGTTCTGTTTTGTTCATTAGCATTTAAAAAATCTATCTCTGGGGTTTTTTATTGCCCCCCTTTTGCCTATTAAGCATCTCTTTTAGAGTTCGATTAGATCTCTCCACAATTGCTTGTCCTGTAGGATTGTGTGATAGGCCTGTAACATGTTTTATATTATAATATTCAAAAAACTGCTTCATCTTATTAGAGATATATGCTGAACCGTTGTCCATTTTAATTTGTATGGGTATTCCCATAATGACCATAACTTCTAACAAATGTGTAATTGCAGAATCAGCCTTTTCTGATGCTAAGGCAGTTGCCCATTGAAATCCTGAATATGTGTCTATATTATGGTGCACATATTTCAATTTACCAAACTCTGTCAAATGGAAGACATCCATCTGCCAATTTTCATTTCTTTGGGTACCCTTGGGGTTAGTTCCTGTAGGCAGTGGAGTTTGGTTATATAATGAGCAATTAGGACATTGCCTCACAATTTCCTTGGCTTGTTGCCAAGTGATAGAGAAGTTTTCCCTTAAACCTTTGCTGTTAACATGGTGTTTTTAAAAATGGCATTCTGAAGCCTCTAGTACACTTCCTATCAATAGCTGGTCAATTTTATTATTACCTTGCACCAGAGTTCCCGGAAGACCTGTATGAGACCTTATGTGTGTTATATATATTGGATCACTCCTATTTATGATCATTTGTTGTAGCTGACTAAATAGTAAAGTCAATTCAGAATCATTCTGAATAAGTTCAGCAGTCTAATGTGTAAAACAAACCCTTCTGCATATTGAGTCAGTTACTATATTAAGAGACTCTGGAAAATCTGACACCATGAGTACTGCATATAACTCAGACCTTTGAACTGACTTATAGGAACTCTCAACCACCTTACTTAAATCTTTTGATTTATATCCTGCCTTTCCTGACTTACTGGCATCAGTATAAAATGTAGGGGCTCCAGATATTGGAGTTCCCTTTATTATACGAGGGGGAATTAAATTAGTTCTTTTTATGAACTGAAGTTGCTTGCTTTTAGGGTATCTGTTGTTAAATCTCTCCCAAGAAATTACTGCATGCTTTTTGCTAGTGTTCATCTTGTTCCCATAAGGAGGCAATTTCTACGTTAGTAAAAGGTACCACAATTTCAGTAGGATCCATGCTGACTAATTGTTGAAGTCTCATTTTACCCTCTAGTATCAATTCAAAGACTTTCTCAATGTAGGTTTTCAGTTTCTTATTCTGTTTATGTGCTAAAAATACCCATTCTAAGATATAATCTTCCCTCTGCCTAAGAATTCCTGTAGGAGAATGAGTAGAAGGTAACATGACTAAGATGAAGACTAACTTTAGGTCAATACGATCTAGATGTGCATCCTGCAATTTCCTTTCTACCAAAGCTAACTCTTTCTCAGCCCCAGTTGATAGTTTCCTTGGTCTATTTAAATCTTTATCACCTTGTAAGGTTTGAAATAAATTGCTTAGCTCTTGAGTGGCCAAACCAATCATAGGCCTCATCCAGTTAATATCTCCAGTAGCTTCTGAAAATCATTAAGAGTCCTTAATTGGTTTCTTCTGATTTGCACCATTTGTGGCCTAACCTTTTGCAGACTTATTTGATATCCTAGATAATTACTAAAATCCCCTTTTAGGAGCAATTTGCAATCCAAAACAAGGCAAGTTTTTTTTTTTTTTTTTTTTTTTTTTTTTTTTTTTGGTCTTCAAAACAAGATTTATTTTTTTTTAACATGAAAATACATGGAAAATACATTGGTCTCTTATCTGTTACAAATAAGACTCAAATTATTAATCATAACAAGAAGTGTTTCTTGAGATATTTCCATCTACACAAAAGACTAACAGCTTATTATTTTTTTTAAAGATTTTAAACATTTTTTGCTTAAAATTATACATTTTTGTCAGTACAGTTTTTTCAGACATTAAAATAAATTTTACATAAAACCATGTGAATATGTTTTTTAGTCAGTACTTGATTTTTTTCAAGGGCTTGACAGTATGCATTGAAAACCTACTAGTTGCAATAAGCGTAAAGTACATGCAAAACAAAACGCAACATGGAAATAGTCAAAGTCTTCTTGTTTTGTGAATATATGTATAGTTTTTGTTTTCTTTATTTCTTGGACTTCATACAGTCTGTGAGTTGTTTCTGGGGGAGTGCAAGCCTCTGGGGTTAGCATCCCACTATCAGTGACTGCATATTATGTCTGTTCTTTTGTGACTGGGTTATCTCACTCAGGATGATCTTCTCTAGATGCAGCCATTTTCTTAAGAATTTGGTTAAGTCATTGTTTCTGGTGGCTGAGTAGTATTCCATTGTGTATATGTACCACAATTTTTGTATCCATTCGTCTTCTGAAGGACATCTGGGTTCTTTCCAGCTTCTGGCTATTATAAATAGAGCCGCTATGAACATTGTGGTGCATATATCTTTGTTGTGTATTAAAGTGTCTCTGGGGTATATGCCCAGAAGTGGAATAGCTGGGTCTTCAGGTAGTACTATATCCAATTTTCTGAGGTATCGCCAGACAGATTTCCAGAGTGGTTGTATTAGCTTGCAACCCCACCAACAGTGAAGAAGTGTTCCTATTTCTCCGCAGCCTCGCCAGCATCTGCTGTCATCTGAGTTTTGGATCTTGGCCAATCTGACTGGTGTGAGGTGGAATCTTAGGGTTGTTTTGATTTGCATTTCCCTGATGGCTAAGGATGTCGAGCACTTCCTCAGATGTTTCTCGGCCATTCGGTGTTCCTCAACTGAAAATGATTTGTTTAGCTCTGTACCCCATTTTTTAATAGGGTTATTTGATTCTCTGGTGTCTAGCTTTTTGAGTTCCTTGTACACCTTAGATATTAGGCCTCTATCTGATGTGGTGTTGGTAAAGATCTTTTCCCATTCTGTTGGTTGCCGTTTTGTTTTCTTGACGATGTCCTTAGCCTTACAGAAACTTTGCAATCTCATTAAGTCCCATTTGTTAATCTTTGACCTTAGAGCTTGAGCCATTGGTGTTTTGTTCAGGAAATTTTCTCCTGTGCCTATGTGTCCTAAGGTTTTCCCTACTTTCTCATCTAATAGTTCCAGTGTATCTGGTTTAATGTGGAGATCTTTAATCCACTTACACTTGAGCTTTGTACAAGGAGATAAGAACGGGTCTATTTTCATTCTTTTGCATGTTGAGTGCCAGTTGGACCAGCACCATTTGTTGAATAGGCTGTCCTTTTTCCATTGAATGTTTACTGCTCCTTTGTCAAAAATCAGGTGACCATATACATGAGGGCTCATTTCTGGATCTTCTATTCTATTCCATTGATCCACTTGCCTATTTCTGTACCAGTACCATGCAGTTTTCAGCACAATTGCCTTGTAATATAGCTTGAGGTCAGGGATAGTGATTCCCGCAGATGTTTTTTTGTTGTTGAGGATGGATTTCGCTATTCTAGGTCTTTTGTTATTCCATATGAAATTGCACATTGATCTTTCCAATTCCATGAAGAACTGGGTTGGAATTTTGATGGGGATTGCATTGAATCTGTAGATTGCTTTTGGTAGGATGGCCATTTTTAAGATGTTGATCTTGGCAATCCATGAGCATGGGAGATCTTTCCATTTTCTGAGATCCTCCTCAATTTCTTTCTTTAGAGGTTTGAAGTTCTTGTCATACAGGTCCTTTACTTCCTTAGTTAGAGTCACACCAAGGTATTTCATAGTTTTTGTAACTATTGTGAAGGGTACCTTTTCCCTAATTTCTTTCTCCACATGTTTGTCCTTTGAGTATAGGAAGGCTACTGATTTGTTTGAGTTAATTTTGTACCCGGCCACTTTGCTGAACTTGTTTATCAGCTGTAGGAGTTCTCTGGTGGAATTTTTGGGGTCACTCAAGTACACTATCATGTCATCGGCAAAGAGTGATGTTTTTATCTCTTCCTCTCCGATTTGTATCCCCTTGATCTCCTTTTGCTGTCTAATTGCTCCAGCCAGGACTTCCAGTACTATGTTGAATAGGTAGGGAGAGAGTGGGCAGCCTTGTCGAGTCCCTGATTTTAGTGGGATTGCTTCAAGTTTCTCGCCATTAAGTTTGATGTTGGCTGTTGGTTTGCTGTATATTGCTTTTATTATGTTTAAATATGGGCCTTGGATTCCTGTTCTTTCCAGGACTTTTAACATGAAGGGGTGTTGGATTTTGTCGAATGCTTTCTCAGCATCTAGTGAGATGACCATGTGATTTTGGTCTTTAAGTTTGTTTATATGGTGGATTACATTGATGGATTTCCTTATGTTAAACCATCCCTGCATCTCAGGGATGAAGCCTACTTGGTCATGATGAATGATGGTTTTGATATGTTCTTGGATTCGGTTTGCAAGGATTTTGTTGAGTATTTTTGCATCAATGTTCATAAGTGAGATTGGTCTGAAGTTCTCTTTCCTTGTAGGGTCTTTGTGTGGCTTAGGTACGAGGGTTATTGTAGCCTCAAAAAATGAGTTGGGTAATATTCCATCTGATTCTATCTTTTGGAATAGCTTGGCGAATATTGGTGTTATATCCCCAATAAATGTCTGATAAAATTCTGCACTGAACCCGTCTGGACCTGGGCTTTTTTTGGTTGGGAGGCTTTTGATGACTTCTTCTATTTCTTTAGGTGTTATAGGGTTATTTAGATGGTTTACTTGGTCCTGGTTCAACTTTGGGACCTTGTATCTGTCTAGGAATTCATCCATTTCCTCCAGATTTTCCAATTTTGTGGAGTATAAGTTTTTGTAGTAGGATCTGATGATTTCTTGAATTTCCTTAGTTTCAGTTGTTATGTCACCACTTTCCTTTCTGATTTTGTTAATTTGGATACTCTCTCTTTGCCCTTTAGTTAGTCTGGCTAGGGGTTTATCAATCTTGTTGATTTTCTCAAAGAACCAACTCTTTGTTTTGTTGATTTTTTCAATGGTTTTTTTTGTTTCTATTTGGTCTATTTCTGCCCTAATTTTGATTATTTCTTGCCGTCTACTCTTTTTGGGTATATCTGCTTCCTTTTGTTCTAGTGCTTTTAGCCGTGCTGTCAGGTTGCTGATGTGAGCTCTCTCCAGTTTCTTCTTGGAAGCACTTAGGGCAATGAGTTTTCCTCTCAATACTGCTTTCATTGCATCCCATAGGTTTGGGTATGTTGTGTTTTCGTTTTCGTTGAATTCTAGAAAATCCTTAATTTCTTTCTTTATTTCTTCTTTGACCCTGCTATCCTTTAACAGAGTGTTGTTTAGTTTCCATGTGTATGTGGGCATTTTGTTGTCTTTGTTTTTGTTAAAGACCAGCCGTAGACCATGGTGATCTGAGAGGATGCATGGGAGTATTTCAATCTTCTTATATCGATGAAGGCTCGTTCTGTGTCCAATTATGTGGTCAATTTTCGAGAAGGTGCCATGGGGTGGTGAGAAGAAGGTGTATTCTTTTACATTAGGATAGTATGTTCTGTATATATCTATTAATTCTAGTTGGTTCAAAGTCTCTGCTAGTCTTGCTGTGTCCTTGTTCAGTTTCTGTTTCCCTGATCTGTCCATTGGTGAGAGTGGGGTGTTAAAGTCTCCCACTATTATTGTGTGAGGTGAAATGTATTTTTTGAGCTTTAGTAGAGTTTCTTTTATGAATGTGGGTGATTTTTTATTTGGAGCATATATGTTAAGGATTGAGAGTTCCTTCTGACAGATTTCCCCGGTAATGAGTAAAAAGTGTCCTTCTTTATCTTTTTTGATAACTTTTGGTTGGAAATTTACTTTATTCGATATTAGAATAGCCACTCCAGCTTGCTTCTTGGAGCTGTTTGCTTGGAAGTTTTTTTCCCACCCTTTTACTCTGAGATAGTGTCTGTCTCTGTCTCTGAGATGAGTTTCCTGTATGCAGCAAAATGCTGGATTTTGTTTATGTATCCAGTCTGATAGTGTATGTCTCTTTATTGGGGAGTTGAGACCATTTATGTTAATAGATATCAAGGAATAATTGTTTCTGTTTCCTGCCATTTTTGCTTTTTTGGGTTGAGTTGTGTCTGTGTTTTTTTCTTTAGTTTTTTTGTTTAGGAGTTTTCTTGTTTTTACTAGGCTGTATTTTCCCTCCTTGTATTGGGTTTTCCACCTATAATTCGTTGTAGTGCTGGGTTTGTGGTCAGATATTGTGTGAATTTTGATTTGTCTTGAAATATCTTTGTCTCTCCATCGATGGTAATTGATAGTTTTGCTGGGTATAGCAGCTTGGGCTGGCACTTGTGCTCTCTTAAGGAGTGCATGATGTCTGTCCAGGCTCTTCTAGCTTTCATAGTCTCTGTTGAGAAATCGGGTGTGAGTCTGATTGGTCTGCCTTTATATGTTACCTGACCTTTTCCCTTTCTGCTTTTAGTATTCTTTCTTTACTTTGGGCACTTGATGTTTTTACTATTATGTGTCGGGAGGTATTTCTTTTCTGGTCCAACCTATTTGGAGTTCTGAAGGCTTCTTTTATGCTCGTGGTCATCTCATTCTTGAGGGTAGGGAAGTTTTCTTCTATGATTTTGTTGAAGATATTTACTGTGCCTCTTAGTTGATACTCTTCTCCCTCTTCTATTCCTATTATCCTTAGGTTCGGTCTTCTAATTGTGTCTTGTATTTCCTGGACATTTTGGGTTAGGAGCTTTTTGTTTTTTGCATCTTCTCTGGCTGTTTTGTCTATGTTTGCAATGTTGTCTTCTGCCCCCGAGATTCTCTCCTCGATCTCTTGTAATCTGTTGGAAATGCTTGCTTCTGTGACTCCTGATTTCTTTTTTTGGTGTTCTGACTCTAGGGTTATCTCTTTTAGCGCTTTCTTTATTGTGTCAATTTCTGTTTTAATTTCCCTCTTCCATTCCTTTATTTCTTTGGTTCTGTTTTCGTCTCGTTCTTTGAGTTCTTTGAGTGTTTTTCTTGTTTCTTCTTTAAAAGCTTCTGAATCTTTTTGCTTTTCCTCCCTTTCTTGTTTAAGTAACTCTATCAGCGTCTTGAGGCATGTTTTCAGGTCTGTGTCTTCTTTCTCTGGAGTGTTTGGAATTCCTATGTTTGCTACTATCGGAGAGCTGGGTTCTGGTGTTGCTAGATTGTCTTGGTTTCCTTGGGATATACTCTTTCTCTTTCCTCTTGCCATTTTGTTGTCAGTGATATGTTCTTGCCTTTCCCTTGTATCTGGTCTGTGTCCCTGGTACACTTTCCGTATGCACTCCTCAGAGATCTCTCTACTCCCCAGCAGCCCAGGTTCCGGGTGGCAGCTGGGACAGGCTCTGCTCTGCGTCCTGAAGTCGCCCCCGGATGGGAACAGACGTTCCTAAGATCTGTTCCAGGTCACAGTAGCTCAGCCTGTATGAGCCGCCTTTCCGGCTGGTGGTTGGGCCAGGCTCTGCTCTGCGTCCTGAAGTCGTCTCCGGGTGAAAACAGAAGTTCCTAAGATCTGTTCCCGGTCACTGTATCGGGGAGGACAAGGCAGGCCAGGGCAGGGGGTGCCCTTTCTGTGTGCACTCCGCAGAGATCCCTCTGCTCCCCTGCAGCCTAGGTCTCCCACTCACCAGTTGCTCAGCCTGTACAAGCCGTCTTTCCGGCTGGTGGTTGGGCCAGGCTCTCTCTTTTTTTTTTTTTTTTTACTTTGTTGGTGCCCAACGTGGGGCATGAAGCCACAACCCTAAGATTAAGAATCTCATGCTCTATGGGCTGAGCTAGCCCAGCACCAATTTGTTGCAGTATCCTCTTCAACCCAAATAAACTCATTCAATGAAAACACATTTTGGGCAGATTTACTACTACACTCTCCATTCTCCTCCTAGGAGATCCCTTATCACTTGCCATTAACCGTCCTCCTGTTCCTGTTCCTGTTCCTTTCTCTCCTTCTCCTCCTCTGACTCCTCATCTTCTGTTTCCTCTTCTTTTTCCTACCTCCTCTCCCTGTCCAATTATTACTGACCTAACATAAATCTACATTAAAAAAAAACAAACTAAAAATAAGGATGGGCTAATGCATCAGTTAAAGTTCGGCACATAACACTGACTATCTCAGTTTGGTAGGTGGTTGTTTCCAGTTCAGTTCATATGGAGAATACTCCTGCTCTTTTTTGTTCTGGGCTGTCATCAGAGTACAGTAACATGTTGCTGGTTAGCTGACAGCCAGAGTCCACAACCACAAGTGTGCAGTAGCTTTTTTTTTTTTAAATAAGTGGACCCACTGTGCTTATCCCGTTTGGTAGCATGAACATGTGGGTGTTCATGGTGGTGATGAAAGAGTCGTGAGCAGTGTGAATGGGCAACCTGATACAGAACACTTTTCAAGCCTCTGCTTGTGTCTTGCTTCCTAATTTTTTTTTAGCCAGAGTGAAGGCATGTGGTTACAGTGAAAAACAATATTCATCAGCCAAAGAAAGAGAGTGGGGCAGCAAGGACTTGTAGCCGTCTTAAGGACCCAAGAGTCTTCTTACTGTACACCAGGCCTGAGGCTGGACCATTTGCATACTACCCACCGACACTTCAGGACAACTTCCTGACAAATGTGTGTAGTCTGGTTTCAAAAAAGGAGAAAGTTAATGAACAGGAAAGCAAAGAGACGTGTACAGATTAAAGCCAAAGTGGTTGCCTTGTAGGCTCTGTCTTTTGTTACTTAGATAATCAGATGCCTAGTTCCTGAGGAGGAAGGTGTGCGCTTTAACAAGAAATCAGTTTAAAAGATGTAAGAGCAATGAACTGTGCATTCCCAATTTCACATAGAACTAGGATACATATTTTTCTGGTCTAGAAAAAGACTGTGCAAACTTTACAAGAAGTGTGTTTTTGTTTGCTAGATCACCTATACCAGCCAGGTCTCCCTGCATCTTGGACATGACTGAGCTTCTTCAGTGGGCCAGACATCACTGGCATCGGCTGGTGCATGGGAGAACCCAGGATGAAGACGAGAGGCCATACAACTATTCCTCACTGCTTGCCTGTGGGAACAAGTCCTCCCAGACCCCCAGACCTGCAGGAAAGCACCGCGTCGTTATTCCTCACCTTCACTGCTTCAAAGATGAGTATGAAAGGTTTTCTGGAACCTACATGAATAACCGGATACGGACGACCAAGTACACACTTCTGAACTTTGTGCCAAGAAACTTATTTGAACAGTTTCACAGGTACTGTGGCCCTTTTAGAGAGTTTAAAGTCTCAGAATGGTCTTTGTTCTTCTATTCCATACTCCCGTCAAATCCCCATTTTCTTATATATAAGCTTATGGCATATAATCATCCAAGCCAAGTTAGATTCAAGTCCAGGCTGGAGTGAGGGTGCCTTGGGGTCACACAGTTCTGTACAGTAGGAAGGATGTCTTCTGTTTGTGAAAGATGCTGTTATCCATATCATGCTCTTACAGGAACCGCATCTGTGGCTCAGTCAATGCCACACCCATAGTAAGCAGTAGAGCAGATGCCATAACCCTGGGCCTTGTCCCTCGTGCTTCGGTGTCCTCTCTATGTTGCATTTTGATTGCAGATTTTTCTTATTTGATAATAAGAGAAAGAACAGGACTCTTAAGCAAATGTAATAAGACGATATTATGCAAAGCAATGGTGTAATTCAGTTTAGTAGGCATTTCCTAGAGCTTGCTTGAGATCTCGGACAGTGAAGAAAACACAGGTATAACTTCCTACTCTCCTCTCGGGTCCTGTAGGTTATCTGTAGAATATGTGTATAAACAATGGAAAGGCACAGTGGGATGACAGTTATTATAAAGTGGTATCCCGTCAGATCCCTACAAGAGGAATCATACATACTATGAGATGTAACAATAGAAGGGGATACAATGTTCATATTAATTATGGAGGGCAGGATATCCGTTATCCAGGAATGGGCCAGAGTATTTTATGTGGAGGAAGGAGGGGTAGTGAGAACACAAAGAAGACTCACATGAAGCCTGAGAGGTTTCCTCTCTGTGATACCTAGAGTCTGTGTTGCCGAATGATAGGAATAATGTTGGAATGATGGCTGTGACCCACCAGAGGAGTGTTGGCCTCAGGGCAGAGAATTGAGACGCAGTACAGCAAGCATGGTTCTAATGAGAAGAATAACATGCTTGAAGGTGAGGACTTAGAGACCAACTGGAGACAAAGAGAGCCTTTTGGAAGCCGCTCTGTGTATCCTGGTGGGTTGTCATGGAGACCCATGCTTACAACAGCATGGGATGAAAGGAAAGACAGACAAGTACATGTGCTGTAGACCAGCTTGGGGAGGTAAGTGGAAGAGAAGAACATTAGGGGATTATGGTGAGTGTGAGGATTACAAAGCTCTTCAGGAAAAGGGAGGTGAGGACCAAAAAGCAGCTGGGACGTGCAGTTCCTTGTTTTGGAAAAGTGAGTCCAGAGAGTCTCACGTGCACTTCATACTCATGTACACTTCCGGAATAGTGGCTCTGTGTAAAGTGCCCCTGCGGGTTTGTGAGATTAGAAACCTTGAGGGCTAAAACTGTTTATGTCTGTAAACTCCAACTCGTGCACTGTTCTCTGGAGCTGTGGACCTGGAGGTGATCCACATAGAAGTATTTGGAGCCACCGATCTAACAAAAATAATTAAGGAAAAACATTTTCAGAATAAAATGAATTGGCCATGACAGAGGAGGCATTTGGGTAGATTTTTCTTTTAAGGAGTTTCAACTGTTGAAGGCAAAAGGAAAACTGATAACTGTGCATGGCTGAGCTCTGTTCTTTGTGTGATTTTTCTTTTAATTTGAAAATATAACATAGCGAAGTTTGGGAGAGTGGAAGTTTCCTGAGCACTGTGATTCTCAGTCGTGCGGATAGAAGCAGTCTCAAGGGGAAAAAAATCCCAGGTATTCCTACTCATTTTGAGCCTTGTTTAAAGAGAAATGGTACGTCCTTTCCACCATGTATTCTATAACTGAAGACTGGCCCATTCAAATGTTCACTAGTACATAGTTATTGAAATAAATCTTATATTTATTCAAATAAAATTAAAGCTAAATGCCTTGGACAGATATCAATACTTCATATTTTCTAGATCTTGTTAATTCGCAGTTCTGTGACCTATAGCCAGCTAATACTGAATTTTCTAAAAGCACAAAAAACAATGTCTTGCCTCTTTGATTCTAGCTCTTGTGTGTTTCATGAACACCTCCTTTGTGTGTGCTCGGCTTGCAGGGCTGCCAATTTATATTTCCTGTTCCTCGTGGTCTTAAACTGGGTGCCTTTGGTAGAAGCCTTCCAAAAGGAAATTACCATGCTGCCTCTGGTGGTGGTCCTCACGATTATTGCAATTAAAGATGGCTTGGAAGACTACCGGAAATACAAAATCGACAAGCAGATCAACAACTTAATAACCAAAGTTTACAGTAGGTAAGTGGGTGGGGTGTCCCCAAGGTGCGTACCATATTATTCATGAGCATGTTTCTCTTCCTACAGTTAGGTATGATCAGGGCCTTTTTTGTACTGATGGGGTGTTGTTATGGTTTCTGTTTTGTTTTTACCTCTCCTGGTACCAGATTGAATGTAGGACTTCACAATCTTTGACATATTAATCAAGTGGTCTACCACTAAACTACACCCACAGTTGTTTATTTATGGATTTTAATTAACATTTCTTAAGATCCTCCAGTGAATTTAACTGAAGTCATGGAGCGGTACCAAAAGCCACTGTCAATCAAGGACTTGAGATAAACAGAAGCAAAACCTTCTGATACACTCATGGAGAGATCGAAATGGTTTGACCTGGGTTGAGAGCTGGGCACAGAGGCACCCAAGATAATCTCAGCAAGATAGAGTCAAAAGAAGGAAAAGCAACTTGGATAGATAGAAAAAATTGTATGCTATATGATAAGTAGAGCTATTTGTGGAGAAAAGGGTTGGGAAAACAATAGAATTCTAGAATTCTTTCTGTGCACAAAACCCAAGGCATCCTATTGCAACAATGGCTGAGGCATCTACAGGAGAGGGTGTATGTGGGAGCCTGTCTGCCCTGTTGCATACCTTCATTCAGAGTATGTAAAGAGAAAGTCCTGATACCTTACTCAGGTAAGGTGAGTTTTGAACCGGGTTGTCCTGGGTGCTTCGTGTTAGATATAAATTAATACTTAGTAATCAGCATGGGTCACAGCAACTTTTCATCACTCTTAGGAGAATTTTAGAGAAAAAAGTTTAAGAGAAACCTGTTTGACGATGTGTCATTCAAGCTAAAGCCTGCGGGATTGTGAATACTGTTCATAATTAGACTTAAGTAGCTTTCAGGGCACGATCTCATTTAGAGATCTATTGAGAAACAAAGAAAATAATTTATTCCTCATCATTGTAAGATGATGTGAGATTAACTTGAATAGTGAAAAATAGTCATAATTTTTCTGCTATTTATGAGGGAAACCAAACACACACACACACACACACACACACACACACACACACACACACACACAATTCTGAAACCAAATACTAAGATATTTTTAGAGTTAAAGTTTCTGATTTGCAGTTGAAAATCACAGATCATGTCTGCACCAGTTCCCCAAGTCATACAATAACCCTTGAGTACTTAGGAAATGCCAGGGATAGAGTGGTGGCATGCCAGACTTCTATGACCTTCGGACCCTATCTGAAAGAAATCAGATATCACAATAATCATATAGTGACAAAATCCAGACTGAGACACTTAGACCCAAGTAATACTAAAACAAGCAACAGGGCAGGGCAGTGTATATGTGTATCTGTGTGTAATATGTAAGTGTATATGCACTTGACATGCAGATTATTACATATGTAAAGACTTGTTCCCTCTTACGACTAGTTTACAAGCAACAATATTTCTTTGATTTCTGTATTTTTCTCAACCGTTATCATCTAGATTTTTTTCCCCTCACTTACTATCTCTGTAGCCTCAGGAAGATAACATAAGATAGCTAATGTCCAACTTATTTCATCATGAATATAATGATAAAAAAGCAAGCACCATGCTGAGTGTATTTTAAGAACTAAGCACAGGTTAGCCACTAGCATTACAATGGCAGGTTAATGACAGTTAGTAAGAGGGTTTCTTGGCACATGGGCAAGTCATTGAATTAGCATATGAGACTTTGTAATAATACTATTCTGTTGCCTAGGTGCTAACTGCCCAGTAGGAGACTCAGTAGAACTTCTCTCCTGGGTACTTTTAGATAATTTTCATATGCATTTGTTGATGAAATACACTATTCTAGTCTATTAATATCCATTTTATTACCTTGTGACTGCATTTTATAAGAGACTGGGCAACTTTATATTATTTTACCAATATTTTGGGCAATTTATTTTTGCTCAGAGCTATGGAAGAAATAGTGTTTATGTTTTCTCCCCCAAATTGTCCTTGGAACAATAAAGATAAAATGAAATGAAACTAGACCATGAAACCTTACCATTTTGATTTACATATGCTAATTTAAATGCCTGTGGAATATTAAAGGGTTTAAGGAAGAAAAATATTTCTCAGAAAATTTAGGAGGAAAGTATGAGACTATTAAATGGAGCTAATGTTTGGAAGAAGAGGGTTGACATTTCTATGCAGAAAATTTGTTTCATATTTATAATATCTGGCTTGTCACAAAATAGATATTTCTATGGGTAAATGTCATATAAAAATAACAAACAGTTCTATAGAAATTGAACATTTAAGCCCTGTTATACCCCAATTAAGTTATAATGGACTAATACAGAAACCTGACTTTCTTTAGATTGATTGCCCCTAAGATAGGAGTTATTCATAAAGTTTTCGTGACACCAGAGGCATCATAAGACACAGTTATTAAACAAACTTGGGTATTTTCTATGTGATTGACATGATCAGTCTTCACTTTTGGTCAGTCTTCACTTTTGGTGAGGTTTGTGTCATTATAATAAAATGCCTGATAGAGTCTTCTTTAAAACATGGAGGGTTCTTTTGACTTACAGTTGGAAAGTGTCTTTCCATGGCCTGTTCTCCTCATTGCTTCTGATGATGCACCTTGTCACATGAAATTCACATGACAGAGAAAAATGTTCACCTTACAACAACCAGAAAGCCAAGAAAGGAGACAAAGGGCTAGAGTTCCAACAACCCCTCAGAGGCACCTTCCAAATGACATATCTTCTTCCCAGGAGGACCCAGCTCTTAAGTGTTAAATCACCTTCCAATAGAATCATGAACTGGGGACAGTCCATCAGTCCCTGGGCTTTAGGAAAACCATTGACCTACACAATGAGAGAGTCTCAGACAGATGGTGGGTGGATACAAAGATGCCCTCCGTAGTCATGGACATTTTCTGGCCTCAAAATACCTCTGTGTTGGTGACGTTCGTTACTCCGTGTTTTCCTCTCCAACAGATTTCATGTGCTCAACCTTTCTAGAAGGCCATCAGACCCCCTGATGAGCAAATGCCATAGGTGCTTGTTAAACAGGGTCCCTTTGTAGGTGTGGACTGGCGTCATTGCCTCCTGGGAATTTTCCTCTCCTTTGGTTCGTATGACATCACTTCCCTTTGCCTGTCCTTTCACTTCCTGTCTCCTTAAAGTTTCTTCCGCCTGAGAACTCTTGCATCTTCTGTTGCCTGTTGCCTTTTATGCACCAAGGGCTTCCACACCCTTGTCTTCACTCAGTATCTGGATAAGAATTCTATCCTTGCTAAGCACCTCAGCTACCCAATTCACATCGAATAAAAGTTCTTAGGACGAACTCGCTCTTTTTCTTCAGCTGTAGCTAGTTGCTTTCAAAATCTGGGACACAAGGAAAGGCATCATCTTTCACTCCATCATGCAAATTAGAAGCCTCCTGTGTCACCTTTCAAGTGGCTTCCATGTGTGGGTTTTCCTTAATTATCCAGTATAGTGTATGTCACAGGGCTCTCTGAGATCAGAGAAAGTGTCTTGTGTACTTTCTGGTCCTTGTTTCCTCATCAAAGAATCACATGCAAGAACTATTTTACATATGGATATATTCATGTAATGTCAAATATAATTTTGTCTTAGACTTGTGCTCAAACAGAATAAGGGCTCAAAAAAAATTCCCACAATGGGAGAGAAAAAGCTGACTCTAAGTGTCAGTTTTATGTTTAATTAATTAATTAATTTGTGAAATTTTGCTTTAACCAATTCTGCAGTGTCTCCTTTAGGATTTAATGCACGAAATATTAATAAATAACAGACGAATATTTTAAGAAATCATCATTTCCTCTTACTACTTTTTAAAAAGATTTATTTATTTTATGATTATAAGTAACTGTCTTCAGACACACCAGAAGAGGGCATCAGATCTCATTACAGATGGTTGTGAGCCACCATGTGGTTGCTGGGAATTGAACTCAGGACCTCTGGAAGCGCAGTCTCTGCTCTTAACTGCTGACCCATCTCTCCAGGTCTACTCTTTTTGTTGTTGTTGTTGTTTTTGTTTTTAATATTTCTTTTCCATTCGATTTTAGGAAAGAAAAAAAGTACATTGACTGCTGCTGGAAAAACGTCACCGTCGGGGACTTCATCCGCCTATCCTGCAACGAGATCATTCCTGCAGACATGGTCTTACTCTTTTCCACAGACCCAGATGGAATCTGCCACATTGAGACTTCTGGTCTTGATGGAGAGAGCAATTTAAAGCAGAGGCAGGTGGTTCGTGGCTATGCAGAGCAGGTGAGCAATGCTCCTTCCTTAGGAACGGTCTGGGCTCATCTTTTTACTGGATAAAGAGATTTTTTTTTTAAATCAAATTTTTACCACTTATTAGATAGAACTGCAGAAGACTTCATCTGTTTTCAGCTCTTAGTGAGCGTGTGCGATGTTTTAGAGATAATGGGATGAACAGGACGTGAGAGTTTATACTCCCTGGCCCTGCTATCAGATTGTTGGGTGGAACATTAGAGGAGCCCAGCTGAGCTCATTGGCAATCGAACATAATCGTGGCATAATTTCATTCTCTTACTCTTAGGGTCTTAGATTTTGTGTTTTCACCATTGTTCCTAAAGTGTCTAATTACATGTATTCCAAAGCTCCCCCACAATAAATGAATGAATGAATGAATGAATGAATGAATGAATGAAAAGAAAGGAAGGAAGGAAGGAAGGAAGGAAGGAAGGAAGGAAGGAAGGAAGCTTCCACGGTTTCTCATGCTGCAGCCCTCTGGCTGTTCATCTTGTGGTGAGGGAAACATCTGAGTATGTAAATCTTCGCTCTACCACTGATTGCTTGGTGTCTTTTATGCACCAAGTGATGATCTTGTGAAGTTTATTGGGGCCCATGATGGCTGAGTTTCCTCATATTGACCCGGAAGTGGTGTCTCTTTCTTGGCACTGTTGTTTGACTCGGGTGAAACACCATGCTCGGAGCTAAACATCACTTTCCCTCTGTCTGAAAACACTTGAGACAAAACTTTTTAAATTTAATTGTCGTTTTTTAAAAAACTTGAACACCTGAAATACCAGCACGTTGGACTCTCTTCATCTTACAGGCATAAATAAAACTGTATTATTCTCCCGGTCCCTTCACATTTCTTCTCGTAACTGAGCTTCATTTTCTATCTATGGCTCTTCATGCAGATTGCCCCGTGGTCCAGTTCCGAGCTCGATATCTTTGTCACTTTCATAAGCAGCCCTACTCCTGGGATTTTGACAGCATCTGGAATAACAGTTCTATCCCGGCACTGAGCGCATGTCAGGCTGCTGTCAGTTGACTGACACACTTTGGTTCAGTTCCACACCACCAGCACAGTCACCCCTCGTTATTCGCAGCTTGAATTGAGAACTTGAGCCAACTATTCGGTCCTCTGTGTATCCGCAGTTGTCCCTAAGCCGATTGGAGCACCAGCCTCAGTGGATTGTGAAAAAGAAATGATTAAATAGAGTTAAAGTACATAGTGCAGACCCTAGCATGTCAAAGAATTCAATAGGGATTAGTGACAGATCAAATCATATTATCACATAATTCATGCTTTCCGTGTTTGCCGCAGTGTTATAAAAACATTACTCAAATAGCTGTAACCAAACTTTCTCTGTTTCTCTTCACACTTCCCAGAGAAGATACTCTGTAACTCAGGCCAGCCTGAACTTCACTACAAGATCACCCCAGCTGGCCCTAAACTCAGAGCAAACTTACTAAGTCAGGCTGGAATTATGTGCATGAGCCACCCTTGTCTGAGCTGGTGACTTATTCTTAATGAAGCCTCATCCTGCAGATAATGTTTTTTGTTTTAACATGCTTTGGTGGTTTGCCTGCATGTGTGTCTATGTGAGAGTATTGGATCTCCTGGAGAGAGAGTTACAGACAGCTGTGAGCTGCCCTGTAGGTGCTGGGAATTGAACTTTGGACCTTTGGAAGAACAGCCAGTGCTCCTAACTACTGAGCCACCTCACCAGCCCCAGGCGATGTTTTTAAAGGCATTTTGCCTACCATCACCACTGGTTTCATATCAGAATTATAAAAGTATCTGTGTGCACCATGAGAGAAATTTTAGAGATGGTGATGTCCTGCCTATTTGGGAACTTTGGATGAGATTGAATGCATATATACACCAAGATCTTTCCACATGCTCTGACTCTAGGTTATAGGCAACCACATCAAAATATTTCCGTGGCTCATGATACTAATGTTTGCTCCACTAGTAGAAGCTCTGTGCAGAACCCTGTGTGCATTTCAACTGAAACTTGCATCACGTGGTTCATTGGGAAAAAAAAGACAAAACAAAACACTCCTGTTTCTATGGAAATCACACCAGCACTGTAGGGTCCTTCTGAGCCCTGCTACAGATCCCTCTTCATCCTAAGAGAGGAAGAGCTTATATATGCATAATACATACACATATGAATTCATAAAACAGTACTGAACTAAGTACACTTTCTTTGAGTCACGTGTGTGTTTGTGTGTGAGTGTGTGTGTGGCCTTAATTACTGTATGTGTTAAGAATTGGTCAAAATGATTCAATGTTTAAATACCAAGATTTAATCTTAAGGTTTTTTTTGTGATTTCTTTTTTTAAAATATTTTTAGGACTCTGAAGTTGATCCTGAGAAGTTTTCCAGCAGAATAGAGTGTGAAAGTCCAAACAATGACCTCAGCAGATTCCGAGGCTTCCTGTGAGTGACTTGGAACTTAGTTTTGTGGGTCTGAAAGAAAGTGTACGTAGTTCAGTAATGTTTTTGTGAATCCACACCCAATGTAAGTCAGTAGAGGCTACAAGTTTGGCTCTCTTTAATTTGGTATACCTTAGTAATTTAATAAATGCACATCTGCATGTATTATAAAGCAATGTAAACAATAAAACCCTCTAAAAGTATTCCTAGAATAGCTTCCTACAGGATAAGAGTATCTTACAGGACTGTGTAGTCTAGACCAGCCTGAGTACTGTGGAGCCCAGGCTTGCCTTTAGTTTGTTCTCCTGCCTCACCTTGAGATGACAGGTATGATCATCATGCTCCACGCTAAGGTCAGAGGATGCTAAAGTTTGGAAGGAGGCATTTGCACAGGCATAACAGGATGGTCTGTTTCTGTGGGGATCAGAGTAGCAGGAATGCAGGCCTGGTTGGAAAGAGTCAATCACTGACTTGTCTTAGGGCGTGGGAAGCCGTAGAGATGTTCAGTCTCAGCACGTAGAACACCATCCCCAGCCTTTCCGAATGACACCTGTAATGCGGGGTCTTTCCCAATCCCAAATGTGGCTTCTGATACTTAGATATTTTATGACTCTCAGCCAACTTATACTCATTAACTTTAACAAGGAAAAAATACTTAGGAAGAGAAAATTTTCCACCTCATTTTCCATTTTTAAAGGCTAAAATTGTCCTAATTACCTGGTCATGTAAAGCATACCAAGAGATTCAAGGAAAAACTAATGTTTCTTGTGAACTAAGGACAAAAATGTGGCTTCTAGGGAGGGAAGCTGACCCTAGCCGAATAACTTCAGAAATGATGATTTTATGTTTTAACTCCCCGGTCTGAGGATTCTGCAGGAAATGTCATGTCAGTGAGAACTGGCTGCTGATCACCTACATATGCCTCTTGTAAATATGAGTTCTTTGTCTTCACTTTCTTATCTGTAAAAGCAGCAATGTAAACCTGTCACTTGGGAGGCTGTGACTAGAGGATTGCCACAGGTTCGAAGCCAACCTAAGTCTGACAGTGAGTGTGGCCAGCGTGGGCTAAAGAGTAAGCTCAGACTCTCAGCCAAACCTCCAAAGTAAAACCAAGTAACATCTCTTTGCACCGAAGTTTAGGACCCGGCTAGAATAAAGTCTGTAAAACGGAGTAAGATGGCCAACCTCTTTCCTTTTTCTTTCCCCTCTTTGAAATTTTAATAGATTTTTTTTGTTTATTTCTTGAAATTTTTATACAGATAGAAATGAATGAATGGGAACATTCATTCTTATGATTGTAAAATTATTCATCATAAGAATAAAATGTTGAGGAGTGACAGTAGCTGCTTTTAATTGTTCTCTTGGCATGGGGAAAAGGCAATTCAGGATCGATTCCCATTTGTTTCCTTTTTCTTCTCAATATCAAACAACTGTGGGTTTTTATTTTCTTTTCTTTGCAGATCCCGGGAGTCAGGGGGGTACATTTATTGACAGATATCTCTTGAGTAAGAAACAACAGCTGCTCATAGATGAATGGTTATTGCTTAGAAAGCCATGAAAATTTAATGATAAAATTAAGATGACATTTTCACACTGTGGGAAAGGTCATTTTTGGTTGTTTTTGAAACGATTCTGCTCTGCACTCTTATCATATATAGTTTAATCAAGTGATTACTCCGATAATTTTGAAATGGGTTATGACGACAGTTTCCAGGTGCGAGGACCCTTCAGGGTCTCCACCAGATGTGCCACCTCACAGTGGAGCTAATTCTGAGCTCCTCTCCCACTTCCTCTCCCGCCCCGAGGCACATAGCTTCCCTGTGAATTCATCCCTGCATACTCAGAGCAAATAAAGGCAGTGAAAAAGGCATAGAGCCATTATCACATTGGAGAAGAAGCAAAAACCATTCCTAAATTTCATCTAATACCAGGAATTTCTTCACATTTTCCTACACGATTGAAAAAAAAGATATTTTAGGATAATTGTCTTAATCAAAACAGGACAAAAGTAAGTTTAACATTACATTTAGCCAGTCAATTTCTAATTTCCCTATCCCAAGAAATAGGGCCATTGCCCCCATTCCAGCTAGAGCGGATTGCTTTTTCTTTGTGCTGAGCCTGGTCCTCTCCTTTCCTTCTCCTATAGTGTTCATACTTTGAGCAAGCCGGGCCACTTTTGTTGGAAGCGCTTACCACATTCGGCTTTGGTCCTTCTAGGGAGGTTTACCTTGTTTCTCTGGCTCTTTTACTTTGTCAGCTGCCCCTATGCAGAATCTGTTGAACGAATCAGATTCTGTCTCTAAAAATAGCAAGATGCACACATACACACATACATACAAACAAAATAATGCGTGTGATTCTGCGGGTGTCAGAGAGAGCCCCCAAAGCCACAGACTTTGGGTTGTTTTTCTCTGATAAAGAATCAGGGGCCCTCATCTCCTTTCCAGTAAGTCAGGAGGCCTGTGATGTCCCCTGTTCTGTCCTCAGATGGGTGGTGTTGTCCCTCACCTCTGATGATGCATTTCCTACCAGTCTTTTATTGAATGTCCTGAGTGGCCGCCAATTGTTGGTTCCCGGCACAAGTTTTAATTTCAGCGCCATCTGAAGTACTACTTTTCTAAGTCAAGACTGTCTCCCTCATCAACTGAGTTCTCTGAGTACAGTGTGCTCTAGCAAAGCAGGAACTTTATTTAGAGTATGTTTGAGTTCTTGAAGTAATGGAATGAGACAAACAGTAACTTCTACAAGTAATGGGAATTTGCAACTTTGTAGCAGCTTTTCTAGCACTAGGCAGAGCTGGTGATTATAACAGCAGAAGCCAATAGACCAGAGACTTGAAGCCTTCCCTATGAGTTGTCAAATTTACCACACAGGGTATAGAATGTTCCAGGCTCTTACTTTACTGCCCTCACTTTTGCCATTTAAAAATAAATCTTTGTGCTGCCTTTCTTACAGGGAACATTCCAACAAAGAACGTGTGGGCCTCAGCAAAGAGAATTTATTTCTCCGCGGGTGCACCATCAGAAACACAGAGGCTGTTGTGGGCATTGTGGTCTATGCAGGTTTGTTCTATTCCTCCCTTTCCTGTGACCTCCTCCTTGGTGCCTCCTATGTGTTTACATCCTTCCTTTCCTCGAAATGGAATCTACAGAAGGTAAACTGTGTCTTGGTGAACTTAACCTCCCAGATCCTGGTTCTCCAAAACGAACCCCATGAGCAGATCAAGCTGACCAAAACCGTTATGTAGCCATGTTTGGTTGGATGGTCAGTAACAGGGATGCTTGCTACCTGCGTGTGCATTGTGCATTTTCAGACATACTGTGCTTTCTTTCTATGCAGGTCATGAAACCAAAGCAATGCTAAACAATAGTGGTCCACGGTATAAGCGCAGTAAGTTAGAGAGAAGAGCGAATACAGATGTCCTCTGGTGTGTCCTGCTTCTGATTGGCATGTGTTTAACTGGCGCACTGGGTGGGTAAAGTTCAGTTACCTAATATCTTGTCAGTGTTGTTTTATACTGCTTTCCCCCCCAAAATGATGTCCATGTTTGGTTTTTCATAAGAGTTTTGTTTGTTAATTTTTCCTGAATGTTTTCTTCTCTTATCCTTCAGCCTGACGAACACTGGTGTTGAGTGTATCTACTTATGCTGTATTAAAGAGACCTGAAGGGGGGAGAGGGGGGAGGGGGAGACAGACAGACAGACAGACAGACAGACACTTAGGGAGATTTAGAGATGGGGTGGTGGGTAATATCAAGGACAGGAGACTGAGTAGCCCTGTGGCGTTGAGCTTGCTTTGAAGGACAAACAATTCGTGTTCAAAGCAAACACTCATCTGTTTTTTACTTGAGGCGAGTGGTTCTCTATTTACATGCTCTCTCTGTAGCATCTGTTTGAAGTCTCTGTGCTTTTTAAAGGTCATGGGATATGGCTGAGCAGGTATGAAAACACGCTCTTCTTTAACATTCCTGAGCCAGACGGACGTGTCCTGTCACCTGTGCTGACAGGATTCTATGTGTTCTGGACCATGATCATCCTGTTGCAGGTAATTTCTGCCACGCTTAGCCGAGGATGTTTACCTTCGCCCATTATCTAGCTACAGCCACTGTCCTGCCCTGGCTTTAACCCTCGAAATGGTTTGCACCTCATTAGGTCCTGATTCCCATTTCTCTCTACGTGTCCATCGAGATCGTGAAGCTCGGGCAGATCTATTTCATCCAGAGCGATGTAGATTTCTACAACGAGAAAACGGATTCTACCATTCAGTGCCGAGCTCTGAACATCACTGAGGACCTTGGGCAGATTCAATACCTCTTTTCTGATAAGACAGGAACACTCACTGAGAACAAGATGGTGTTCCGGAGGTGCAGTATAGCAGGCTTTGACTACTGCCATGAGGAAAACGGTGAGTGAAGGGTCGCTACACAAACCACTTGTAACGTTTCCCCAACTACTTACATCCCTAAGAAGTTCTTCGGGTTTGCGTATTGGGTAATTGACTCAGCCCAATGGGCTTTATGCTGTATTATTGTTCTTTTAGGATAGCTGTACTCAACCTGTGGTTGACAACCCCTTTGAGAGGGTCGAATAATCCTTTCACAGGGAGGACCTAAGACAATCAGAAAACACAGGTATTTGGAGTATGAGTCATGACAGTAGCAAACTTAGTTATGAAGTAGCAACAAAAATAATATTACACTTGGGAGTCGCCATAACATGGGAGACTGTATTGAAGGGTTGCAGCGTTAGGAAGGTTGAGAACCACTGCTCTAGAGATTATGCTGAGTGGCCATACTACTTTATGGAACAATCACTGGATGCTGAGGGTACCACGTGGTGAAGTACTAAGGATGCTCAACATCTGTCTTGGTTAACGCCGTCTTCCTCAATGCACCTATATGCACGGAGCAGTGGGGGATAAATGGATTTGGAATAAGGCTGGATTCTTCCCAGAATGCAGTTCTGAGACATAATGTTTTCACTGAAGTGAAAGCTATTAACAGTGTCTGGGCTGCTCTGGCCAGTGCCTCAGGATTTCCTAGCAGAATTACCTTGGAAAGAATTCTGTAAGGACACTGCTGCAGGAGAGTGACCGCCTCGCACATACAAATCATCGGAGCGCGTTTGGCAGTGCTGTTCTGTGTTCAATACCTGCCGGCTTGGTACCGTGAGCCATGCCCTGGCATCAGCGGCCGCACCAGAGCACCAGGGCTATATTAGGAATCATGGAGCTGTGATTAAAATCTCGTTTAATGGAATCCTCACATGATTAGCTTGCGCATCAAAATTTAAAAGCCACTTTTTTTTGAGACTTTTTCTTTTCTTTTTTTTTCCTGTGTAACAGTCCTGCCTGGCTGTTCTGGAGTTCACTCTGTAGACCAGGCTGACTTCAATCTCACAGGAATCATCTGCTTCTGACTCTCAAGTACTGGGATTAAAGGTGTGTCCCACCATGGCTGTTCAAAAAAGTCACTTCAAAAAAAAAAAAAAAGGAAAAGGAAACAAAATGAAAATAAAAGCGCTACTCTTATTTTGAAAGAGTGACCCATTTTAAAAAGGAGAGTGAGAGAGATTACCGAAAGATGTCATTTAAGAAATAAACTTTCGCATTAGGATAGTTGTAGATTGCAGAACAGTCAGCGTGAAATTGTAGAGGGTTCAGTGTGTCCTCATACCATTTCTCCTGCTAACGTGAGTCATGATGTGCCTTGGGTAATTGATGAACTGATGATGTATCAATACACCATCATTACCTGAACTCATGTTTTAAGAGTACCCTTTGTCTCCTCTTATGTCTCTGGCACCTGGAATGTGTGGTGCTGTCACACAGCCTTCTCTACCCTTGACAGTTTCTCAGAACTTTTTTTTCTTTTTAAATTGGATGAACTTATCAGTTTTGACAGGCACTGTTCTGGGATCTCTTCATTTGGGATGATCTGGAAAGTGCCTTTGTGGGTTTGTGGAAACATTGAGCAGCGCTAAGAGTAAGCACTATACAGTCAGGCTTCTTTTTAAAGAAGATTTTATTTATTTTATTTCATATGAATACACTGTAGCTGTCCTCAGAAAAACCAGAAGAGGGCATCAGATCCCACTACAGATGGTTGTGAGCCACCATGTGGTTGTTGGGAATTGAACTCAGGACCTCTGGAAGAGCAGTCAGTGCTCTTAACCACTGAGCCATCTCTCCAGCCTGCAGTCAAGCTTCTTATGCCTGAATCTAATTCCTGCTACCTGCCAAATCTGTGTGCTTCAGCAAGGTACATAATTTCTCTGAGCATCGGAGAAAGAAAACGGCCATTACTGTACCACGTCATTGGAATGATCTGTGCAAAGATGCACAGACCAGGGCATAGGTAAAGTCCTTATAGGAGATACTACTATTGTTATTTTAAATTATTGTTTTGAAAAGAAGAACCAGGTCTAACATTTAAGTAGCTCACTATCCATTGTGGGGATCCATGCGTAATTATAAAAATAGCGTGATAGTTGTAATATTAACTCGGATATTCCTAGTGTTGGGGGATAGTCCATTTGGAAAAATGGTTGCATGAGGACCTGAGTTCAAATTATCAGCACCCAACAAAAAACCTCCGTGTGATGGCATTCATCTGTAAAGTCACTGCTAGAGGCACAAAGATAGCTCCGTAGACCCATGGAGCTCATTGGCCAACCAAGCTATCCAAACCAGTCAGATTCAGTGGCATACACTACCTCAAAAATTAAAGCAGCTCCTTCTGGCTTTACTAGTGAAGGCACATGTACTTGTGCACACGCATTTATGCAAATTCATATACACACATGTACATGAATATGTACCTACACATGCATGTACACATAGGGAAATACCTGTTTCAAATCTGGCTTGACTCTCAGGAAGCCAGATAGTTTTGGATATGCATTTTGCACTGATTTAATTTGGTATTTTAGAGATAGGACATCAGACATTCTTGGAATGCATGAAATGTATGGAGAATTAGTTCAGAGCAGAGGTTTGAGTATCAGTTATATTGGGTGGTGTGGCTGGAGGAAGGTTGGCTGAGTGTACTGTTTACAAGTAGTTGAAGCATGGGATGCCAATGATGTTGTGGATGGTTTGAAGGAAGCTGTGTGGATGATGAACAGAAGTAAGCTCTTTGAATGTTTTATGTTTGTCCTGTGGTCAGCTCTGTGGAAAGCACATGGTAAATCATAATACGATAATTTTTCCTCAGTCTCAGAGCTAATTCTTTCAGCTATCAAAGCAATGCAAGCAGTAGGCCATGACCAAGTTTCAGAATATCTGTGAAGGAAATGGCAAAAGAACACTTTACAGATGAAATAAGGAAAAGAAACAGGAAAGATAATTGGTTTAACTCATGACCTACCTTTAGACACAGAGAACAGTAAAAGACTGTTTCCTCCCTGAGTCGGAAAACAGAGTTCCTGGCCCTTTCCAAGACTTTCCCAGAACTAAAGCAGAAGGTACCCCCATGAGAATTAAAGATCTTTCAGAATGTTTTGCACTATGATACCAACGTTGGCTTTTCACAGACATCTTTGATACAATTTTCTCTGGCTCTTGAGGTTGAGTCTGAGTCACTCTGTTTTCTGAATCACACTGTAATTCTCTTGACCTATATGTTGGTAGAACTTTCCATGATATGAGTAAAGGTTGAGTCATTCTGTTTCATTTTAATATTGAAGTTCTACTTACTGAGTAAGTTTGTCTTTCAGGGACATCTGAGCTACTTGATGTCATACTAATTTACACAACTGTGTGATCCTAATTCTCTCAGTGATGGCTCAGAGAAATTTCATAAACCCATTTATGTGGGGTTTACATTTTAGTTGTTTCAAAAATGACATTTCAAAGAAACCAAATAGTATATTCTTTATTTTGATAGAACAAATAATGTGGCATTTTGTTTTCTCTTTTAACACTTACTATAAGATTTAGTTGAAATTAAGGACTTTAGTGCTTTTCTTGGCTGGTTTGTTTGATTATTTTTGAGACAGTATTTCAGGTTGTCACATGATTTCATGTTTGTGTCCTGTAATTACCTGTAGTGCCTTTCACATGCATCTTGTCTTAAATATCAACAAAACAGACTAATTATGAAAAATTAGTATAAAAGTCTTTTATAATTAGTATAGAAGTCTTTACAAAGGAAGCAGAAAGATAAAAATTTGTTTAAATATTCTTCTTACAGTTGTAATACCATACATATCTACCTAGGTTATACATTAAATATTGATACATTTTTTTACATCTTTATTGGATATTCTCTGCACTTACATTTCAGATGTTATCCCCTTTCCCCAATCTCATCCCCCTCCTCCCCTTTGCCTCTATGAGGGTGGTTTCTCTCCCAATCCCCCTCTCCCACCTCAGCTCATTAGCATTCCCCTACACTGGGAAAATGAGCCTTCTTACAGCAATACACTTGTAGGAAATATGGTGTACCATTATAACCTGAGGAATATAATTTCTGTTTGAATATTATATGTAATTGATATGAAGATACTAATATTGGAATTAAATTCTATGTATGTATGAATATTCATTTTAGTAGTAACAATTTCTTATAATGAATGCATTTGGAAAGAATAAAATAATCCTCATGCCATGTCCTTAAAAAAAAAGATGACATTTTATTACCAATAAATTTCTCGAGCTATTCAAAGTTTTATTCCCCTCGGCACTATTCCCTCATTGGATTGAGGAATTCTTTGTTGAGATGAACAGTCAAGTACACAGAAAAATGTTAACAAGCATACCTAGTAATCTACCTCCTGAACACCTGTAGCCATTGTCTGAAGTTACAGTTTCAGTTGTGCTACAAAAGAAAACAAACAACAGTTACTGAGCCTCCTAGAACTCTGTTGGGGTAAGGCCTAGGATGCAGGGCATGAGTACTGGCTTTCGAAGCAGGAAAAAGTTTAAATTCCAGCTCTCTCTTGGGGCAGCTGTTTAATCAGAATCAGAATATTCAGTATCTCTGCTTGTTTCCTCAGGTGCAAAGAGAAACAATAGTTTTTGCCAGATGAAAGACTTTTGAAGATGAAAATGAGTGTGTGTGTGAGTGTGTGTGTGTGTGTGTGTGTGTGTGTACACAAATGTCTGATTGTGGATGAAATAAAAACCCATAATAGCTGTAAGTCCTCACCCACAGCTTTACCTTAATTCTAGAGATACTTCATTTACATACCTATTTACCCATTCTTTGTTTACCAAATAGAAGAAAACTGGACTCCTAGAAATTTGACAGGGAAGATTAACATGTGTTAAAATTGGCCATACTTGTGCATATGGCTATATTTAGAAACACTGTAACATTAGATCACAGAATCATGACTCTTAGGTCCAATAAATGTGGTTTGATTTTGTAAGATGACAAATTAATTCCTTATAAAATAGTTCCCACTCAGAGACATGTCATAATGATTCAGTGAAGCAAAGGTCTAGGAAAACTATAAATGCCTAATGAGTAGTCTGGTCGTGCGCTGATAGCGACATTAATACAGTCCATAAAGAGAATTAAAACAAACAAAGGCCTGATCATCTGTATCAATGCAGAAGAAGCCTAAGATATGAAAGTATATCATTTGGAAAAATTAAAAGTATAAAACTTGAGGTCATCATAATTGGAGGTCTTCAGAGAATGAGTGTTTATTGAAAGCCACTGAAACCACGCCTATAATCTTAGCACTTGGGAAGTGGAAATAAGAGGATCAAGAGTTCAAGGCTGCCCTTGGTGGCATTCTCAACATCTTGGGTTTCTTATGAAATCAAATAAGAGAAAGAGAAAAAGAAAAAATAAGCGACCATATTGTTTCTTAGGCTTTTCATTTCCTTAATAGTATGGCAAAGTTACTACAATAAATAAAATGTGAAAATACTTTATAAAATAATTTGCTTCAATTTATATCTTATTCAGTAGCACTTAGGTTAAATAAACACACCCACCAACCCAACAAGCATGTTCTCCTTGTCTGTTCCTCTGACGAATGTTTTAATAATAGGTAAGAACACACGCGCGCGCACACACACACACACACACACACACACACACACACACATACACACACAAACACACACACACAGCTACTGTCATTGGAATTATATTGGAGAAAGTCATCATAAATAAATAAATAGATGAGTAGTGATCTGGACTGGCAGAGAGAATAAAATGACGTGACATACAAAGATTGGGTGATTTAGTTTGGACTCTATGGCCTAGCATGACCTTTTAAAGTAGACATTTTAAAGAGTCTAGATCTGAATGAAGAAGGACTTCCAGTCCAACGGACCAACTACTCTACAGGGCCTCATGATGTAATGAGATTTCACGAGTTCAAAGTAAGTAAATAAGGCCACTGAACCTGAATTACACTAAGGATCCTGAGCAGTGTTCCTCAATCTTCCAAATGCTGTGACTCTTTAATATAGTTCTAAATGTTGTGGTGACCCCACCATAAAATTACTTACATTGTTATGCCATAACCATAGTCTTGCTATTACTATGAATTATAATGTGAACATCTGTGTTTTCCGGTGGTCTTTTGGGGTTGGGACCCACAGGTTATGAACCACCGATGTGGAAGAAAGAGGAAGCTTCAGGTCATACTGAGCTATTGAAGCTAGGATGAAGAGCTAAGTTTATTTTGAGGGGATCCTGAGGCAATCATGAAGTCATCTTAGCTTCAGCTTCTAGGAAGGACACTCCCACTGCCATTTCAGAAGGGGAAAAAGACTAGTTTTGAGGCCCTGAGTTAGTTCACTTAAAGAGGTTGGCAACTTGACCAAGGTACTCGAAAAAGGTCTGGACACTCAGGGCGTGTATTTAATGGGTAATGGATATGGGCTGGTAAGCCTCTGGATGTGAAGAAGCAGTGAAGGATCCAGAGTCCAGGTTTTTGGTAACCATTTAGACAGTACAGTATTGTTATACAAAGATGAGGAAGCCCAGAGAAAAGGTTGACGAGGAATCGGAAACAGCTCAACTGTTCCCATGGGGAATTTAAAGTTAGTGCTCTTTATTTACTTAACTTATTTCTTAAATATTTATTGAGTACCTGTGAGCTACTACATTGGACTCAGAGAAGGTATTAATGAAATGTGTTTCTCTGGCCATTTAAAGCATATATTTTTCAGGATGATGTAAAAATAATACAAAAGGTATATAGTGTGTAGTAATTGCAAGAATAGGATCATTGACAAAAAAATGGGGCTGTACCTGAGAAATCTTCACTGATGAGGAGGAGAGACCTGAGGGAGGTCAAGGTGTGGGCCATAGCACTGTCCCTCTTATCCAAGTGAACTGTGGTTAGCCAATAGCAAGTCTTGTGCAGAGTTGCATGGATGAGTCTTGATTCTAATAAGAGGTCAGAGTTGAAAATTCAGGTTGTTCTAGCTGTTAGGATTACTGTCGCTGTGATGAAACATCATGATCAAAGAAACGTGGCAAGGAAAGGGTTTAACCGGCTATGTATCCACACCACAGTTCAGGACAGGAACTCCATCACTGCAGGGACCTGGAGGCAGGAGCTGGTGCAGAGGTCATGGAGGACTGCTGCTTACTGGGTTGCTCGGCCTGCTTTCTTATAGAACCCAAGACTACTAGCCTAGGGATGGCACCACCCACAATGGACTGGGCCCTTTCTTATCAGTCCCTTATTAAGAAAATGCCTTCCACACTTGCCTACAACCAGATCTTATAGTGGTATTTTCTCAACTGAGGTTTTCTTCTCTCTAGTGGCCCCAGCTTGTATCAAGTTGACATAAAATTAGAACACACATTTATAGGGTGTGCATAGAGACATTTTGTTTCAAAGAGACTGTATGAGTACACTGGGGAGAGGTGTGTAGATGAAGAAGAGCAGGCAGTCCTGAAGCTTGCAAATAACTGAAGGACAGTAGGAAAGGTAACTGGAGACTGGATATAACGTAGTGACAGAGAACTTGAATACATGCATGAGGCTCTAAGTTCAATACCTAATGTAACAACGGACAATCACATGTACACATACATATATACATGTAGCTTGGTCTATAAAAACACTGCCTTGCAAGCATGAAGACCTCAGTTTAATTACAAGAACCCTCTTCCCACCACCGAGGAGGTGGAAACAGGCAGATCCTGGAGCCTGCTGGTCAGGCATCTACCTTCCACAGTGAATTCCAAACCAGGAGGGGTTCCTGTCTCAAAATGCAAAAGAAAAAACAAAAGAAAACAATGAATCCTGAGAAATAACACCCAGGGTTCTCTGATCATTACATACATATACATTCCTATGTATCCCTACACACTCTCATGTGTGTGAGAGTACACACATGTGCACACACACCACACATACACATACACACAAATAAATAAACATGTATGAAAGACAGCTAGGAAAACTGAACAGTGAGTTCCACCAATATAGATGAGAAAACAGATAAGAATGATACTAGAAGTCCTAAAGGATTATTTCCAGAGGAGTTGACTATTATTAAAGGTTCAAATGACACACACACACACACACACACAATTACTCTTTTTGGCAAGATGGAGCTTGTAGGTGACCTTGAGAAGAGGTCAATACATAGTTAAAACAGAAAGTCTTGAAATTGGTTGAGGGGTGACCTGGTGTCCTGAAATTCAGATGTGAAGACGAAGTGCTTGAAGACCCCGATGACAGGATCCAGATCACAAGTAGAGGGCTTGGCATTTAAAACCATGAAGGCTGAGTTGTGCATCTTCATGGGTAGCAGAGTAAGTGTGGACAGAGGTGCAGACAAGGCGAGACCTAGAGACTGAAGGCACTTCCTAGTCCACTGTGTCCTCTTTCCTCAATAGGAATGGGGTAAGTTTATTGACTGTGGATTCTCATGGGGAGAATTTAGAGGCCAGGGCAGAAAGGAGGCGGTGTGTATATCTTAGGAGCTACCATATTCAGCCTGCGATATTCAGATGGTGAATTTTACCCTACAGCCAAGAGACTTGAGTCCTATCAGGAAGCTGTCTCCGAAGAGGAGGAGTGCACAGATACTCTCAGCGGCTCCCTCAGCAACATGACAAGACCCAGAGCCCATGGCTGCAGGACAGTTCACAGTGGGCTTCTGGGAAAGCCCTTGGCTCAGCTCTCTGGGAGCACCTCTGCTGTAGGAAATGGAGAAGGATCTGGGGAAGTGCCTCATTCCAGACAGGCTGCCTTCAGCAGTCCCATTGTAAGTATGATGTCATCACCACGCCCTGGACAGAGCAACTCCGTGGTACAATAGCCCCCAAAATTCTGCTTTTTATCTGTAAAATAGGTGATGTTGTTATAGTTCAGTATGATGGTGATATGTAAGTTTAAAAGAAATACAAAATTGAGATGTGTTCATATGAGATTTGAGATAACCTATTGTTGAGAAGTTGGTATCATTTCTGAAAAATTAAATATTTCTGGTTAGAACTGATTTAATTTTCAGAGCCTAAAGAAGGCTTGACATAAGGATAACAGCTAACTCTAAGAACCACCAAGACTTGGAGACATGAATGTTTGTTTAATTAATACGCTTTTTGGTGTTTTGTTTTTGTTTGTTTATTACTTTTTTGTTTTGTTTTGTTTTTTTAAATGATATTAAAAAAAATTCTCCCCATCTGGTACTGGGAAAAAAATAGGAATACCATTTCGGTAATGGCTTCTGAGTTAAAGAAACCGATTGTATAAATGCTTTAGCACACACATAAGTTTCTAATCTTCCTGTGCATTCCACCCAAACGAGCTCTCCTTCCTCATCTCTAACTCCACAAAGGGCACTTTCCAGTCTTTTTATTCCAGAGCTCAACAAGTAGTTTGTGTCCTAGTGACAACTCTTAGGAACTGACTAATCATCCCCATGAACAAACCCATATTCCTGCAGAAGTCGATCATGTAGAACATGGGAAACAGGAAAGATGATTGTGTAAACAAATTAGAAATCAATGCTTCCACCAAATTTAAAACTACCTCTCTAAAATATTCACTGCCTTCTCAGCCTTTCATATTTCATTAACACCTATATTTAACCAAGATGAAGATTTCCCACTGAGGTCAGTAATAGCTCAGGCAGACAGCACAAAAAGAATAGTGCAGCTGCCAGAGCTGTTGCAACATATGGTCATTGCCTGATTTTCATGGTGGATACATTGCATAAGCAGACCCCAGGTGTCTCTGGCTCTTCACCTGAGAAAGCCTTCAGGGCATCTCCACACTATTTGCAAACTTGCCTCGAAATGTGCACCTGCAGTAATGGTGTGGCCACCACCAACTCAGTTCTCTGGCACTTAGGAAATAACATCCCTAACAACAACCTTTTTATTTAGCAAATCTGTTTTGAAACACCTAGGTTTAATTTTTCCCTCACCACACACAGCCCTGGTCATTTTAACTGTATGCCAGAAAGAAATATGTATGTATGTATGTATGTATGTATGTATGTATGCATATATGCTTGTTTGTGTGTGTATGTATGTATGCATGTATGTATGTATGTATGCATATATGCTTGTTTGTGTGTGTATGTATGTATGCATGTATGTTTGTATGCATATAATCTGTTCTCTGTGATACTGTCTTTACTAGTCATCCACCCCACGTGTACATTTTCTGCACATTTAAGAGGAAACAAGCGTTAACTCACATCTAGTTGGTGGTACCCCAGTGCTGACTTGCCCCTTCTCAGTTTTCTGAATAGGCCTCACTCTCCTGTGGGAACCCATAGGTACTATGGAAGCCTTTGTGGTTTCTGTTGTGCCATCTCCTCTGTCTGAGACATTCTTGCCTCTATCAAATATGATGAAACACTAAGGGAGGGCTGTACCAAAGAGTCTGATTCTTTGTTGTAAAGCTCCAGGTTTTCTGAGTGCTTTTCCCTTGTTCGTTTGTCTGCATAACATTGGCTTTGTTTCTGTACCCGACAGTGTCCCATTACTATCCTGAGAGCAAGACTTTAACCTTTGAATCTGACACATTCATTTTCCAAACAGTGTTTTGGAAGGTTGTTGATTGCATCTGATCACCAGACCCAGGCTTTCCATACAGTTTGTTTGTTTCCACTTGCTCTCTGCTCCAGTGTCCTGTGTACATAGAAGTTCTGGGGTTGCTTTTGTTCTGTGTCTTACAAAGCCACACTATCACAAATAGGATAAGGTGGTCATCCCCATGAGCTTCACATTTTGAGAAAGCTACATAAAATGTCACTGTAAAATATATTCTGAATTTGGTTCTAGAAACCCATCTGGAAAGCCTGGGTTAAACGTACCTGTGTGAATGCCAAGTGCCTTTGAAAAAGACCGGGAGATGTCACCCAGAGGAGGGAAGTAGGTGACCACACAGGGCACATCAAATCCTCAGAACTTCTGGATCACTGAGTTCAAATACAGGAAAAGTCATCAGTGTGTGGCCTTTGTATTTTTTCTTCAGGCGTGTGGCATTTAGGAATTAGAGGGGACCAAGGAAAGGTTTTTGTCCCACAAAACCCAAAGTAATGTAAGTAGAGCGGCAAATTCTCAGAGCTGCAGTATCAGCGGGGAATGATGTAAAACCTTAGTCAGGGAGGGATAACGAGGAGACAGAGCAGCCTTACAACTGCCCACAGGTCTCTATTGACCCAACAGAGTATCTTGCTCCATTCTTAAGCCATGGGTATGTAGAGGTTTGTAGAAACAATTGTGTAGTTACTCTCAGTTTGAAAACAGGTAATATTTAAGTTGCACTGAAGCCGTACAAAAAGCTTCAGCAAACAGTGGGGATGGGGATGGTAAAGAGAGTCGAGCCAGATTTGTCATATTGTACTTGCATCTAAATAGGGGAAAAATAAGAGAAAAAAAAGCCTCAGGTAGAATTCAGTCAGTCAAGTAGGACACAAGAATCCTGGTGAGGAACATAAACTTGGGATGGTCTGGAGTATTCACACTGTTGATAATAAAGCTGGGATTTCTACCTCGAATCCAGCAAGGCTTTGCTTCCAGTGTAGAACAGTGGCTCAAACCACTGACCTCTTTAGGGAGCTATCAAATGCCCCCTTCAGAGGGGTCGCATGTCAGATATTTACATTACAATTCATAGCACAGATATCCTGCAAATCAGATATTCACATCATGACTCATAGCACTATCAAAATTATAGTTATGAAGTCGCAATGAGAATAATTTTATGTTGGGGGGATTCACCATAAAAAGAGGAACTGTTTGACAAGCTCACAGCAGGAAGGTTTAGAGCCACTGGTGTTGCCTGTGTTGTGTGGTGTTGCCTGTGCTGTGGACCCCGTGATCTCATTATGAGTGGAATTGTTCTCTAAATCTTGACCAGATTACTCGTTGAGATCCGGTGGAAGCAGGTGTTATTTTCCAAGGGCAGCGACTCCGTCTTGTTAGTCTCTCTACCCTTTCTGTATAGAATATAAGGCCAGCAAGCCTTTGCTAGTCGTGTGCAGTAAACATGGGTTCCTTATGTGCCAAGTACTGGGTTGGGGATTTAAAGATCGCCAGAATGTGGTCCTTGCCTTAAAGGAACTACTGACCTCTGCAGAGGGCACCGTTTAAACACAGCTGTTTCAGATAAACAGGCCTGGTTTCATGCAAGATGTCCACGGTTGTCTAGCACAGCAAGGGAACAAATGATTTCATGTATGTCAAGGCAAAGATGACACTGGTCGTGGGGAGATCATTACAAATATAGTCATTTAGATAAAAATTGTACAAGATCGTTCTGCACTCTCTGCCCAGTACAAGAGCTCTCTTAGCCATGAGGGATTAAGGAATTTTGTCAAAATCAGCGGGGTTCTTTGTTTCTGGATCTTGTTTTGATGTGGAGATCTCCTTGCATCTTCCTGTGGGCTCTTTTGTTTATATTCTGTTACGGTGGTTTCAGTGTGTCTTTGGCGGTGCCAAGTATCTAGAGAGACCCAGCTTTGCTTTGACACTTACCTGCAGAGTCTCTTTGGCGACCCGATACACATGCAGGCCTTTCCCTAACTCTAGTATTGCTTCTATTGTAGTGCCCACAGAACAGGACTTCAGCTTTGTCGTCCTCTACCTGCTGAATTTAGATAGAATTTAAGAATATGTAGTGACGGCTCATATAGCATGTGAATTTTAAACCTGTCATGACCCTGGTAATCTGAAAGGAGAGTGTGTGTCACTTGAAAGGAAGGAAAGAAGGAAACGCAGGCCAAGGAACCCCCTCCCCACCCCAACCCCGGCTGGTTCCATGGAGTCGGGCTGAGACGTGAGTGTGGAATGTGTGCTTGTTAGCATTGTACTCCTCTCCTTCAATCCTTCATCATTCTCTCACATGCCAGAGCAGAGACAGTGGCCATGGTACCCCAGTTTTCTCCTTGCCTTTAAAATAAAATTTCTGACAAGAGCAACTTATAGTTTGAGGGGCTGCAGTCTTTTATGGTGCGGAGGGCCTTTGGCTTCGGGTTTCATGGCACCCAGTCAGGAGGCTGAACTGATGCTCAGCTGGTCCTCCTCCTCTATTGTGTCTAGGAACACATCTAATGGGATGTGCCACCCACATTTATAATTGGTCTGTCCTCTTTAATTAAACCTTCCTGGACAGACACACCCATTTTCTTAGGTAATTCTAAATCCAGTCAGGTTGAGAATGAACGTTGTCCCTAACATGGTCATGTGAGTGTAGTATTACATGACTGTGTTGAACTTCCGTCAGGCGCCTCTCCTGGCCGGCCTCTCTGCCGTCAGGGTGCTTTGCTTGTTATCAGCACCCAAGACTCCCTGGAACACAGTGGTCCTTTAGGGCTGTGCTTCCAAGCAGACCTCTGTAGAGCAGACGAAACGATACAGCGTGAAAACAAGGTCTCCACAGCGGCATCTTTGTAGTACTCTGAGATGCTCTCTGCCAGATGAAGTGGGCTTCCTGCACCCAATCCTGGTGACAGAACTTAGAGAACATCCATCCTTACCAGGAAGAGGAAGGCACAGTTGCCGAACGTGTTTGCTGGTGAGAGAGCTGCTTTGAATCATAAATACCCTGGCTGTGAAATGTTGATTAGTCTCCTAGGCTGTTTAGGATTTTTTTTTTCTTTATAGAAAGTTGTTTTTATAATTCACATGAATGAATTGGGCAAAAAAATGTTTTGTTCAATTCTCTAATATGAATTAAATTTCACTTTTGAAATACTTAGTGCTCATCAGTTGTTGAGTGAAATATTAGCCCTGGCAGAATTCTAAACACAATAAATATATGCCTAGCATTATATATGTCAAAGGGAGAATCCTTTCAACTAGACGGTGGTGTTTCTATCTGCTATTTAACTGAATAGTCAAAATGTTCTCCATTTATAATATATAAATATAGATTTCCATTTTATTTATATGTACTTCATTTTATTGTTTTGTTTCTCAAGATATCATATGTGTTACACTTCACAAATTAAATTTATTAGGCTGGTGGGATGGCTCAGTGGTGACAGCACTTGCTGCCGAGTCTCTCTGCCTAGATTTGATCTCTGAACTCACATGATAGAAGGAGAAAACCAACTACCTTAAATTGGCTTCTGATCTCCATGTGTGCTTTAGAACATGCAAGAGTATACACACACACATATATACACACATTCAAACACATGGAAATAAATGTAGAAAAAAATGAACATTTAGTTTACCATCTCGTGCTTCTCTTAAATTTCTATTGTAGAAGTTATTGATGCTAATATTGATTATATTGTCTCTTCAGGAAACAGATGTGGTACCAGATACCAGACTTTTAGACAGATTTAGAGAGATTACCCCTCAGCTCTTCATCCGACTGGATGGACCGGCGCAGAGCGAGCCGCTGGAGACTCTGTACATTGTGGACTTCTTCATTGCCCTGGCCATCTGCAACACGGTGGTGGTTTCTGCTCCGAACCAACCTCGCCAAAAGGTTCATTTAAACGACGGTTTTCTCAGCTGGGGATGATACGGGGTGTACGTGCATCTGTATTGGGTTTGTTATGGGATGCTACTAACTAGCAAACATCAGGAACAGCAGGTGTGTACCATTTCCTCAGGATTGCTCTCGGCTCTGCGCTTACCACAGTTATTGGTCCTAATGTGTTTAGTCCTCTCAGAGCCTCGAGAGCTAGGAACTCTTGCTTTGTTCTCCTGTATTTTCAAAATTATTAATTAATTAGTTTACTTTATATCCTGACTGAAGTTTTCCCTCAAGTCTCCTCCACTCTTCCCCTCCCCATCTTCTCCTTCTCTCGTTTTCTTCAGAAGAGGGGAGGTCTCCCATAGATATCAACCATCCTTAGCATATCAAGTCTCAGTAAGAGTAGATACATCTTCTAGGAGTGGCAGACCACTAAGGGGAAAGGCAGGCAATGGAGTCAGAGGGAGCCCTACTGCCACTGTCAGGAGTCCCACATGAAGACCAAGTTGCATATCTGTTATATATGTTCAGAGGGCCTCAGTCAGTCTTATGTATGCTCTCTGATTGGTGGTTTGGTCTCTGTGAGCCCCTATGGGTTCAGGTTAGTTGGTTCTGTAGGCTTTTTTTTTTTTTTTTTTTTTTTTTTTTGTGGTGTTCTTGTCCTCTCTGACTCCCACAATCCTTCCTCCCCATCTGCAGAACAGCTTAACATTTGGTTGTGGGTCTCTGAATCTGTTTCGATCAGTTGCCGAGCCTGGAGAGCTCTTAAAGGCTAGGCTCCGAATCAAGAATGTTCTTCTGCATTGTAAAGATACGTTGGAAGGATTTCACCAGCATTGCAAAAGCAGCGTGTGGGGGTGGGGCTGAGGCTGAGAATGGGGGGGTGAGCCTAGAGAGTCTGGGCTTCCTCTGAGCTTTTACTTTGCCTTTATTGCTCCACTAAATTGGAGCTGCCTATGAGGCTTCTGAGACCTACAACACCATATGTATGGCATCAGACAAGACGTGAAACATTAGTTTAGTTGCCATGATGATGGCAAACTTCTTCATGTGCCAGCTAGGTTTCTTTTAGCTCAGTATATCTATAACCCAGTGTGAGGTCGATGTGCCAGGGTTTCTTTAGTGTAGTTGTGTCTTAAGAGCTCATGGAAATTTTATTTCCAGTTAAGAATTAAAACCAGTGGTGATCTATCATGGTCTATTAGTGCCCTGCTATATCTTGCCTTTCCCGCACATCCACTCAAAATTCAATTTACAGCAGAATCTAATTAAATGTTAATGTTCCAACCGATCATTTTCCTTTGACAACTTCAGAGGTGGGAACTTGAACATAAAGGTAATTCACTTTCAATTAAGCTGCACCTGATCAGAGGCTGTATTTAACATAGTGTTGCCTGAGAAGATGCTCTAAAAAAAAAAGTGATTATGTAATTGAAGAATAAATGAGATTTCGAAGAAAACAAACTACACGCTATTTTGCACCTGTTTTTCGGGTTGGTAGTTTTTGGTATTTTCTCTCTACAACGTACTGTTGATTTATTCTTAGATATAATAATGTAAAATGAAATGCAATGCTTTTTGCATAGAATAAAGTCTTTAAGGAGAGCCCCTGCTTCTCCCGGATTCTTAGGGTAATGAGAGAGAGGGAGAATACTGAATGATACACAGGCTTCACAGCAACAAGGTGCACACTTGCCTTTATGGCAGAGTCTCTGGTAATGTCAAAGACTGACCAGCAACAACCCTTCAGAAAGTCATAATGTCAATTCCTGAAGAAAATGTTTAAATTCTCCACAGACTTTTGAACGAATAAACTTTAGAACCCATTGGGTGATCTTTTGTGATAGGCATAAAACTATAAACTTAATCCCTGATATTAAAAGTATAGAAGAAGACAAGGCACAAATTAGAACAAATGATAGTCTAAGACATAGTTAAAGTGTGATGATTGGATAAGCCCCGCTCAGCTAATGCTCACTGGCCTGTTTTGTCATGACTGTCAAAGTCATGCTTCATAGGCTCTAAGAAGAGAAAAGAACAATGGTTTTTGTTAGCTTTTTAGTCACTATCTTTCGGTGTTCCTTTTTTTTTTTTTTTTAACTATTTCTGATTTTTTTCTGTAATACTCCTCAAGCTCTGAGCTTTTTAAATAATGTATCCATGCTCTGTAAACAAACAGGGTCTCATTATGTAACCCAGCCTGGCTTTGAATTTGGGAGTCGCTCTACTTCTGTCTCAAGAGCTGAGATTATATGCAAGTACTACTATACCTAATTCAATTTGCTTATAATTGTTATTGTACATATGTAAAAAAAAACTTTCTTCTTTTTTCCCTCTTTCCTTTCTTTTTTTCTTCCTTCCTTTCTTTTCTTTCTTTCTTTTACTTCCTTCCTTCCTTCCTTCACTCCCTCCCTCCCTCCCTCCTTCCCTCCTTCCTTCCTTCCCTCCCTCCTTCCTTCCTTCTTCCTTCCGTTTTGTTTTGTTTCAGGTTTTCTCGGTATAGTTCTCACTGCCGTGGATCTCATTCTGTAGACCAGGCTAGCTTTGAACTCAGACACCCAAGGGCTTTCCCTCTCAGGTGTTGGGATTATAAAAGCATGTACCACCGCACTCAAATTTAGAAACAATTCTATAAGGAAATCCAACATTAGGGTCTTGTACCCAAATAATTACAGAAATATACAATGTCATCACAGTGTGTAACATTGTCTTTCCTGGTGGCTTTTTATTTGTCTTCCTGTTTGCTGTGGAATTTTTAGGGGAGAAAGCAGATTGGCAGTAAAGACAGTGGTAACACTTTCAGAATTGTAATGACCTCATTTTGGACCTGTTATCGAGAACTCGCTCCATTGTCTTTCCTAGATTGGGCTCTCCTCACTGGGTGGAATGCCCATCAAGTCTTTGGAAGAGATTAAAAGCATCTTTCAGAAACTGTCTGTCCGGAGATCAAGTTCACCGTCTCTTGCCAGCGGGAAGGATTCAACCTCTGGGACTCCCTGTGCCTTTGTGAACAGAATCTCTTTCTTTAGTCGACCAAAACTGTCACCTCCTATGGAGGACGAGTCTTCCCAGATGGATGACATCCCCCAGGCCGGTAACCCAGCTTGCTGTACGGAAACTGAGGCACAAAACAGCAACGCTGAACTCACCATTGGTTCAGCGGAAGCCCCAAATGGACCACCGCCCTTGGCTTCCAACCTGTGTTACGAGGCTGAGAGTCCAGATGAAGCAGCCTTGGTGTATGCCGCCAGAGCTTACCATTGCACTTTACAGTCTCGGACCCCAGAGCAGGTCACAGTGGACTTCGCTGCCTTGGGCTCATTAACATTTCAGCTCCTACACATCCTGCCCTTTGACTCAGTAAGGAAAAGAATGTCGGTCGTGGTCCGGCATCCTCTTTCCAAACAAGTTGTGGTGTATACAAAAGGTGCCGATTCTGTGATCATGGAGCTGCTATCCATGGCTTCCTCAGGTGGGTTTACACGGTTGCCATGGTGATGGCCAGATGAACTGGGGAGTCCGGGTTGCTGAGACCTTGGCTTGTTAACTTCTGAAACCCATCTCAGTGTCTCTGCAGAGTTATCTATCTGAGCATCACAATATCTTTTATGGGTTCCTGAGAGGCTTAATGTCAGTCGGTGTGAAATTCAGGAAGCTCTTCCCTAACAAGAGAGGCCGTGCCATGGAGAGACTAGATAGTGCAGGTGTGGGGTGGGGTAAGGGGGTAAGGGGGGCCTTCACAGCAAGGTCTGCATCAAAACTTCAGTGAGTCCTTTGTGCAGGAGGAAAGAATCACAGTGGAGAATTATGCAGCTGTATTCCTTTCTTTTCCTAAGCACACATCTAAGACGCAAAGCTAAAATGCCTTTTGAATCTTATGGATTAACGTGTCGTTTTTAGAGAGAGGAAAAAAGAAAAGTCTAATTGCACAGGCTGGCAGGAATAATGATCTTCTGTTCCTGGTTTCAGATGGGACGAGTCTGAAGGAACAAACGGTAATACGGGAGAGGACGCAGGAGCACCTGGATGAGTACGCCAAGCGAGGGCTGCGCACTTTGTGTGTAGCAAAGAAGGTGAGACTGCCCGGTGCACCCCAGACTTGCTTCTGCTGGTTACCCGTCATTACTGAAAATGAGTGTGTACCAGACCTCAATCCAAACCCAGGTACCAGAGAGGTCGCCCCGACTAGGGTCCCTTTTTATATCCATTCTGCGCATGTCTGAGTAGCCTCGACTGTTAGCATTTGTTTCTCTAGAAGTAAAAACCCCAACATCTTATTACCTTCCCCTCGGAACCTCGAGGATAGCATCCTCCCTGCTCATCAGCATTACATGAGGTTTGAGAAAACACACTGGCCTGAGAGTAGTCTTTATTTGAAGTCTTGGTAGTTTTGATTGGCCTGTTTCCTTATGTGCCCCATACACTGATCTTTCAATCCAAGTAAACTTGCCAGGTCTTTTTTTTAAATCCAAGTTTTGATTATTCTTTATGGGAAAACAGTCTTGCTGCATGATATGTCTTTTCTAAATGAAAAGTTAAGTAGCAAGGAACAAGCAGAGCCCCAGAAGTGCTTTGGGGGCTGTTATTGCCAACATCTCTCCCCGACCACCCACGATACCATTCTTAATTATTGTGAAAGACAAAATGGGGCTGGCTCTATTGTGGACTTCCAAGAGACTCAGTCACCCGGGACGGAGCAAAGAAGGAGCAAATGCCTCTATGATACAATTCTAGGAACTGTGGAAGCGTGGGGGATTCAAGGTCAAACCAACTCCCGCTTTTCACTTGAATGTATTCCAATAGATGTTTTATTTTCCCAAATCAAATTACCTTGCAGGCAAAAATGAGTGTGTAAGGGAAAAATTGTTTAGTTTCCTTCACTTGACGGCAGTTTTAAGACCCGTGAAAGACAGATTCATCTGATAATGGCTGACAGTGAGAAACAGGAAGACACTGGCTCCTTCTCCAGGAGTTGTGTTGAAGTTTTGTTAGAATAATGGCCTTCCTGTATTTTCTATATGGCACCTTTCTCCTTACCTTTTCCGAAGCTTACTTAATCTTAGGAGTTAATCTTCAGAAGACATCTGAAGCGCTGCTGGCTGTGGTAACCATCAAGTAAACAGTCCTAAAGAAATTTTCTTAGCTGCATCATTAGAATGCTCCCAAATTTAACTAGCAATAAGAGGTCTGTTCCATCTTTTGTCCTGGTTAAATAGGTGAACTCACTTTCACCAAAGCTAATGCTTAAAATTTCCCAGAGATACTAAGCTATGGTGTCTCTCCATCAGCAGGGTCACATCCAAGTGATCAGAGTTTGGGGATCCTGTGTCCATGAGGTGAAGGAATATGGATCAGATACAATGGTGCCCATAAGGTGAAATTTAGAAACAAAGTTGTTACATGGAATTTTGCCCAGAGTCAGCCCTGGTAGGATACAGAGTCAGCCCTGGTAGAATACAGAGTCAGCCCTGGTAGGATACAGAGTCAGCCCTGGTAGGATACAGAGTCAGTCCTGGTAGGATACAGAGTCAGTCTTGGTAGGATACAGAGTCAGCCCTGGTAGGATACAGAGTCACCCCTGGTAGAATACAGAGTCAGCCCTGGTAGGATACAGAGTCAGCCCTGGTAGGATACAGAGTCAGCCCTGGTAGAATACAGAGACAGTCCTGGTAGGATACAGAGTCAGCCCTGGTAGGATACAGAGTCAGTCCTGGTAGGATACAGAGTCAGTCCTGGTAGGATACAGAGTCAGCCCTGGTAGGATACAGAGTCAGCCCTGGTAGAATACAGAGACAGTCCTGGTAGGATACAGAGTCAGCCCTGGTAGGATACAGAGTCAGTCCTGGTAGGATAGAGTCAGCCCTGGTAGGATACAGAGTCAGCCCTGGTAGGATACAGAGTTGCAAGGTTAAATGGCCAGCCTCCTAACTTCTTTTATTCCCCTCTTAGGTTATGAGTGACACGGAATACGCAGAGTGGCTAAGGAATCACTTTCTAGCTGAAACCAGCATTGACAACAGGGAGGAATTGCTAGTTGAATCTGCCATGAAGCTAGAGAACAAACTCACGTTACTTGGTAGGTAATGGTGCTTGCTGCATTGCCCATGCAGAGGGTTTGTCTCTTGATCCATTCTTTTATCTGTACCTTTTGGCCTCTTTGATTTGCCTTTAAACTTAATTACCTTAATTTTATTGCTTTGTTGTTTTGGTTTGAGATAGGCTTTCTCTGTGTAGCCTTGACTATTCTTGAACTAGCTACATAGACCAGGTTGGCCACATACTCACAGAGACCCACCTGCCTCTGCCTCTAAGTGCTGGGAGTCACGGCAAGTGTCACCACCTCCCAGCTAGCCACGCTGATCTATTGAGCATGCGTGGTTCTCCCTATCCTGTTCATTCTGACCTCCTCCCACGTTCAGTGAAGTAGAGCTCCTGTGTGGGGGGAATTCTTGGGAAGATATAAAACCAGAACACCCAACGCCCAACACAAAGTCAAGCGAGCACCCAGGTCCAAGAGAAGGATGTTGCAACTGTCTTGCAAAGAATTGAGGAAAGTCTTAAATACGTGGTGTCTTCTTCAATCTTTACAATGAACATGCATCTTGTTTAGAAGAAATAGATCAGAGATGTGCGGTGTCTTGTTCACGTCCAAAGACTTAGACATTCACAGAAAAACAAGAAACTCAAGTGTCCCCGAGTATGGGGTCCTCGTCCTTTATTCTGCACCTGCAAGTGATCTTCTTCTCCCCTGTCCTGGTTGCAACCTACACTGCACAAATACAACCAGCACTTCTTGTGTGTCGTGTTGACCGGCACCTTGGAATCACTCCGAGGACTTTAAAACTGTCCTGATGCCAGAGCCATGTCCCCGGGAATTCCAGGGCTGTTGGTCTAGTGTGTGAGCTGGATGCTGGCATTCCTAAAAGCCCCCTGAGGAATCCTGAGGAGCCCTCAAGTTCAGAAGCAATGCCTCGGAGCACGGAGATGTGGATCCCGATTCTAATGGAAGGGTCTCTAACACACCCAGAGGGCTGCCTCTGAGTTCCAGTTCCCTCTTGAGGGGAAAGCAATTTCATTTACTGTCTGTCAAGCACAATAGTCATGCTCCCTTTGAACACTAATTGTTTCCTCGTGGCAGTGTAAGCAGCTTACATGCATGCTTCCCCACTTGGACTTCCCAAGGAGAGAAGGCTCTGTGGGCTTAGCGCCAAAACTCATTTGGCAGCAAAGTCAAACCTGATTTGAGGTAACTCCATTTTTAGTATTAATACCCAAATTAGCATGAAAAATTCGCAAGTTTTTCTATGGAAGTATAAGTATGTGTAATTAATGGTATCACAAAATAGAAAATGTGTTACCACATTACCGGTGGGAAACCTTGGATTCTAAAGACATCTGGGTCTATCCAGTTCTACCAGAAAAGAACATTATGGACTGGTGCTATGAAAGAGCATCCCCAATGAGCAGTCTATATTGTGGCCAAATGCTCTCTACGAGCTTGCCTTTAACCGGAGTTTCCTAGAATGGTAAAATTCAGCGCAGGGTTATGTATGAACTTGAGTAAGTGAATCAGCCTTTGAATTTGTTGATAAGAATACTCGCCAGAAGGAGAGTATGTTTGCTAAGCGCCATGGTTCTTGATATTCTGTGTCTGGTCTGTAGTTAATACAGGAAAGGACTGAGTGGCCCATGGAGAGGATTCACTCAACGGCCAAGTGCGTTCTCGCTGTCTCTGGCTTCCAGGAAACCTTGTTTTATACTTCGATTGCTTTCCAGGGGCGACTGGTATTGAAGATCGTCTGCAGGAGGGGGTCCCCGAGTCTATAGAAGCCCTTCACAAGGCTGGCATCAAGATCTGGATGCTAACAGGGGATAAGCAGGAGACGGCTGTCAACATAGCTTATGCGTGCAGACTCCTGGAGCCAGATGACAAGCTCTTCATCCTGAACGCGCAGAGTAAAGTATGTGCCATGAGGCTGGGCCCGTAGGGCATCAGGAGATGGGTGGATGGAAGGTGAAAGAGAAGCCGGTGTCTCTAGCTTCTTGACGCTGTGCTGCTGAATGACCTTGCTTGTATTTGGGAGGATGCCACCGTGTTTCTAAGAGCCCGATTCAGAGGCAGCTTGGATGAATACAAGCATTAAAAGAAAGTTCCTTTTTTATTTTGCACCCCCCTCCCCGGCCGCCTCTCCCACTGTCTGACCAGGGATTTGTCAAAACAAACAAAAGTGAGGATACATGTAAAATCTTGAGACTGGAACTTACTTCCCTTTTAAGTTGAAGGGCAATAACTAATTTCTGTTAGTAACTAGATTATTTTTAATGATGAATTTAGGCTCTCAGCACAATCCTGCCCTCTAGTGGTACTTTTAGATAGTACTCCCAATCTTTGTAGAAATCATGGGGATGGAGTTGTTGTTAACAAAGATTTTTCAACCACCTTCCCCACCCCTGCTGTTAGTCACAAGGGTGGACATTCAAATTAGGTACATGGGTAGAAGACCCCTGGGGAGTGACATGCTCCCAGACGTGTGCATACTGTTGTGAAAGTCAGGACGTGATTCTGTCACAGTGTCCTGGCTTCCTGATGTGTCTCCTGCAGCCACCTTGCAGGGTCAGGTTGACTGGCTGGTTTATGACTAAGCCCTGAGAGAGTTGTCCTTATTCAGCACTGACCGTGTGCTCCGTTATGGCCAGAGTTCTAACCACCAGCTCAAATCCAGTGCTATCAAAGCGCAGGATCATTCCAGTGACTCAGATAAATGTGGCTTGAGTGACACCTGGAGTATTTACCACCGCTGACCAAGTGTCTGTCCTTGGGGAGTGATGTACCCCGTGTGGCCTCTTCTTCCTTGCCTGCCACGGCCAGTAACGCCTGAGCCTAGAGGTAGCTATAAGCAAAAATGAGGAAATGCCTTCTGTCAGCATTAGTTCAATGAAGGGCTTCTGCACAGTTGGGGACTTCCTCTTGCACATGGTCGCCAACACAAGCAGCATCTAAAAATGCTAAATTTCTTGGTGTTTGTGGAGAGATTTGGTAAGCATAAAATGAAAAACAGAGAAGTAGTCAGTGCTGATGAAATGCTGCCACCAAGCATGGGACTTGGGTTCGATTCCTGGGACCAACCTGACCACAGGCACACCATGGAATGGGTATGCCAACAGACGTGCACATGCCAAATACATAAACAAACAAAAATGAAAGAAAAGTAATTAATTATTGGTGCTCTTACTTTGACTTAGAGCTTTTTAGATAGTCAAAACTTTCATCTTAAGATCGAAGCACGTGGCCATTATTAAACAGTCAAACAATGTGGAAAGCTTTTTAGAAAAGATAAAATAGTAAAATCGTCTTCTCAGAGAAAGCCTATTGACCAGTCAGGCATCCTTCCAGATGGCTGTGAGTCGCATACGTGGAAAACCAAGCATCACGCTGCGTGCTTCGCGGGCCTGGGGCTCCACGCATTTGTCAGGGGAAGTGCTCCCTGTGTCTGTGAGAACAGACGTGGTGATCTGTGTCGCCATGAGAAGCAGGCAGAGCTCGGGTTGGGAGAGTGATGACGTTAGGTCAGGTCGGTTCCTCTGTGTATCCGAAGGGAGCTGTGCTTCCAAGAGGATCTTGGTGAGACCTGGAGATGTTTTGGTTGGCACACTTGGGGTAGGATGGAATCTATTGGTTTACAGTTATCAAAGGCCAGTGATAACCATCAGGTATCTTGTACCTCACAGAACAGTGCCGCGCACACACAGCGATCTTTTTTTCTAGTTGAGATGTTAATGCTGACAAGGATGAAGCAGAGTGTTTCTAGAATATTGAATATTCTAAAGTTGGTTAGTCAGCTAGTGCTCTGACTGGCATAAGCCTCTGATATTCTGTACCGGCTTCACTTTAAAATATTTTAAATAAATCTTTGTGTATGCGTATGCATGTGTGTATAAATTTCTGTGTGCATGTGTGTCTGTATGTATGTGCATGTATGTGTAAAGGCCAGAGGCCAATTTCTAGTGTTGGTCCTCAGGGACTATTTTTTCTTTTTCTTTCTTTTTTTAAAGATTTATTTATTTATTTATTATATATGAGTACACTGTAGCTGACTTCAGACACACCAGGAGAGGCATCAGATCTCATTGCAGATGGTTGTGAGCCACCATGTGGTTGCTGGGATTTGAACTCAGGACCTCTGGAAGGGCGGTCTATGCTCTTAACCACTGAGCCCTCTCTCCAGCCCCTATTTTTTTTTCTTTTTAGTTTTTCTTTTTGTCTGTCTTTCTGTTTGTCTTTTGTTTGTTCATTTGAATCAGAGTCTCCCATTGCCTTAGGGCTTCTTGATTGAACTACACTGGTCTGCCAGCAAGCTCCAAGGATCTGCGTGTTTCTGTCTACGTCTGCCTCCTAGTTGCTGGCTTTTCCAGCAGTAACACCATGTTTAGACTTTTCCCAGGGCTTCTGGGCATTGAACTCAGGTCCTCACACTTGCAAACACTTTGCCGACTGAGCCATCTCTCCAGCTCACCTAAACTTATTTTTAACTGATACATGAAAATAAAAATTATGTTAGTGTGGTGTCCTGTGATGTCTCAATCCAGCTACAGATACTGTCAGTAAGATTTAACAAACCGGCCCTCTCCTTTCTCATCTCTATTTCTCTGGTTTTTGTTTGTTTGTTTTGTGGTTTTGTTCAATGTGGAGCCCTGACTGTCCTGGAACTAGCTCTGTAGATCAAGCTGGCCTCAAACTCATGGAGACCTACCTGCCTCCGCCTCTGGAATTCTGGGATTAAAGGCCTGTGCCACCACCTCCCAACTCATTTTTCAGCCCAAGCGGTCCTGCGGTAAACTGCTTCTGTGACATTCCAAGGAGCCACTTGACTGCCAGTGGGTTCTGGGATATCTAAAGTCACATTTGGTAACCTTAGAAACTTCTGTGAATTCCACTATGGGCAAAACTGTCCACTTAGAAGCCTTCACCATTTCCAACCATAGGAAGGTTTTATTTCTGTAATGATCATGTTATCAAATCCTAACATTGTTTGTTCAGACCTACAGAGACCTCTCAGGATTGCTTTTGTTCAGTCTAAGTTATATGCTTATAAAATTCTTCTTCTAAAAATCATAACCTAGTGTTTATAATCTTTACTAGAAGCTCTAAAAGACTTTCTAAGCATGATGTCATTGAATAATTATAACAAGTTCATATTAACTCATTTGAAAGACAGAGACACCAAAATATTTTTTGTCTTTCTTACCAAATGTTTTTTTATCAAATGATAAGAAATGTGATCTCTTATCAAATGTTAAATAATATAGCAAACATTGAAGTTTTGTATCTTCTACTTTAAGATATTTCTATATCATTTTGTGATTGACAGATTATATATAAACAAGCTCTTTCTACAGTTGGCAGAGTTATGTTTAAACGTTACCTTGAACCTGAGTTTGTGAATCATGACTGCTGTCCTCAGGGAGATTCACAGTTTACTTCCTGTTGGCCTGTAGTCACAATATGGTGCCAACTCATCAACAGGTCACATTGTGTCTTTCTCTCTCATTGAACTTAGTTGATATTAATTGTGCATTCATTGACATTACATGTGTGGGCAGGCTCACTTGAGTTCCTGCCTGAAAAGAATACACTTAATACAGTAATTTCTCAGAACTGTACATTGTAGCCATTGAATGTTTAGAAACACTAGCAACAATGTAGCTAGGTGCCATCTCTAATAACCAACAAATCGCCAACAAAGAGGAGAAAGAAGAGGAAAAGAAGTGTCTCCAATCAGAATATCAGCCTTCAGGAGGCAGAGTGAGTTTGAGGACAGGGTCTACAAAGTGAGTTCAAGAACAGGTAGGGCTACATAGAGAAATTATATCTCAACAATAATAATAGTGATAATAATAATAAATATAAATTTGTTCAGCTTCTGCTGGAGGGCATATATCACATGACCCAAGTGATCACATGGTCACTTTTCCTGGCAGTATAGGGTTCCAAAATCTTGAGAGTATAGATTAAAAATAAATGGTAACAAGTACCTGAACTCATAAATCTAGAATTCATGAACATTCAAGACTATATGTATACATATATGTGCATGAATGTATAAGTATGTGCATTTGTGTATATGTGTGTACATGTGAATATGTGTCTGTGCATACTGCTAAAAATAAAACATAGATTAAACATCTATGTGTATTCATAAAGCTACGAGTGATTCACAGCTGTATTATGAAGACTATCTAGACTGTAAACTCTACTATATAATGTCAACGCTATGAAGAGTTTTATATTAATATATTATGTTCCACTATAAACACCACCTCCGATGGAATATTCTGACTTTCAAAGACTATTAAGTATCCTGATTTCTAAACCATGATATATCAATTTCATCAAACTCAAAAACATTTGTATAAATAGTTTTCCTATTCTATTTTGGGTCTATAATAGGCACATGTGACTTTTCCTTCATGGATTTAGAGGTACATAGGATCCCATTTGTTCTAAGGTTAAGGTGGTTGGGTTGCTTCATTTTAGACTTTGTCTATTTTGAGGTGCTATGAGAAACTCTGTGAGCTGAGTCCAGTAGAGAAGGTAAGAGGTTTGCTATAGCCCACAGTTTGAAAGCTCCTAAGTATGTGCCAGCTGTAGCTTCTGGTGGGTGTCCCATGGTGGAGAGCATTCCATGGGTTTATGTGCACAGGTGGTGATGGTCGAAAGCTCAACTAGCCAAGGGTAAGGTGAGCTAGGCTAGCTTCTCTCCCTGTCTATTCCTGGAATGAGTCTGTTTGTAATAGACTAACTCATTGTGAAAGAACAGCACCCATTCCTTCACAAGGATGGTCATACTCTCATGACCGTCCATAGGGCTCCACCAATTAAAGACCCCAGCACTGTGCGAACTCATTCGTGATGATTACATTTAACATCATCAAGTCTGTTGCATCATGCTCTTGTATCTGTTCCTACTTTTTTTTCTCCCTTGTATTTTATCGTGGGTTAGAGAATGCATGGTAGGGCTGGAGAGATGGCTAAATGGTTAGGAGCACTGACTGCTCTTCCACAGGTCCTGAGATCAAATCCCAGCAACCGCATGGTGGCTCACAACCATCTGTAATGAGATCTGATGCCCTCTTCTGGTGTGTCTGAAGACAACTACAGTGTACTTATAATAATAAATAAGTAAACAAACGAACAAACAAACAAACAAATGCTTAGTAAATTAGCACTAAAAAGTTTTTAAAAAATCAGTCATGGATGTTCTTATACCAATAAACTGTTTCAAGATGACTTTACGTCTCCCAGTGTAAGATCTTAGGTCTAGACTTAGTGGTCAGTCAATGCAGCGCTTTCTGAGTTCATTCACTGCTAGTTAGTCATTGTGAGTAGAGTCTACTCAGCAAATATTTGAAGTTGAGTTTCTGTGTGAGTTTTTGAGGGCATGGGTTTATGCATGTGTAAGTTCAGAATCCAGAGTGCCCCCAGGGTCCAGAAGAGCATGTTGGATCCCACTGAAACCTGAGTTAAGGTGTGTATCAGCTTTTAGAGCAGTGTCTCTCACCCTTTCTAAGGCTGCGACACCAACCGTAAAATTATTTTTATTGCCTCTTTAGAGCTGTAATTTTGATACTGTTATGAATCAGAATGTAAAGCATCTATCTGTGTTTTCTGATGGTCTTCAGCCACCCCATTGAAAGGGTCCTTAGATCCCCTCAGGTTAAGAAGTGCTGTTCTAGGAAGTGCTGGGAGCTAAACTCTGGTCCTCTGCAAGAGCAGGAGATGCTCTGCACTGATGAGCTGTCTCTAGCCAGAACGTACTTTTATATTTTATCTTTTCTCTTCACTACAAGGATTGAAAAATGAGTTAGGGAATTGGGGTATAGCATATGTTAGGACAGAGGTATAGTCTCTGAAACAGCAACAACCGAACCCAGACAGATTAGAAGGGGTAACTAGCTTTATAGCATTTCCTGTGTCCGGTGGCATGCAGATGCACAGAAAACTGGTGTGATAAACACCACTAAGACCATCCTGACCAGAGTAGAAGCTCAGTGTGGACCAGTGTCCCAGGCCCAGAATATTTTCTCATAGACTTCCTCAAATGCTTCTGAGAGGATTAATGTGTCAAATAAAAAGATGCAAATGTTAGTCACTGCCTTAAACATCTGTATATCTCAGTTGGTCCTCACAGCTGTATTGAGTTGGAGGCAATGGGTACCTTTTACAGATGAGGGAATTGATGTGTTTGCTTAATGCCAAACGGTGTGAAGTTGGTGACGTGAGACCCGAGGACTCTGGAGATCCACTTCTGGGGAAGAGACGCAACTGATATGATGAAGTGTTGCAACCAATGTAGGCATTTTAGCTGTAAAAATTGTATCTGTGGTGCTTCCTTCTTACCTGGCCTCAGATCCACAGAAGCCCACGAGAGCGCTGCATAATGAAAAGATATAGAGTGGTCTCACCTAAGGTTTACTACCCAAGGCAGCTGAGATCTGGGAATTGCTAAAGAAGGAGAAACTGAACGAGCTCTCCAGTGGTGCCCGAGGTTAACAGTCTCTACCTCTTTGTTCAAGGATGCCTGTGGGATGCTGATGAGTGCAATTTTGGAAGAACTTCAAAAGAGAACTCAAGCGTCTCCGGAGCTGGCATCACCAAAAAAGAGCCTTCCTCAACCTCCTAACCCTCAGGCCCCAGGACGTTCGGGACTTGTTATCACTGGGAAGACCCTGGAGTTTGCCCTGCAGGAGAGTCTGCAAAGGCAGCTCCTTGAGCTGACTGCATGGTGCCAAGCTGTGATCTGCTGCCGCGCCACCCCGCTCCAAAAAAGTGAGGTGGTGAAACTGGTTCGAAACCATCTCCACGTGATGACCCTGGCTATTGGTGAGTGGAGGTGGGAGGGTGGGAGGGTGGGGACCCTGCCCTGTGCTTTGCTTCATGTGTTCCCAGGGGCTGGTTCTTTGCCTGTCTTTCCTTCTGTATATAATATACTGCACATATCCATCCGTCTGTCCGTCCATCCATCCATCCATCCATCCATCTATCCATCCATTTATCTACCCATCCATCCATCCATCCATCCATCCATTTATCTACCCATCCATCCATCCATCCATCCATCCATCCATCCATCCATCCATCCATCCATCCATCCATCCATCCATTTATCTACCCATCCATCCATCCATCCATCCATCCATCCATCCATCCATCTATCCATCCATTTATCTACCCATCCATCCATCCATCCATCCATCCATCCATCCATCCATCCATCCATCCATTTATCTACCCATCCATCCATCCATCCATCCATCCATCTATCCATCCATCTCCTTATAATTCTGTACTTTTTTTCCAGTTGCACTTTCTTTTCTTCACTCCACTTCTGTCTGTATGACTTTACTCACTTTCTGCCTCTCTGGTCCCCACTGTGAACCTGATGTTACAGATGGCACACAGAGAAAAGTATGAGAATATCCTGTTGGTTGTGTCTTAGACCCCCAAATCAACTTAGTCACCTAGAGTTCGATATTGAACTGTGGAACTGAAAACCTCAGGCGCCCTATTTTCAGAAAAGTTAAATTTACTTATACAAAACATTTATCCATTCAATGCATATATTTGACTGACATTTTTCTGCTTCCCCCTAACCCCCCAGGCAATAGCTATAAAACAATATCTGTAACTGATGCCTTTCTTATGTCGCATAGAGCTGACACAAATAAATGAGCAACTAAATGTAAATATGGAAAATATCAGTTAGCAAATGCTATTGAAAAAATGAGGGAAAAGATTTGCCATTTTAAACTCAGTTTTTTGATCAGTTGCAGCTGTTTCACCTGGGTAAAAGTTAAAGACATCATAGAAATGGCAGAGAAGCCATCTTTTGTGTCATATCTGCAAGTGGCTTCTAGTGTTGAAGGAGACCAGTGTCTCTGTTTACCACTGTAAAACCATGTGGTAGAGAGGATGGGGCATGCTGGAAAGCTCTGGAACCTAAAAACAGGCAGCTGACTTAAAGGGGACCTGAGAAGAATCTTCTAGTGAGAAAATGGCATGTAAACAAAGCCCAGTGAGACTCAGGGTAAAGTGGGAACTGCAAAGACAGTGACAAAAACGGAGAGATGACACATGTAGTATCCCAAAGGAACAGGGTGTGCCTTGATGATAATGAACTGAACCTCTGAATCAGCAAGCCAGCCCCAATTAAATGTTGTCCTTCATAAGAGTTCCTTTGGTCATGGTGTCTGTTCACAGTAATGGAAACCCTAACTAAGGCAGACCTGTTTTCTCAGTTGAGAATTTCTCTTCCAAATTAACTCTACCCTGCTTCTTTTTTTTGGCTGTCCCAGAACTTGCTTTGTAGATTGACCTCAGAGGTCTGCATGACTCTGTCTCCTGAGTGCTAAGATTAAAGGTGTGTACCACCTCACCTGGACTTCAGCTTTTCTGCATCTAGAACTTTCTCTGTCCCAGGCTGGCCTTAAATGCAGAGATCTTTTGCTTTTGTCTCATAGGATTAAAGATGTGTACCATTATGCCTGGACCAAAACTTTTCATGGCCATTATTTTTCAAGATCTGGATCAAAAGCCTATGTTCTCCATTTCTAGATCATAGTTCATTCCAGTATAGCATGTTGTTCTGTATATCCTGCTTTGTGTTCCTGGCTGGATGCATGGCCACACCTACCCAGGATCTGTCTTGGATCTGTGGATGAAATACACACACACACACACACACACACACACACACACACACACACACACACAGGAGGGGGAGGTAGGAAGGGAATGAGAGAGAGAGAGAGAGAGAGAGAGAGAGAGAGAGATTAGCTTATTTTTAATATGCTTTTTAACTCAATGGCTGGGCACTTCTAAGCCTCCCATGGCTGGTGTGCCCTTCCCTCTGGTACTCCTGGCTAAACACCTCTAAATCTGCTCTCAGCTTGGTTGCTTAGTCACCTTTACTCCTAGCTCAACCCCTCTAAATCCTCCCTCAATTCAGTTGTCCAATTACATTCTGTGAAGCCCATGGGCTGCTTTCTCTTTCTACCTACATTTTGGAAGAACTCACCTGCAGTTCCAAGTTCATTCCATTTACCTCCCCTCAGTGTCACAATTCTCCTCCTCTCTCCTAGCCTGAGGGAACCCAAAGGTCCAGCCATTGGCTACTGTCAGCTTTATTAATAGATCAAAAACCAATCGGGGGTGAGGACCTTCAGTGTCAATAAAGAGATTGCCAATCAGAGCATCAGAACCACCCCCTTACATTCCAGATTAAAAGTCTAAATGAAAACTGCAACTAAACCTCCTGTTCAAATGCAAAAGCGTAAACAATAAATTTAGCAATGTGGATTCTTGCCTTGAAGTCACCACTCCCTTAATCTGTTTATCTCCTTGAATATAGGATTCACTTCATTCTATTTCCTGGTGCCCCTTTATTCTCTGAATAATACATTTTGTATTTTTGCTTTTTAAGCTTGCTATGTTTGATCAAAATACTTTCATAAGACTGAACCACAGGATAAAGTCTAAATTGGGCTTTTTGTTGAGACTTCCTTTGTCAATGCAATTAATCTGAATCTTTTCACTTTAGCCCCAGACAGTTTTCAGAAAAGGGCAAAAAGCAGCCATGTTTTTCACTGAAATAACACAAGAACAGTCTCTAGGCCATATATTAACATTGTTCTCCTTTGAAAACTCTTGAGCCAGGTCCCCACAGTTCAAGTCATACCCAGCACCAATGCCTTCCATATTCTTACCATATGGTCCATTTAGCACCACTGAAAGCATGTCACCATTTTAGAAATCCAGAGTCTCCATGTCTGCATTCTTCCAAAGAAAAGTATGGTGGCCTATCACAGCAATACCCTGGTACCACATACCAACTTCTGTCTTAGTTAGGTTTTACTGCTGTAAATAGATATAAGACCAAGGCAACTCTTATAAAGGACAGCATTTAATTAGGACTGACTTATAGGTTCAGTCCATTGTCAAATAGGTGGGAGCATGGCAGCATCCAGGCAGGCATGGGAAGAGCTGAGAGTTCTACATCTCAATCCAGTCGCAGACAGAAGACCGGCTCTCACGTGGCTAGGAGGAGGGTCTAGAAGCCCACCTCCACAGTGACACACTTCATACAACAAGGACACACCTACTGTGACAAGGACACACGTCCCTAGTTCAAGCATATTCAAGCTATCACAGGTTCCATATGCCTGTATGTAAGTCTTGAGTTCCTAAGGATTTCCCTAGGTCATACATTACGATTCATGAGATGAAATAAGCCCGTTCCTCAAGTGGTCACAACAACAGACTTTTAAAATTTATTTATTTAATGTATGTGAGTACACTGTCACTCTTCAGACATACCAAAAGAGGGCATCAGATTCCATTATAGATGGTTGTGAGCCACCATGTGTTTGCTGGGAATTGAACTCAGAACCTGTGGAAGAGCAGTCAGTGCTTTTAACCACTGAGGCATCTTTCTAGCCCAGCAATAGACTCAAGATACACCACACGAAGGATTTAAAAACAGTATTGAGTTTGGAAGTTTCTCTAATGGCAGTGGGATGTTACATCTAATTCTGCTTAACTAGTTTCTAAGTAACTCTGGAAGATGGGATAAAGCTTATATAGCCAACTTGTTCACTTGAATAGCCACTAGATTTCCAGTTTGAATATTTACTCCTCCCCTGTGTCTCCTGTTTTCTTCTGCCTCGTGAAGGTGATGGTGCCAATGACGTGAGCATGATACAGGTGGCTGACATTGGGATCGGTGTCTCGGGTCAAGAAGGCTTGCAGGTGAGCACCACCCCCATAATCCACCTATGGAGGAAAGCCTCCATGATAAAAGTGTAGTGGGACAATGAAGCTATGGTGTGGGGAGTGAAGGAGGCTGAACCTTCAGCCGGTCCACCAGTGGACACTATTGTGACCGTTATGTAGTTCTGGCTAGTCTCTGCTGCGTTCCTGAGCTCTCTTTTTATTAAAAAGCTCATGTACATTGCAAGATTTCACTTTGTAGGCATGTGATGGCCTTGATAAATTCTCACTGAAAAATACCTACCCCCATTTGAACGCATAGTATGAAAAATGTGGAGTACTGGGGTGGAAGGAGGGAAAGAAAAGGAGACACGAGGATGAGGAAGATGTACCTCTGCCTGCCTGTCTGTCTGTCTGTCTGTCTGTCTCCCCCACCCCGTGTGTGTGTGTGTGTGTGTGTGTGTGTGTGTGTGTGTGTGTGTGTATGTGCATGTATATATGTATGTACGATCTCTCTCTCTTCCTGGATCTGCTTGGAAGGTTAGTTAACTGATGGGAGTTACTGCTGCTCAGGCTGCACCTGCTAGCCTGTGTGTGTTCTAGCATGTTCCTTTGCCCAGCCTTCCCTTTCTGTCTCCCCTGCAGGCTGTGATGGCCAGTGACTTTGCCATTTCTCAGTTCAGACATCTCAGCAAGCTTCTTCTCGTGCATGGGCACTGGTGTTACACACGGCTCTCCAACATGATTCTCTATTTTTTCTACAAGAATGTGGTATGTAACCTGCGGAGAACTTGTCACCTGCCTCTCCAGCCCAACCTTCTGCTGCTGGTTGTCTCAGGGTTGAAGAGGAGGGTGACGGTGCTAACTTGCTGTGTTTATTAGCATCTGGAGACAGCGGAAACTGTTCTAGATGTCTTTCCAGAGATAATCTGGGAATGTGTGTGTCTAAACCATTGACAACAAATTGCTGGACCTGTCCATCTGCTGGCACGCTCTGCTCCCTGTGCATTTCCATTCCATTAAGCCCCGACGGGTTCACTTAAAATCCAATTTTTGACCTTCTCTAAAAAGATGGTGACAAGCAGGATTATGAAGTGTTTCAAGTTGTTGGGAGAAAATGAAAATGTTTGGTTCTGTGGTACTTGTAGAGGCAAATCAGTAATAATAATGAGTAAGTAAATAACTAAATAAATAAATAAGGCCGTTGCCCCAAACAGTGACTTTTGTAATATATCTAAAAGAGTGAGAGAGGAAAACCCAATTGCAAGGATTTTTCCACTCAGCCAGTAGAAATCTATTTATGCTTGGTGGATATTTTGTGATCATGGCATTATTACTGCTTGGAAAAATCAGACATGGCTTGGGAATCCTGGTGTCTAACCTTTAGCATTCCATTTCAATGAAACACACCTGTGATGCTTCTTCCCTCCCTCTTGTCCTTCCTTCTCTTTTTAAAATTATTTTTAAGGCAGTGTCCAGGATAACCTGGAGTCCACTGTGTAGTCCAGGAGTACCTCAAACTTGTAATAATCCCCCTGCCTCAGCATGCTGATTGCTAGGATTGCAGACATATAGCAGCATACTGGGCTTGAGTTTTCTTCCTCACACATCCATCTGATTCTCCGACATGGACTGTATAACTCCGTTATGGTCTCTAGACTGCATTTACTCTTTGTCTTTGAAAGTAGAATTTTTGCTCTGCTGGCCTTGTTTAATACATGATACTAGGGGAAGGACCAACCTCTAGGACAGCCACTTCCCCACGCTTCTTCCAAAGAGACCATCCAGTATTGGCATGAGAAGCCCACACTTTGAGACCCTCAATCTCAAGGTGACTGAATGCCGCCCCTTCTGTTGGCACCGTTTCTACTAAGAAATACCTGGGCAGGATGGTAGGGAAAAAGTACATGTGTGATGTGTCTTCTCTGGGCCAGACGTTCCCCTTTGTGCTCTTCATCTAGATTGCAAAAATCTGCAACTATGCCATTTACATAGCAGATAGGTGTCTGGGGAGCTTTGTGCAAATGTCGTGCTCGCTTTGCCGCTCAGTGGTTTGTCATGAGGAAGTGTTCCAGTAATAACAATGGAAATCTTCCTGCAATCCAGGAGGTAGAAGTCCGAGATCAGAGACTGGGTGTGGAGGGGCTTTGGTAATGGGCCTTTCTGGCTACATCTCAGGGTTGAGGAAAGCCAGCAGAGATCCAGTTTATAGAGACACTAATCCCATTCCTAGACTGTGCCATGGTGACCTAATAAGTTTAGCATCTGACCTTGGTTCCTGTCACCATCTCAGTAGAGACTACTATTTGCACGTATATATTTTGATGAATCAGGAATACTTTTAGTTCATCACCTGTAAAATAGGAGCAACCGTGATTCCCAAGTTGTTATGAAGACTAAATGAATTAGTCGTAAACCATTTAGAAGACGTCCCAGCAGTACCACAAATCACTAGTGTGGGTATAATTTAGTGAGTTGTCCATTAGAAACAAACCAAAATTAAAGAACTACATGACAAGTTGTCTTCTTCCATCTGTGGTTGTGGGCAAAGCCACAGAAGATTAAAGGTGTGGGACTCAGCGGTGTAGCATGTAGGATACCCATTCACAGTGCATACGGATGTCTCTAAGATCTGAACATCTTTCTTTGTGTCCCCAGGCCTATGTGAATCTCCTTTTCTGGTACCAGTTCTTTTGTGGGTTTTCAGGAACATCTATGACTGACTATTGGGTTCTGATCTTCTTCAATCTCCTCTTCACATCCGTCCCACCCATTATTTATGGCGTTCTGGAGAAAGATGTTTCAGCAGACACCCTCCTGCAGCTGCCTGAACTTTACCGAAGCGGTCAGCGATCAGAGGTAAGTGTTCAAACAGAAGTGTGTCAGCCAACGCTTTGCATGGTGAAAGCCAGCATGTTTCCAGTCAGCCAGGCCCAGATACTATAAGATAGTCAGGAGTATTTAACATGCCTGGTTGCTTTTGATGCTCTCTGCCCATGGTTCTCAACCTTCCTAACTCTGTGTTTCTTTAATACAGTTCTTTATGTTGTAGTGCCCCCCCATGATAACAATGTTTTGTTGCTATTTCATAACTAATTTTGTTACTGTTATGAATTATAATGTAAATATTCGGTCTGTGTCATACCAATTATGTGACTTTTAGAGAAGCTGTAACCCCCAAGTTAAGGACCACTGCACTGTCCACGTGGCAGATGTTAGGTCAGTGGCCTGTGGTATTGACATAAATCTTTAAAAGATCTTATTACTTATGAGAAGAAATTTAGGGTTTGCAACCTTCCTAATGCCTGCTGACCTTTGCTAAACCCCACTGTGCAACCTGTTAGGCTTCCCAGGGACTCTTTTTCTGTCTTGTTTATCTTCACACAGACACCTTTTGAGATAGTATTTTTCCTACTCCAAAATGAGGATCTGCTTCTCAAATGTAGTCAGTAATGTCTCCCAAGCTCACAGAGTTAATAATATATGATAGAACCAGGGTGTGGAACCGGCTCATTCTGGTTCCTGAGTTAAATTCTTCAGAGTCTGGTGCCACACGAGATGGAAGTGATCAGAGTGGCTCCTGCTAGGGACCTTCCCAACATCTACAGGGTTTCCTGGTCTTGGAGGCAGCAATGGTAATATTTACCTTTCTTAAATTCTTTGCTATACTAAAGCCAAACACTGCTGGTTTGTGATAACTAGCCCTTGCTGTATAGAACCAGAGGATGAGGTAAAGGATTTATTGCTAGCACTACCTTCTCTGGCCAGGCTGGTTAACTCTTTTTGAAACATAGAGGAAAGGAAAAATATTACTCAAATAGACACATACATACCGGGTGAAGTGGAAAATGGCTACACTACTACCTTTGGATGGTTGAATGGATGGATGGATGGATGGATGGATGGATGGATGGATGGATGGATGGATGGATAGATGGATGGATAGATGGATGGATGGATGACTCAGAGTCCCCAAAGCCAAACCATCACTTTTATTTCTTTTCTCTGGCCTTTTAATAGACAAAAGTCATTTAGAAAATTACCTCAGAGAATAAATGTTATTTAAAATGGGAGTTGCAAAAAAGAAGTCAATATTAAGTTTAAAGTCGTGTTTCATTCCATAAGTTCATTATAAGTTCAAAGCAGCAGTTTTCACCTGGCCTTGTATTGTCATAGTGCAGACCTGTTGCTCCATCCTTGAACCTGAATGGTTTTGATTGAACACAAATTTGTTTCAAGCCTATATCTCTTTTTAGTGTAATTATCAAAGCTCATTGTACTTCTTAATATGCAGCCTTTACTTACTATTTTGAGGACTAGGCTCATTCTATTCTTGATTCTAATTTTATTAAATCTTTCTAGCAGAACAACTAAAGCCATCTCTTAAAACCTTCTTCCTAAGATCAAATCAGGATTTCTATAAAATCTTTAATTCATCGAAGGAGCATTAATTCATGAAACTTTATGCTGATCTGCAGGAAATCTGATCAATAGGGTGGGCTAATGCCTAGGGATTATTATACAATTATACAATAGTATTAATTTAACAATGACAGAAAAGGCATATCAGCTGCAAGAAGCAGTCCTGAGATGAAGTCTCTTTGGGACCTTGCCTCATAGAGCTCACCATTGCAGACCATGCCAAAATGGTTTTCCACCTCCAAGAAGGCCACCTGTTAGCCTTAATCTAGTCTACATGGCTCCTGAGAGACTCACATCTCCACTCCACTGATCTCTAGGCCCTAGACACTCAGCACTGGTTCCTCTCCTGCTTCCCTGTATTTGGCTCCCTTATCATCTCTCCCCTGAAGAATTATGGGTAATAGGAAGGGTAGCCTATCACCTAGGGTGGCTTCTAACTACTCTTGTTTCTGATTCCTCCTTCTCAAGATATACGACCAGCCAACATGGTTGTAACAGGAAATTTATGCAACAGAAGACATTGTTCTAAGTGCTTAATGTAATTTAATCCCCCAAATGTCCCTCAAGGGAGGGGCTGCCTCAACTTTGTAGGTAGCATAAGACAAGCATAAGGTGTTGGCTTTGGTAACCTCTCTTGGTGCTGAGCTAGTGAGTATTACAATTGGATCTGATCTCCAGGCCCAAGTGGTGTGCCATTGTGCTGTGCTGCAGACAGCTCTGATGGCCTATTTAGTTCTTTGGCTTCCCACTGTGGTGTTGAGGCCAGAATGTAAAGTGTTATATGAGCATTATGAGGATACCAACAGAGGTGAGCAAGGAGCCTTAAACACGTATGTATGAGCAAAACTGAGCAGCCCTAAGTGGTTAGTAGTTCCAGTAATGAGAAGGAGGATTGCCAAAATGTTCACATTTGTAATGGACAAGGGGGGAAAAAGGAACAAGGAAAGAAGGGGGTGGGAGGTAAAGAAAGAAGAGAAAACAAGAAGGAAGGCCTTGGGCTAACCTACTGAAAAAGAGAAATGCGTAAACTCAAACTGCTACATACTCTGGGGAAATGGGAGCAGCACATATTCCTCTAAGCAATTATACCTGTCTAGCTTTGATGCTTTAGTCTAGTGCTTGTCATACACCTTCTCTGGTGTTTATCACCAAGGCTAGAACTGTCTTCTTCTTGTTGCCCAGTCCAGGGGCATGTGCCATTCCCAGGGACAGAGCTGAAGCAGGTGGGTGAGGTTGGGAAGGTCATCTAGGAAAGTGCTGGGCAGAGCATAGTAAGATTAGACATCAGAAATCTGTGTGCTGGTCCCCAAGGGCTCCCTTGAAGACACTGTCATAGATAAGCATGGGTTTGGAATTATGGAGTATTTTGGAAGAGTTAACTTTCTGATTCTCTGGTGTGTGACCTTGTCACCTTCAGTTGGTTTACTCTCTAGAAATGGAGTAGAACTAATGAAAACGACATATACACCATTCCCTGGCACATTAAGAACTCAGTGTTTTTATTTTGAACAATCAGGCATACACATAAATTTGACGGAAGAGCTTTTATTTTCTCACACTTTATTTGGACTTGAACGTTATTTCCCATAGTCGATGTTTCAGTGTCCACACCTGACAGAAACAGCTAGCAAAGAGGAGCCACACATTCATTCAGCTGCCAGGAGGAAGAGATCTGCACAAGCCTTTAGTTAGCATCCTCTCCCCTTGAACCAAACACTGAGCTTTCCTAGAGCCATCCAGTCTAACCAGGTGCTGGACTCTGTGGTAGGATCCACTGAACACAGTTCTGCATCCCAGGCCCCAGCTAAGTCCATGTCTCTGGGAAAGGAAGTTTTCAATGGCAAGTGTTACAGGAGTGAGTTAAAAACCCCTTTCTGTAATCCAGCTAATGCATTATTGTTCTTAGTAAAATTGAGCCCATGCATCCAGCCCTTTAATCCTATGATCATTTCTTCATGCACAGCGTTTTGTTAAACTCTCCTGTTTGACACAATACAATCTGTTGTACCATGCTATTCATTTCTGAGATTCTATGAACACTTGGGTGAAGAAGGACACATACCGCCGTCATCACCAATAAAGAAATAGCGAAAGAGCATCCAGGGCATTACAAGCTAGAAACAATGAGTCTCCATTGTTCGGTTTTACAGAAGACAAAGAACATGAAAAGGAAATGATATTACGTAAAGGTTCAAAGTATAGTCCTTTGGAAAAATAGAACTCATGTAAATCATGTGTATATTTATAAAGCTTTATTCTTCAAGAGACAATAAGATTTCTCAAGAACAGTTCTGTCTGTGTTTATATTTGGGGAAAAAGACTTAGAAGGACACATTAAGAAAAGATAATACCAGGAATATGACATTTTCTTGCTCATGCAGACTTGTCAAATAGAGTGAAGCATTGTATAAGCACTTAAACAAAAGAGCCAGAGTTCCACTCGAAGCCATGCATCCTGCCCCCATCTGTTTTGCATTTTTGATGGACTTGATAATTGGATGTAGTTACAGCTGCCATGGGGTGAGCCATTGCAACAGCCATGTCACTCAGAAGTCAGCCTATCACAGCCTCCTCCTCCTCCGCCAACTCTTGCATCCTTTCTATCCTGTAGTTGATGTTCCCTAAGCCTTGGGTGATGGGAGGTTGGTATAGGTAATTCCCATAGGTAAGCACTCAAAGTTACTTATACTTGGCAATTAGTTCAGTTAAGAATTTCTGCTTTAATTCTTAATGTCTCTGATCAAAGTTGAAAGCAGCTTGCATTTGTATGTATAAACACAAATGTTTAAAATGCAACTTGACTGCCTGACTATTTAACATAACGATGGTAGGTACCCAACCAGGGCTTATGTTCTCCCCAGGTTTACAGTGGCAGGCATGAAATATCTCCTCTGGAGCAGATCAGATATCTAATCAGAAGGTGGTTTGTTATTCCCCAAACTAGCATGACTCTGTTGCACCAGCGAACACTTCTTAGGTGCCATACAGGTTGCTATTGTAGCATTAATCTCCCCACCCCCCACTCACCCAGAAGCCTATGCAGCATCTTCTGGCACTGTGCAAGCTAGCCAGGAAGGAGGAAGTTTTGTGGTCAATTGAGATTGGTTTAATGTATGCTCTGTATCCAAAGGGATGTATCAGCAATAGGGTCTTCCCATTTAATTATGGTGACAACCAAGACCAACGTGATAGTGTTTGTTGTTTCTGTTGCCCCTGGGGCTTTTATGACTAAGAACTCACAGGGCATACCCTGTGCCTAGCACTGAGATTTTCAGTTAGTAAATAAACCATGCCTTTTGGGAGCAGCATGGTCCCTCCATCCCCCACAGGATACTTTTGTTCAAATTCCTTTAAAAAATATGTATCATATTTTTAAATTAGCTTATAAATCAGTGGATTTTCCATGCCTTCCATATTCAACAAACAAAGCAAGAGTCAACACTAGAACCTACATGAGGAAGAGTGTGTGACTTGCATCTTTCCGAGCCAGTGTGGGCTCTCTGAGTACAATTCCTTGAAGCTCTCCTATTCACCAGCAGTTGTTACGATTTTGTTCTCTTTACAGCTGAGCAGCTGTTCCCTGTGGCTGTGTTCCATGTTTCCATTACCCATCAGGGGATGGACATCTAGGTTGGTTCTCTTTTCTAGGCTTCTTGACCACAGCAGCAATGAGCATGGATTTCTAAGTATTTCTGAAGGAGGATGTAAAATCCTTTGGGGCTTCCCTGGTGCTAAACCTGGATCATATACTTGTACTAATTCTGTTTTATTGAGTAGCCTCCAGATTGGTTTCCGGAGTGGCTGCACTAATCCATCCCAGAGTGTATAAGGATGCCCCTCTCCCCACATCTCTTGCCATTTCTTGTAAAGTGGTCCAGCCACTCTTTAAATGGATCAGAATTCCTTTATGGGTGTTATCTCTCCAGCCGTACCGGAACGACAGAGAACATGTCTTCTCTCTCCTCCTGTGCATCGTGAAACGGAGAACGAAGCAATAGATTATTTTGCTCTGACCCTTGTTAAATTTTACTTCTTTCTTATTTGTATTTCATTTCCAGGAATACTTGCCTCTCACCTTCTGGATCACCTTGTTGGATGCATTTTATCAAAGCCTGGTCTGCTTCTTTGTTCCTTACTTTGTAAGTCATTGTTTGCTCGGTGTGTTTGCCGTTAAAGGATCAATGATGTTTCCATGGGCTTTGCTCCGGTTGGCTCTAAGCTGACTGACGTCGTTTTGGTTGTGAGCCTAGCCTTTAACAGCTGATCCAACGCTCCAGTCCAGTTGACTGACTTATAATCCCTCACAATATGCTAGCTAATAGATTTTATTAAGTACCTAGTTAAGTTCTCTTGGGTCTCTTGTTAACACTAAACTGTCTACTGATATTTCTCCAGTGGCTTAAGTAACATTTAAATGTTGGCCACATAAATTAGCCAAAACAGTATAACAAAGATAAGAGCTTCTATTAAGAGGTTAATTCTGTCAGTCTTACACCCAGAATATTAAATTTAAATGTGGGATATCTTTAAAATGTGATAGAAACCACTTTTTACAGATAAGTTAGGAAGTAACAGAAGTAGATGAAGAGTGAAGTAAAATTCACTTTAAACGTTTACTCTGGCAGTGAGCACAGTAGACATGGTTGTATGTACCTGTCTGCACCTTATTCTAGAAAGAAACATGTGTGGTCATAAAGTAGAACACACCATTGAGAATAAAAACCAGCAGTGCTCACTAGGCTGTCTCTGCCCTGTTCAAATTAAATTACTTGAACTCGACTCCCTTGAATAGTATGGCTGTCTTCCTCTTGAGGAATTTGTACAAAGCAGTGGGAAGAGCATTCACAAATGGGTACTGAGAAAGCAGGGGATGGTAGCATTTGAGAAATGGCCTAAGGACTTCAAGATGTGTAGGTCGGGGAGGGCCGTGTCTACACCGCGGTACAAGCTTAGGATCATTGTAACTGCTGCTTCAATGGTGTATTAGGTAGGATGCGTTCAATATGTCTGTGTGCCTTTAGGAGCTGAAACTATGAACAAAAGCTTGCAGAATGGTGATTCAGAATGAAGAAGAATTTCATCTAAAAGTTCACAGTGTATATAGATAGCCTACCTGGGAGAGTCGGTCTCTTTCCTGGAAATGGTCCTTTTGCCTAAGTGAGCAGTTCGTAGACCTACTGCAGAGAATACTCAAGGCTTATTTGACCCATAGATAAAATAGTGTCACAGCAACACACGTGTGTCGTTCCTCATGCTCCCCACGTCTTCTTTCCTTGTAGACCTACCAGGGCTCCGACATTGACATTTTTACCTTTGGGAATCCCCTGAACACAGCAGCTCTGTTCATCATTCTCCTCCACCTGGTGATTGAAAGTAAGAGTTTGGTGAGTGTGTTCCTCATGCTTGGGGGTATGTTTTCTGTTAGCGGTGGACCTGCTGAGCCCATGAGAATGGGGGGAGAAGGTATTTCAGGGAAAACCTTGGGGTCACCAGGTGCCGTGACACTGAGTCCAGAAAAGGGGAAAGGTACCTCTCTGTCTCTGTTTCGGTCACTGGTAGGCACTTCATAGCAGTCGGCCTTGAGACCAAACTGATGGCGCTGGACTGTAGTCATTGAGGTCCTGTACCATGAGTTCATTCTCTCCTCACTACTTAACTGTATCTATTAGTGAAATCACTGAATTAGGGCTGGCTTACAGTTTCAGAGGTTCGTCCATTGTCATCATGGCAGGAAGCATGGCAGCATGCAGGCAGACATGGTGCTGGAGAAGGAGCTGAGAGTTCTATACCTTCATCTGAAGGCAGCAAGGAAGAGACTATGTGCCACCTTAAGTATAGCTTGAGTATATATATATGAGACCTCAAAGCTTGCCTAAACAGTGACACACTACCTCCAACAAGGCCATACCTATTCCAAAAGGCCACACCTTTAAATAGTGCCACTCCCTATGACCAAACATTCAAACACACAAGTCCATGGCAGCCATAACTATTCAAACCACCAGACCTTGTATTTGTGGCTTTTACCAACTTCAAAAATAATATTTTAGACCATTGTGAATCTCGGCACACACCCTTCTTGTTCAACTCTTCCTGACACAATCATTAGCTCATCTTACTCTCTTGCTTTTAATCAAAAGCTTAAAAATAATGTATATTATTCATTTAGTGATGGGATTATCTGACTCATGTTTGTCTTCCTCATCAAATTACAATCTCTGTGAGGTCAAGGCTCAGGACAGTTTTGTTCACCATGTAAACCAGTGTCATAGAGAAGGCTCAGTGAGTGCTCACAAAACCCATGTGACTGAGGAGGAAGATGCCTGGCCATTAGGGGAGTGTATTTACCATCAGGGTAAATAGATGGGTTTCAAACAGGAACTCACTGACTGAGGTTATGGTTTACAATATACAATCCTATATTATCAAATTATTTTAACAAGTTATAAAGTAGGAATGAATGTATTTTTGGTATCTTTTGCTTTTATTATGCAGAAATGATCTTTTAAAACCTTAAATGTGATAAAATGTTAACATGCAGATAGCAGGTTGGCTGAAGGAAATCTGAAATCTGTAACATTTGGTCTTCTTTGAACATCTGTTTAACTTTTAAACAATTGTTAGAGATACTTTGGGTACTGCCAAAAGATATGCCACAGGCTTTGTGTGTTCCAAAAGAACTGACACTTCATACATACCAGTTGGGGTTCACTCATTCAAAGCAACAACCATTGGTTCTGGATAACCTAAGCAAGTAGAAATGTTCTGAGAAACATTACATTGAGGAACTGTGGTTCAGCAAACAGGAAATTCCCATGGAGAGCCAGCAGAGGGCCAGGGAGCAGAACTAGTGCTTGTCAGGATCCTCAGTGGTCTGGACAGACTGCAAGCATTTTCCAATGTTCTTGCCTCACTGTCCCTGGTCGCAGTTTCAGCTGATGGAGTCCTGTTTCCCTGGCTTCTGTTACAGGCTTTAGAGGTAGAGTAGTGTATTGCCAACACTTTACTCAATGTTGAGTGTTCTCTCCAAGGAGAAAGAAAGCTAAAATTGCAGAAGTGTCTCTCCTGCCAGAGGATTCCAACCAGAGCTCATAGACTTTGCAGTGCCTTTTCTAGAAGAGTCATTTTGAGCTCATGAATCACATGGCCTTCAAACTCTTGCTCACTCTCTTGTGGTTACCTCCCACTTCCTGAGCAGTTTTACCCAGTGTTCTGCACATTTACTTCCTTATGTCAACTCAGGTACAACTGTGGGCCACCATGTCATCTTCTCAATTGAAAAAGCACATAAGGAGAGAGAAAAACTGGAGTAGTGCTCAAATCCAATGAAAGTCATTCGAATAAGAAAAACAGGAAGTGGGGGAGAGGCAGAGAAAGAGAACGAGAAATGAATGGGAGGGAGGGAAGAAGAGAGAAAAGGGAAGGGAGGGAGGAAGGGAGGAAGAGAAAAAAAATAAAGCAAGCATAAATAAAGAATAAATTTATTGTTCTAGAGGCATGATATTGTTAATCAAAGAATTAGCCAACATTTTCTGAGAAGCTACATATTATAAAATGTGAGCAGTCTTTGTGAATTCTGCAAAGATACGTACTTTGGGGAAATACTTTGGATAATGGAAAACAAAGTAAGAGTGAGTTGCACCTTGTTTGAAAATTACAGTCTTAGAGACAAGAGTTATAAAGACAGTGTTCCGGATAGAGGAAAGCCCAGCCTCCTGACATCAACAGTATACACACTGTTGGGTGTGACCCGTGCTGCACTAGAACCATGGAAGAAGGGAAGCAGCTCTTACAAGCTTCTATCCTGGGAGTGCTAAACATCCATCCCCACTCATTGGCCCTTGCTTTATTGAAAGCAAGTAGAGAGCTGTCAGCCACTTGAATGGAAGAATAAATATAATAAAGGAAGAGAACAAGAGTATGGCTGAGCAAATGTAGATTCTACCATATATGTGAATGGCTGAGGATTTGAAGGTTACTGAATTATCGTAACACCTTAATCACATCAATGAGTGGCTGAAAACGAATGAGGGATTATATAAAAACGAAGAAGGGAATTCGAGCACCTCTGGGTACATGGACAGTACAAACTAAATCAGCCATTGGAATTGCCCATTGACTTTTGATTTAATTTTGTAGAATTCGAACACTCACATGAGCCGCTCTTGAATGATGCTCTTGCCATAAACCCTTATGTCTTGTGTGGAAAGGTCCGTCAAATGAACCACACAGAGCTAGGATGTTCTTGTTCTTTTTACAGAGCAGCTTTTTGACAGACTGTAATACTTCATCGATAAGCATTTTTTCCCGGGTCCTTTCTGTCTTGCAGACCTGGATCCACATGCTGGTCATTGTTGGAAGCATCTTCTCCTACTTTTTCTTCGCCTTGGCTTTTGGAGCCTTATGCATAACTTGCAACCCACCCTCCAACCCCTACGGGATTATGCAGAAGCACATGCTAGACCCCGTGTTCTACTTGGTTTGTGTTCTTACAACCTGCGTAGCGCTTTTGCCCAGGTATGTAATTTGTTTGCTGAGAATGAATGGCAGACCAGCCTGTTGAGCAGTAAGAAAGTCAGCCTACATGCTAGCTGAAATATTGCCTTCAGTAGCTGTTCCAAACTCTAGGACTAGATTAAGTAAGTGTATATACATACACTCATCTGTCACAGAAAGATCTAATTTGATGGATAGCTTACAGGAATAAATAAACTTTGCTTTATGGGATTATCGGAGGATTTATCATGTCCTATCTTTTCCTCTGCCATCCCCTGAGCCCTTTGCCTTGGTCTGTCTTCCAGCTACAACAGAATATTCAAGCTGGGTAACTTACAAACAGAAATGTCTGAGCTCTGAGCTCTGGTGGTTGGGAAGACCCATGTGTAGGTACTGGCTGGTCTGATGACTCTCATTCGAAGATGAAACCTTGATGCTACATCTGCCCATGGCAAAGGTGGAAGAGCAGACCCCTCCTAGCCTTGCCACTTCATAAGGGCTCTCTCTATATTATTACAGTGCACTGCATCTATCACACGCCAAAAAGAAAAGAAGCTTCCTATGGGTCTGGAGCTGCTAACAGGAGCCTTCTTCACTTATAAGGAAGAATCTTCTGTGCTTTGAATGTTTCCCCCACAAAAATCACGCTGAGGTTTACTGCCATTGTGGCAGTAGAAGAAAGGAAGTCTTTAGGATTGTTTGGCAGGCATTTAGAGGGTACCTACTATCTGCTAATGCTAAACAAATACTTGTTTGCTTAATAGTTTTAATTATTTTGAATTTTTTTAAATCAGGATTTTACACAGTAGCTTGAAACTTACTGTCAAGCTTAAGTTGCCCTTAAACTCCTGGCTGTCCCTCTAACCTGCTAAGTGTTGGAATTATTGAGGCTTACAACCCTGCCCAGTTTAAGATTTGTAATTTCCATTTTGTAGCTGTCTTACCTTCCTATATCTCAGAAGCCAAGTGACATCTAATTTTTTAAAAACTGATCAGCATTCTCCGTGGGTCCCCTGATGCAATGGAAGGGAACATAACTCTATGATGTTTTTTTGTAACCCAGGTTTGTATACCGAGTTCTTCAGGGATCTGTGTTTCCATCTTCGATTCTCAGAGCCAAGTACTTTGACAGACTACCTCCAGAGGAGAGAGCAGAAGCTCTCAAGAGGTGGAGAGGGACTGCAGAAGTCAATCACGTGGCATCTAAGTATGCCAGCCAATCAGCTGCTAAGTCAGGAAGATCCACGCCTGGTTCTTCTGCTGTCTTTGCAATGAAGTCAGCAACAGTGTGTGCTGTTGAACCAAGCACATGTGAGACAGTGCTAGACCCTGGCTACTCTGAACCTGGGGCATCAAAGATGATTGGACCCTCAGCAAGTTAAAAACGCAGGATACCCTGCTTAGAGTTGCACATGATCTTTGTAGTTTGGAAGGATGCAGAAGAGGCGTCTCTCAGAAGTGAGGATTACTGTTGCTTTGTACAAGGGATATCAGCATTTTGCTTGGCATGGAAAAACCAAGAACCTATCTACAGTTGGATACCTATGGACACATTTGTAAACAAGGGATGGTGTTTTACCTGAGCAGAGTGTGGGAAATGGAATATTTAATTCAGCATAATATGCTGTTTTTGTGAAACTTTTTTTTGATTTTTGTAAAGGAAATTTTATTTGTCTTATAAATGCAAACATTATCAAAGAAACTTATCTGAGATATATTTATTTTGTAGATAAGTCTCATGCATTTGGAAAATGCTTTAGGTGAGATCCAACCTGAATTCTCTTTATGAAAAAAAAAATACTTTAAAAAATTGTTCATTAGGAAAACTCATTCATTTGAGGACAGATTCCCAAGAGCATTTTATTTCCCACGAGAGGAGGCTTTGGTACCCAACTGAAGGTGTTCATCACTCACTGTCACTCCAGCATCACACTGAAGTAGAGCCTTTGTAGAAGAGGGCAAGGAAAAAAGGCGTGTGTTTCACCAGCACCAGGCTGTCTTCTACTCTGTGTACTATTATGAGTAGATGCAGAGAATCCCTATGCACAGATGTTGTCAACTAGGAAACAGACAAATGGCCATGAAATGCAACCAGCTGAGCCTACAGGCCGTGAGCAACTCCTGGGTTCTAAACACCCACGTTAAAATGAGACAATCTCATCTTCAAAAGTCTTTAGGGGCCGCTTGAGAGTTCATAGTTGTAAGAGTGCTCAACAACTTTTCTGGGTTGTGCTCTCCACAAAATGAGACATAGGGTTGAAATTGATACAGGTTATCCTCAGTGGGAATCTCTGAGGTTCTTAGAAAAATAAATGTATTGAAAGATAGAGATGTCTGTAGCAAGTTTTCTGCTGTGACAAACCACAGAAGGATGCTGGCTTCATTTAGCGTCTAGAAGCTAGTTTCCATGAGTTGAGACAGTTTGCTACTGTGAAGTTGTGTACTCTTGTTGAAGTCTTTCAGAGCTTCCATATCCATCTGGCAGCTACCACCTCCCTGTCGCCTAGAATTCTCTTCATGAACCTCTATGTACTCAGTGTCTACATCAAAGTCTTAGGAACTGTTATTCTCAGGGTCTGTTACCCACTGTGCATCATCTCAGCCACCTTCTGTACCTTCCTGTGTCGTTGTCAAATGGTCTTTTCATACATGACTAATTAACCATGTGGCTATGTGAAGCTACCTTCTGCTTCCTTGAGATTTTTTAAAAAAAAAAAATAAATTATTTAATGAACGATGCTCACCGGAAACTGTCATCACTCCTGTGACTACTCTCTGAATCTGGCTGTACTTGATGCTAGAGCTGAGAGGGAAGACATCAAGGTGTGCCTTTGTCAGAACGCTCTTTGGACCTTGTTATCTATGGGGGGAAACACTTGATACCAAATTCATCATCCCCATCGTAATGGGGTTTTAGTCCTTGAGATCATCACTTCCAAAATAAACCTTAAAGAGATATTCTTATGCAATAAAAGTTTTAATATAAAGATTAAAGGAATATGACAAAAGGGAATAAGAAGCGGATCATTACTAAAATGTGAATTATCTGTACATAAGAGCATAGGGAAGCATTAATGTTTATGTCATGAGGGCTACAATCCTGTACCTACAGCTCCAAAACCCCTGTAAGTATGCTCATAAATTAAATCCAAACTCAGTGTGTTTATTTGCATATCTTGCTAAAACGTTTTGCTACATCTAATTACTTACTATTATTTTTTTCATTAAAAAAAAAAAAAACTTCTGAAACACACCTTGTCCTGTGCTGTGGAGATTTCAGATCTCTTTAAAGCTTTTAAAAGGTCAAATTCAGAAGAGAACAATAATTTTAGGCGAAATTAGCAAAGCTAAGTGTGGTGTGTTGTGTCTTTGTATTTAGAAATTTTCAACAAATTTTGAGGAATCCAAGAAAACAAATAACGAAGAGTTTGGGACTATGATTTGGTTATAAGAGGTTCCTAAAGTGTAGGGACACTTGCAAAAATGGACTTCTCATTCTCTGAGCAGGGCTGATGTTCTCTGAGTACTCCGCAAACAATTAATATTATTAGCAACTCATCAGACTAATTATGAGACTGTTACTAGTTGAGAAGGCAGGTTGCGCGAACTGTACAACACGGGGTCCCACTATGCTATCAGAGGGATAATCGTTTTCTTGGAACTTCGTCGCTATATTCTATCAATAATGCTTCAGAAAAAAAATAAGATTATACCATTTTTTATTTAGAATTATTTAAAATAAATCCAACAGGTACATTTTACTGAGTATAAGTTCGCCAGTGCTAAAAAATACTTTATTAATTATGTGTTAACAAGGATAACAAATGACCAATGGTCTTAAACCTTCACACATTCATGACAACTGCTTGCTACACACTCTTTGTAACAAGTTCCAGGATAAGAGGTGAGTAACATGGAGAATAAGGGTTGAGACAATTTTTGCATTAGAACTAGCTAGAAAAAGAGTACAAAATACACTTATAAAATTGCAGGTAGTCCCTATTTGGAATACTGAGGCAGTTTGGTTGCTGGTGAAATTTAGCAGGGCATCCTACTTGGTCAGAAAGGCATTTGGATGTTACATCATTGATGTCTGGCTAATTAAATTAGGTATACATGAAGGTTTGTGTTTTGAAGCTTTTTAGTGGGAAAAAAAATACTTTTAACCACTAATTTCTTTGGAAATTGATTCCCATAAAGTGGTCCAGTGCTTAAGAGCATCTTTAAAATTTTGTTTTAATTATCAATGAGGCAAAATGGCAACAGCAGATGTTAGACATCATGAGGGAAAATTGCAAAATGTTATACTCCATGCAACATTTTGAAACATAGTTCTGTAACTTTTCTGGTTTGGGTGAACACAAGCAGACTAATTTTCTGGTTTAATTGGGGATGGGAATACCATTTAATTTTTCCCTCCTTTTTAATTTGTGTATCTTACAGAGTGGAAAAGGCTTCTCATTCATTTCCACATCGGTAAACACACTGTCTCTTCAAGGATTGACCTGGTTGTTGACATCACAGTCATCTAAGTGACAGACACTGAAAATCCCCAGTAATGTGGAAAGTCCTATGGAGATTTTAATCCTAATTTAAATACAGATAGGACAGAATTATACTTCTGAGTGTTACTTTTATTGGCTTAGAGAATTTCACATCCTTGCAACTTTAACTGTCTAGATCAACACTGTGGGCCTTTTCTCTGTCTTTCATCATTTCTTCAGATTACTTGGAACAGTATAGTAAATAATGAAAGTGTGTGTATTATCTTGGCTTTAAATAAATTAGCAGCCAGTCTCCAAGATCAGTTCTGAAATGCGCTCCCTAAGCCACTGTGCTCGAGCAGAAACTGGAGATCAGTCAGGGCGCATCTCCGTGTGTGCTTTGTAACAGTGTGAGGATCTTTCTATAACTCGTTACCATAGAATGTCAAATGTCTCTGTGGGTTGATAATTCCACACTATATTCAAGGTTAGCCTAGCAAAAGAACAAAACCTATTTCCTCTGTGCTTTTAAAAGAATTCATGAAATTATTGAATGATAACGTTGGAAAAGATTGAAGCCTGAGTAAACCTCATCTAGTGCAGACAGGAGAGATCTTGCAGTACATGCTCATCACCTCGTCCATGACAGGCCTGTTCGTACATCTCTGGCAGGACACGCTTCCCATTCAAGAAGGTCATTCTCTATGTAAGTGTCTCACAAAGTCTCTGATTATCCTTGGGATTTCTTTTGGAGGAAGGTCTGGATATAGATCTGTCTTTCAATCCATTCAACAAAGTAAGACACATTGCTGTACACGCCAGGTCCCAGAACTTTGGAAAAGCACACAGAGCCCCATGAAGTTAAACCAAATAATGTCCACTGTCCTCCAGGTCGCTCACAAACCAGAGGCCCACCACTGTCTCCCTGCAAAAAATAGCAATTGATGTTAGTCGTGGGAGTTCAGAGGTCTAGTGGTGGGGCTATCATGCTAAGGGTACAGTAAAGCCCAAATCAGCTTAACTGAGTTAGAAAATTTCAAAAAAGTTTTCTGTGGTCGAACATTCCAATAAACATGATGGATTCTGAGTTTTAAAGGGATCGATGTACTGAGTAAAGAGATTTTGTTCTGTCTTGTCATGAGGTCAGAAGACTTACATAACACACCACAACATGTCATAAATTTAAAAAAGAGAGAGAGACCTATGTGTCAAAGCTAATTATCTCAGCAAGTTTGTTGTTTAAATTAGATTGATCTTATAAAAGTATGAAGTGCCCCAAAAGGGAAAATTAAAACATCCCCCAATTAATCAGTTGTACATAATGTGCTAAAAGGAACCATGTCAAATGCCTTGTGGTTGTGTTGGACCAATGATGAACATGGCTTTTCTCTTCTGGACACGAAAGTCTGGGGAGCAGTTTGATCACTCCAGAGCAACAGAGCAGCAGTGTAGGAACACAGCCTGCTCCCCACTTGCCTGCTACTCGGTGCTCGTGTCCATTTGAACCCCAGGAAGAGACAGTTCAGCACAACAGCTGACGAATGCTTGAGTAAATGTATGACACCTCCCCAACACAGCATACGAGGCATGTTTCAGAGATCACTCTGGCCACAGTCCTGTCTGAGGTTGGTAGTGACAATAACAGGCTGGTAATCAAATGAGGGCCATGACATAATATCAAGCAATTACAGACAGAAGTCCTTTCACACATTATGGTGGCTGGGCTGTGAAGGTATGTTCTAATGTCATCGTGGCTATACCTGGCAATATCCTCTGGTGTCCCCCTACTGCTTAAGACAGTGGGTTTGAAGCTGTGATTTCTGCTCGCCCCTCATAATTAGGCTTGCCTTAGCCACCAAACTGGTCAAAGGAGATAGGCTGACTCAACTGTCACTCTGGCGGTGAACAGCGTTCATAAATGTTCCTGAGGGACCGCACATGACTCATGATCAGCTATGCAAGCTCACCAAAGTCATGGAGGATCCTGATGCTGGCAGAGTTGGAAGACGGCTTACCATACACGAGTCCACAGTGCCGGACTCATAGCCAGCACATATCATCCGATTGGTGATGGTCTTCATGTCGAAATAGGACTGGCACTGCTCCAGAGGAATAATGCGGACCTCCCCCTCCTGCAGTTTAAAGGGCACTGCATTCAAAAAGAAGAAAAAGAAACACACAAGAGCATAAGATTGAAAAAGGTGTGGTCAGCAAAATACAAAAGAAACAGTATCGCGGGGATCTTTTCATAACACCAATAGAACCATAATGTTTCCCTTAGATATTTGGCTCAAAGGGAAGACTTTTCTGAAGCCCAAAATTTCTACTTAGAACTTTTGATAACAATCATCTGTCTGGTGAAGCTGCTTATTTTTTTTTTAGTGGGGCAGATGGCAGATGAGAATTTCTTTACCCCTGGGTCAATACCCCTGTGGGGATGGAGTGACCCATTCACTGGGGCCTCATATCAGATACTCTGTGTACCAGATATTTATGTTATGACTCATGACAGTTATGAAGTGGCAATAAAATATATAGTTGGGGGGGTCACTAGAGCATGAACATGAATTGAAAGGTCCCAACAGTAGGAAGGGTGGGAACTACTGGCTTGCCTCTTGGTCATATATGTGTCAATGACAGTTTAGCTCAGCATATCTGCCCTGCTCTAGGATTAGAGAAAACCTTCTGACCCTCATGGGGACTGGCCCACCTCACGTGCTCTTGTGAGCGTTGTTCTGATGTGGAACCCTTCATCCTGGGGCCCGTGACAGACTTGAAAGTAACACTATCATCTCTTGCTTACAATAGACAGACTATATGGTTTCTGTCTTGCTTCAAGTTTTGTTTTCAAGGATAACAGTGACAGTCTTCAAGAAAAACCTCATAAATCTTATTGGCACATCCTAAAAGCCAAACACATTTGAAGCCATGATGGGGAAGCAGTGCTAATGACAATCATCTGGGGGAAAACGAATGTGATGTAGAACAAGTTTAATGAACCAGAACGGTGTCAGAAGGATGGCCGTGAACACAGCCATCAACAGTGCACACGAGGACAGACAAGATCCACGCCTTCAGCATCTTCTGGGCCACAGTGCTATGTCTTCCTTGTGTAACAATGTTATTGTTTAGGATCTTCCCATTCCTTCTGCAGGAGGCAAGACACTGGAATGGCCAGGGTCGATCTGATCTTCCAGGGTGTTCATTTGGCTGCTCTTTCATGCTATCCCCTAACTGTGGCATATGTGTCATGGTACCCTATTACTATGAGTTTGTATAGATGCTTTGTGATGAACACAAATAGAGATTCTGTGGAGTATATTCTGCTCATTTCGTTACAACATATAGGAGTGATGGCAAGTCCCTTTAAATTGGTATTCTTGTGGCTAGTATCAACATGCTAGGATGCCAACCCATGCTACCATGCAGAGAAGCATGGCCCATTCCCATAGTTGATGTGACTGTTTTGTTCTTGGCTCTCATTATGAACTTTAAATAAGTCAAACTATTTCTATGTGTTTTGTGTTTAAGTCACTTTTCATGAAGCCCAATTTAAGCAATTTAAATAGTTAGCTGTGTATCGCACTTCTTCATAGAAGGACATGCTTGCTGCATTTGTAGATAAGAAGAAATCAACTGCAAGATTGGAAGTGTGGCTATGTAGCTTGACTGCAGAAATGGAATTGCCTAATTATTCCATACAGCCTCCGAGAAATTCTGCCAAGAGATATCCCAACCCAGTGTGCTCTCTAGCAGGGATGTGTGACAGGTCTCACCTTGCATGGCAGCTCCAGAACATCTGGAGAAAGTGTCAGAGCTGTGTGGAAGGATGCTTGAGTTTGTCTCAGGTGGGCAGGTCTGTCTGTTATGATGTATTATTCATGTTTGCAATTGGCTTGGGGGGGCATTAATGCAAAATAAGTACACCATGTGGCTGTGTTTTTACATGTGAAATGGGAAACAGTAGCCAAATAAAAGCAAACCTTAGTGCTTTTCATTGCTGAATGGGCAATCCTGACTGATTCCCGCTCACTTACTCTTATTGCCCATGTGGCCCCAGCCTGTGATATAGCAGTATGTATCTGGTTCTAGAAACTCCTCCGGGCTGGGTAGGCAGACAGGTCTGACGTAGCTCGTCTCATTGATATCATCGCTCAGCTCCACCACGCTGATGTCATAGTCTACCACCGCTCGATTGTACCGGGGATGTAGAAGGATGGTCTTCACAAAGCGGGTCTGCATGAAGCCAGACGGATGGTCCAGGTTGTTTATGCCAAATACCACTTTCCAAACATCAGCATCTTCTCTCCTAAAAACAATCCGAGAGTACCTTTAATTCTATGTGCTTTGATGGCGCGTGCTTTTAAAAGTAATTTTTGTATGTAAACAATGACTGTTCCAATTCTGTCTCCTAATACATTCAAAGAGCGCCCACCCAGTAGCCTGAGGAATGACTAGCTCCGTATTATTATATGAGGAAGCAAAGCTGTCATTAATTATGTAATTAATAGCTCCAGCTGCACATGTAGCACAGGATGGCCTTGTTGGGCATCAATGGGAGGAGAAGCCCTTGGTCCTGCCAAGGCTTGATGCCCCAGTGTAGCGGAATGTCAGGGCAAGGAGGTGGAGGGGGTGGTTGGGTGAACACCCTCATAGAAGCAGGGAAGGGGGATGGGATAGGGAGGATGGAGGGGAATCCAGGAAAGGGGATAACATTTGAAATGTAAATAAAATACATTTATTTATTAAATGCTAATTAGATGCTTCTTACTGCAGAAGCACAATGACCTCGTTCTAGCTGTTGTAACAGTTCACCCTCTGCTTCAGTCATAAGCAATATTTAAAGTAATTGAACATTCTTAATTATTCTTAGTAACATGCAGCAACGTCAAAACTCAACATGTAAGTCAATTATAGTAGGGTTCATTTTAAATCTAAGAGGAAAACACAGGGGTCAGTAAAACCAAAAACTGTTACTAAGCTGCATTCAGTCTTGCTACAGCTTAGCATCCTTACAGCATTGATATCCATCAAGAGCAAGAAGGGGGGAAAGTAGATAGAATTCTTTTTCTCCACTTTGTTATGCACATGATATGAGTGAGATACAAAGTGCCTCTTCATGGCTTTCCCTCCACGGCTGTGGAAAAGAGAGAAAGCAGAAAGGGTTTCTGATGTGAAGGAGAGCTGTGGGAATGGCAGATTAGCTTTATTATGCAAACCAGTCATCGTTCATGTGGTGGTAAACGTGGCTTGAAACATACTGAGCATGGCTAGAAAAATGAGTCCGGAATGTGGGCAGAGACAGGCTCAGTCTCATGGTTGAAGAAGACACAAGGAAAGGATACATCACTGCCACATAAATGTACTATCAGTAAGATAGATAGATAGATAGATAGATAGATAGATAGATAGATAGATAGATAAATAGATAGATAGATGGATGATGGATAGGTAGATAGATAGATAGATAGATAGATAGATAGATAGATAGATAGGTAGGTAGGTAGGTAGATAGATAATAGATAGATAGATAGATAGATAGATAGATAGATAGATAGATAGATAGATAGATAGATAGATGTAACTCAGTGACAAGCACAGGAGCAAGACATGGTTATAAAGTTAAAAAGGAAAATCGGGATACAACAAGCCAAGTACATGAACACAAAATCCACAGCATGAAGAAGATAGCTTCCCATTTGTATGCCAAACCTAAAATCAGCATCAAAGAGATGTACAGCATCCTTCGTGATTGTTGTGCAAACCCTCTTTGGTTCTAATAGCAGAATTAGATCCCCAGAACTCACACTAGCAAAAATATGGTCATGTGCATTTGTAATCTCATCTGGGAAGGGGACAACAGAAAGACAGGTCTCTGGGGTTTGACGATGAGCCAGCCTACTCTACTTGACAAATTCTAGATCACTGAGAAACTGTTTTTAGCAAATGTGCATGTCACTTAAGAAATGATGCCAGGGGGCTGGAGAGATGGCTCAGAGGCCAAGAGCACTGACTGCTTTTCCAGAGGTTCTGAGTTCAATTCCCAGCAACCACATGTGGCTCACAACCATCTGTAATGAGATCCAATGCCCTCTTGTGGTATGTCTGAGAACAACTGCAGTGTGCTCACATATATAAAAAATAAATCTTTTGTTTTAAAAGGAATAATGCCAGAAGCTAGCCTCTGCGCCCCCTCCCCTGACATACAGGTGACTGCACACACACACATACCGTGCTTTTGTTCTAAGATTGCTTAATCAGGCTCAAGTAGAGCCAATGGCTCTAATGACCCAGAGTGACAATGGTGCTGGAAGCTGTTAGCTAACATTTCCTCCTTTCATTCTTCCTTCAGATGCACTGACCTTTGTGTAACTCACATTTAAAGGCAAATGTACCTTTGCCTGTACTGTTATTTCGTACGAATACATATTACAGATGAGACAGATGAGGTGGTGCGAGTTTCGGCATTCACACCGTCACCTATGAACTCTAAAGGAAAGCCTAGTGACTTGCATGTGTCCTCTGAACTGTAGCATCTGCCTCGGGGCAGAATAACCATTGCTTCCTTCTGCTACTCACCATATTCAGCCCTAGTGTTTAGACATGAAAATATGACTTAATTTCGCTAGTCTGATGCACCTTGAAGTTTTTATTCTTTACAGTGTTGGAGGTTGATCCCAGGGCTTTGGCCATGCTAGCAATCACTCCATCAATGGCCAATTGCCAGCCTCCTCCTTTTCATCTACAAAGATTCATAAATGTTTGTCATCTTTATATCCTTTAAGACACAAAATGTTCTACCCTCTGCTGTTTCTAGTTTGGGTTTGACTATTTTGTTTGAGCTACTTTGCCTACTTAACAAAGGAAAATTGATACATATACGCAACTATAATAAAATCCATCCCCTATTACAAGACTTACCCAGCACAGCTAGCTGGTGATCTGGAGGCCATTGGAAAGTAACAAAATTTGCACTCAGGAAAGACACATAGTGCTGTCCTACAGATTTTAGGAAACTCTTATTTTTAACATTGTGCTCCATCATTAGTATTTTAAAATTGTTGTCTGCAGAAAGGGTGCACAAGACTTAGACTAGGGTGGTTTCGAAGCAAATGCAGAAAGAAGCAGGTGTAAGTTACTGAGAAAAGTGTGTCAGACAGCCATGAGCTTTAGTTCAGGGTCTTCTACCTCTTGCTGCAGCTAACACTGTCCCGATGAAATGGAAGATCAAACATGTAGATTTTATGCAAAACATCCAGTTTCAAAGGTTTGTAAAGGGTTTTAAAAGCAAATTAGATGCACACCCTAGATTATCTATTTGTTTATAAGCCTTATAATTTTCTGAGCATTTTTACACATTATTTCAAGAGATTCTCATCTTATCTGCTCTGAAAGGTGCACTGCTTACTTAATGGTAAGTCACTTAAGTCATAAAGACAGTGATAGTCACTAATGGGGTCAGAAAGGTGGCCCTTTGAACACCTACACCACACATTTTCTGTTTAACATTGAGGCAGTGAAAAGCATCCATAGATATCAACTGGGGTACTGAGGAAAGAGAAACTTGTCAGATGAATGGAAAGTCATTTGTAGGTAATACAATGACAGATGACAAGGGGAGATACTGTCATGTCGAGTGTGATAGAAGTCAGCCAGCAGTGTAAAACTATAGAAATTGAAGTGCTCTGTAAGGCAAGGACCCGGAAAAACTAAAACGGTGTGTGTGTGTGTGTGTGTGTGTGTGTGTGTGTGTGTGTGTGTAAGAAAGGAAGGAAGGGAGACAGGCATCACAATGTAGCCAGCCACAAAACTCCATAGCTAATATATAAGTAGAAATAGTAGCATTCACTGTGTATCTTCTTCCATCACAAGAGATCACAGTAGGCAGGGGAGAGGAAGAATCATATGAGCAGTTAGTGTGACCACAGATGAATCTGAGCGCTGCGAAACAGAGTGTCATGAAACTACAGCAGTTACCAAAAGTCGTAGCCGTAAAATGAGTCTGAGTTCATTTCAAAGAAAAAGCATGGGGAATGGAAATGGCTCCCATGAAGGAGGAGCAAGTACTCTCTGTTCCAGCTCATTTCATCTTAATAAATAACTAGAACCAAGCAGAGCATTCTACAACCTCCCTTCCACATCAGCATTCTGTCTACCCCCTTCCACATCTCCATTCAAGAATGATATGCAGCTGATATCCATAAAATTAATCTTCTAAGTGATTAATGTGTGTGTGTGTGTGTGTGTGTGTGTGTGTGTGTGTGTTAGTGTTTGTAGTTGTGATGATAATTGATTGGAAGGAAAAGTAGGGTGGGCAGGAAATTCATATTTGCTCAAAAATGGCATTAATCAGAACAGCAACTTAAGACAAAAAAGAAAGTCAGCCAGTGGCCCTGGAGCACTCAGTTTCCCAAAGATGGGTGAAGATAAAAGAAGAGAAAATGGTAGGTCAAGAAAACAAGATGAAGGCCAAGGGCTCTTTCACTACTCGAGAGTAAAACAGAGAAAATTATTCCAAGAAGGTTACAGTGATGCGATGGTAAGGGACAGTCCAAAACTCACTACTGGGCTCTGCAAGGCGGAAGTCACCACCAAACTCCAGCCAGCATCATTGTTAGCAATGATGGAGGCCTTGATGATACCCCAGGTACCACAGGCCACGGAGACACTGAGAAAGGCGTGAAGAGAGAAACTATTGCAGACATTTTAGGTGTCTCCCAGTGAACAGCAATCAACATGGAGGAACAGTTGACGACTGAGTGAAGCAAAGGAGGGCGTTTGTATGGCAGAGATACTAAGGATCCATTCAGCTCCCAGGGAGCAAGTGATGCTGAGCAGAACGATACTGTGAGGAGTGGAGTCTAGGAAGGGACTTGATTCTTCTTAATGGGAGGGGCACCACATCCACCACAATGAAGGGCAAAATAAGACATTTGACCAAAGATACAAAGGAAGTTTAGGAGCAAGGGGTTAAGATGTGATGGACAATAGGACATGAAGTGAGGTCAGTAGAGGGTGATGATTTGTTGAGACAAAAGCTGTCAAATAATTAACTGTCTCTCAGGGTGAAAACTGAGCTCACTGTGAAAGTGTCCATGGCATCTGTCAGGCGCTCACTTGAGGCTCAGAGTCATTCATTTGAATGAGCTCAGTTAGCAATTGGGTGCATGATATCCTCTAATAATGGTCAACCTTTCTATCCCAGGAGGACTGGACCAAAACAGGAAAAGATAACACCAGAAGCAGTAAGTCCATCTCTTCTGTTCTGAAGGCTTCCCACTGCACAGCCATTCTTTTCCCGATTCAACGTTGACAGATTTAATTTGCCTAGAGTTTTCTTTGAATCAAAAATTAAGAGCTGAAGAGGGACATTTAGTGTTAGAAGGTCTAGAAGCTATGAGGATTGGTTGGTAATTCAAGCCAAGTACTATCTATATCATAAACATTTCTTCAGTGGAAAGAGTGTCTCTAGAGGTTGCAGAGCAGTGGGGAGCGTGAAGTCAGGTTCCAGGCACCTGGGAGTTTTAAAAACCACATTAGCTTACACTTTAATAACACTGAGAATAGTACCACAAAGGAGGTGTGGTTCCAAATGTGAGTTCTGTGTCCATGAACATTTTTACTCATGGGAATGTATCAAATCCTGCCAGAAGACGAGATAGAAAAACGACTATGAAGGGCTGACTTTGTACATATGCACCCAGATGAAGGGGTAATCCTAAGGACACAACACAGCTCGTTTTCCGAGTGAATTATACAATTGTCAGATCAGTGGAGTTGAGAAATTAAGGGCATGCTTTGTTCTGTGACAAATAAGAGAAGGAACTTTTTCAATTTAGATGGAAAGATTCTCAGGGGTTATGAAAGCTCCAGTTGATGTTGAAAGTCAGACATAACACAGATATTTAGTTATTCATTTCTGCATTTATTTGTGAGCATCTGTTCTCTGCTCTTAAGTGTACAGAGACAAACATTAGAAAATGTGTTCTTCACCTTGGAGTTCTTCCTGCTCCATCTGACTAGAAGATCCAGGGATGATAATGTTGGAGGTCTTGTCATAGAACAGATGCAATACACCTATAGAAGTATAAAAGTTGTGGAGAGAGAGAGGAAGCTGGGTAACATAGGCAGAAATGCAGACACACAGCCCAAATTCTGGTCTGGCTGCTGTGGTAGAAATCAAGACACGGGTGTCATAACCAGATTAAAGTTATGGGCAGGATATCAGCTTTGCACACACACTTCCTGGGAAGGAATTAGATGCTTTGATGGTTCCTCACTATGGCCTGGCTCAGGAAGTTCATCCCTCAGTTCCTCAAGGGTGACGGAAAGAAGGCAACTGCCTGTTAAAATACCACTGAATGTCAAAGTCTTTTCCTCCTTAGAGCCTTTGAAGTTGAACTGGAATTGAGGAATATGAAGCTCTATCTGGTCAATTTAATATCTCCTGGTTTTAATTTTTGCTTGGTATCTTTAAATACCTCTCCATGGAAAAGCAAAGCAAGCTGTCTTTCCCTTCCCACCAATATAATTAAAAGAGACAGGATGAAAAGGCTCACAGATGGATTGTATTATGCCTTGCCAAAATACAGATCAGGATATGAAATAAACCCCCAAAATTGCAGCAATTGATGGTTCCAGCAGAGAAGAGGCTTTAATATGAAAAGTTCTGAAAAGCCAGCAGTTCTACTTGTGAGACCATAGAAACAGAATGGGGTTATGACTACACAATCAAAATGGACTTGTTTGAAGTTGGGCAATTTCTAACCTCATTTGGATGGGTAGGCCCTTCTTGACAGCACTGTTAAATTTGGGATTCTACAAAAGTTCTTGAAAACCTTTGCTATCTTTCCAATGTCACAAAGTACAAATACACACTTATTTCTTCTTCAAAGTGTCCTTTCTCACTCTATAGATCCTCCAGTGCTAGAGGAAACTTGGATACCACACGTAGCAATGGCAGGAACAGCCCATCAACTTGAATTAATAAGCACGTTAGCACTGTGGCTCCTTTAAAAAGCTGTGGGTTCATTTAGGTAATCACCTTTGATGGATGCACTTTGCTAGAATAATCTTCTGTTTGTTGTGGACTACAAATCAGAACTGTAAAAGACATCTGAAAATATCTGGCCCTTTTAGAGCAAGAACATCAAGTGTGTTTCTAGACATACTCTGGATCGTCCTGGGTCTCACATGTGAAAATTCTCAAGAAAATGTACTGGTTTGATACATACTAATTTTCCCCAATAGAGTGATCGAAAGTTATCACATTTTTTATTTGTCATCATTTGTTACATAGTATGAATATATATTTAAATGTCTGTCTCCTTTGTTAGTTGGAATTTTCTAAGAGACTCCCCAAACATTATATGTTCTTGCCCTTGGTTAACTCTCAGAGGTGGAGGACTATGCACTTCAGACATACTTACATGCCTCTGAGTTGGATCTTACTTGAAATATTAGCTTTTATAATATCAGAAAATGGCATGCAAACTTCTAACAGTGGGATGCATTCAAAGCACTCTGTACCTGTGAACTACAACAAAAACCCAGAATGCGACAATAGCCTTAAGGACACTGTACTAGCACACACACGACAACAGTATCCAACAGCTCTCTAATTGGTCTTCAGATCCATTCAACACAAAGAAAGTTATGCCTAGTGCTGGAACCCTAGCCAAGAAGCTAGGACTAGGTGAAGTCACTGGAGGAGAATTTACAGCTACCACTTTTCCAAACCAGCACAATCCCTAACTACATTCTAAGTATTTGTTTTTATGCCCAAAGTTAAGTTTATTTCTCTCAAACCTCATTAAGAAAACTTCTGCTTGCAACCGACAGGGACCATTACAAGAAAACTACAATCAATCAAATGTGGAGTTTTGGAGCCCTGTCTCAACACATACATCTATAACAACACATCACATTCACCTAAGGGTCAGGGATCATTGCAGAAAGGGTGGTAGAAAGATTATGAGAGCCAGAGACTCAAGGAGTTTTCTAGGAAGTTGTGGCTCCTAGAAATGTCAGAGAAGTTACACCCATGAAGACTCACTAATATGACTGACTAAACATGACCTGAACAGTGACAACGCGAATACACAATGTGGATAAAGTAGAAGTTCAGGTGACCTCAACCCTAGACAGGGAACTACAGGCAGCTAAGGAAGGTTGAGAATGGAAGAAATAGTTTCCCCCAGGGAAGAGCACATCAGTTGGTTGTCCAGTATTAAACAGTCAATCCTAAAAGCATCAACATAAAAATAACACTGTAGAATGAACAAATGAAAAAAAAAATTTGAAAGAGAGCAAGGTTGGCACATGACTAGAGGCAGGAAAGGGAGGAGGAAATGATGTAACTATATTATAATCTCAAATAAAATTACTGAGATAAAAAATCTGTCTTCCTACCAAGTTCCTTAAGGACCAAAGCAAGCATCCATGTAATCACTATATAGAGCTGAGTGTTTGCTCAGCCTCCTCTAGAAGCAATGGTGCCCTTAGCATGCTAGAATTATAGGAGAAGAGTTTTACCCTAGCATTGTTATAATAACAGCAAATTGAAACTATCTTAAATTCTCATCAATTGATGATTAATAGAAGAATTCACGGCAAGTCCATACAGAATAGTACTTAGTTTCCCAAACGTGTATTAGCACTAAAGGAGCCGGCCTAGAGGAATGGCCGTGGTATATTCTTGCCAGAATGGAAAAGCAAGCACTGATGATGGACAATGTGTGATTTCCAGGTGAAAAAAATCAATAGTGACACCATGTGAACAGTTGGATGTGTTTGGAGCCATGGAGAGATGTTCTTCAGGCTGGAATGTCTTCAGAATGATGGGGAAGTGACATCAAGGAAGTACAGAAGGGACCAAATAAACCTACCAAAGTCAAGTATACAGACCATAATGCCCAGGGGGCAAAGCACAGGGCATGCATGCAGCAATAATCTTTAAAGATACATACTCTTTTGTCAGCCTTGCCAGTTACTGCCAAGCATGGATCCTAAGACTTTAAGTAAAGTACCCTACTTCCTGCACACACAAATCTGTAGAAAAATACTGTTAGGACAAAGACTTGGTTCTAGATTTTTGAGAAACCCAACACAAATATTGCACCTCTAGTTTTACTTCCCAACCACCTATACTTTGTTCATCCGAACCTCACGTAGCTTCCAGACAAACCACTTCCATGTGTGCTCACACTTAATACACATAAGATGTGCAGAACAGGGACCAAACACCAGTGGCTGAGAAATCAGTCTTCTGAACTTCTTGGATTTCCTCCCTCCTTAGCACATAGATTCTAAGCACCATGTAGCTACTGGGCATAAGTGAGTGCAAGACCAGAAGGGCAGAAAGAGCTCCACTGATAAAGACTCCACTGATAAAGACTCGTCCCATCCTCCTAGGAAGAAGAACAGTTGAATTGAAACAACTTCAAGGAGTTACATACACCACTGAGACTCCCTAAGTGACAAATGGTAAGATCCTGGGAAACGAAAAGTGAAACATTGCAACCTACCCTTCAAAGCAATGGGCAACTGTCAGGACCCACTTCTTGGCGATGAGGACACAGCCACAGATATGTCCACTGGGTTCACTCTGCAGAGAGCACTGCCACGGCCACCTCCCAGGACGACTTGTCCGACCCCCAAGGATCCTCTTGTTCATTCGGGCAGCAGGGCGGCGACCACAGTCTACCAAGGGTCAGAAATCATAGCCTATGATTATTTCCAGATCCAAGTGGATGCTGACCTCCGGTTGTCATGTGTAAATGATGCTGGTTCCCAGGAGCCAGCACAGTTCATGCCGTATCCCAGCAATCTCACCTTGCTTGGTACACAGAAGGGAAATCTTCCTTCTGCTTCGGCAGGACTGCCTGGGTTTGGAAACATAAAATGTTATAAGGTTAAGATACGTGCTTACTGTTTACCTGAAGCATGTTAATCAATGTCAGACAACACAGGGTTGTGGTCAGAGATGACATCAGAAGCATGTACACTACTTGTTTCAGTGTGTTTGCTATCACAAGGAGATGTCACATGTGTGGAAATAGAAATCCTTATCAGGAAGCTTCTTACATCATCTTAGTTGATCGTTAGAGTCTATGGTGAAGGATGAGAAGGGCGGATATATTCCCATCCCCATCCTCCAAAAACCCTGAGATACAGACTGAGAGGAATAAAATATCACTTTACATTTTTAAACAGAAGATCAATGAATAAGGATATTTAGACTAAAAAGAAATCACCGAGGCTGTCAAAGTTAAACTGTGCATACAGAAGAGATGACAGGAGAAAGTGAGTATGAATGTATTGTCTATAATCCCAGGTAGATCCTCACTGGCTTCCCTAAGTATGAAGCAAGCTAGTTCTCTGTCTCTGTCTCTCTGTCTCTCTCTGTGTGTGTCTCTCCCCTCCCTCCCTCCCTCCCTCCCCCCCTCTCCTCTCTCTCTCTCTCTCTCTCTCTCTCTCTCTCTCTCTCTCTCTCTCTCTCTCTCTCTCTCTCTCTCTCTCTCCCTCTTTCTCCCCTCTCCCCTCACCCCTTACTTGTGTGTGTGTGTGTGTGTGTGTGTGTGTGTGTGTGTGTGTGTGTGTTTGGACAAAATTCAGTATAGGTTAAGTTAAATGGCAAATAATTTTCTGGCCATCAAAGGGTTTTTTTCATCAGGTAAATTACAAATACATAAGGCTTGTTGGGACTTGTAAAATTACTGTTAATCCTTGAGCTCTCCTATCAAAAGAAATCATCCTTCATATGCACACCATTTCCATGCACCATACATCTTTCCCTTTTTAAAATTTACTGTATTTACATTTTTAAAAATAAATTTGCTTTTGGTCATCTGTAAATACTGGCAAAAGATTAATTCTACAACACATAAAAGTCTAGTTTCCTTTCTAACTTCCTTTAATCTAAAGCCATATTTCTTTCTATCCTCAGTTCTGTTATTTCTAGTGTGACTAACTTAGGTTTATTATGTGCATGTTTAGATGGCAGGCACTTCATCAACTATCTCCCTACGCCTTTTCCCCTTGGTATCTGAAATTATACTTTAGACTACCTTCTAATCTCTGAGTGTACTCAGATGATATAAGTTCTTTGGGATCATGCCTTTCTTTACTTTCATTTAATGTTATACTCCTTCTGAGATTAGTCCTGAAACTAGTGTAAAAATGACATTCAAAAATTAGCTGTAAATTTAATTATTACATTTTTTTAAAAAATTAGTTTTGTGTAGAAAATTATAAAGATTAGCCACTCAATTCTTGGTAGCAAACTTGTTTCATAGAATCTCATTTGGTTAGTAAGCCATGTCTACAAATCCCCAAAGTAGAATGGTTATGTATTTATTTGTCTGACTGGGAAGACTTTTCCTACACCCAGTTTAGAGGAACATTATGGTGTTGAAAGACTTAGGTCATTGGTTTGAAGCAAGTACTTCATTTGACAAAGTAATCAGAAATTTGGAGGCAGAGTTTGACCAAGAGGAAGTCTTCTGATTTCCTGAGGGGTGAAGGGCCACCTTGACTTTTCTTCTTTGTTCTTAAAGTATAATCTACCTAGCACTTCCATTTGTAGTCAGATAAAATTAACTCATGTTCTCTATCACTCACCATCTGTTGGCTGTGGCCTTTGAGATAGTTGTTTAAATGTTCTTAGATCTAAACTTTAGTTTCTCCAATTGTTGGATTAAATAATCATAATTAATAAGTTTATTTTAAAGAATTAATGGGTCAATCAAGGTAAAACAACCTGGCCAGTGTCTGTAATGTAATGTGTCTAATAAGAATGCATTCCTTGGGCTGGGAAAACAGCTGAGTGCTTGCCTAGCATTCATGAGCCAAGGGATGGACCACAAAAATGCTCTTATTAAAAATAAAAATGTGTCTTTTAAAAAAGGAGGAGGCTGGAGAGGCGGCTCAGCAGTTCAAGGCATGTTATACTCTTGCTGAAGAACTGGCTTCTGTACTCAGAATTCACATCAAGGTGCCTGTCACTCAGAGTTCTGGGACCCCTCTGGCCTCATGACCCTTTAATTCCTTAATATAAACTCCTTAACTATAACTACATTATTCTCACAGGCAAGGAAATGGAGGGTTAGATTTAAGAATATTTAAACAATTGTCTTAAAGGCCACAGCCTACAGATGGTGAGTGATAGAAAAGGCAAGCTAATTCTATCTGACTACAAACTGAAAGTCTTAGGTAGATTATATCTCAAGAACTACAAAGTATCTGCACTTACGTGCATATGCTCACACACCAAAATAAACAAATAAAAACAAACATTAAAAAGTAAAAGGATTCACTCTTTTCTTACATTCCTCTTTCAGCCCATCCATAAAGAAGACAAACTTGTTTAATACGTCATCATTTAAGAGAAAAAGTCGAAGCTATGTGACTTCAGTTTTGACTTGTGTTTATTATTTTCTCAGACTCTACCTTGATTTTCCCTGTTGACTAACCTTGCACAGCACTTGTAGGAACTACAGATGTGAGAGTTCACTTCAAAATGAGACATTCTTCTAATGTAATGGGGTCCTGTAGTTCTGGCTAAATATGAAATTTGTCAAAATAAAATTGATCCTGTCTATCAAGAGTCCATTAATGCTGAAATGTAAAAATGGACAGATATCCTGTGCAAGTTATTTACTGGTGTGGCAAGTGTGAGTGGTTGCACGTTTGAAATAGAGGAATCACCCTTGGCCAGCCCTGACTCTATGGCTGCTGTGGGGGGCGGGGGTTCTTACCTGTGCCCCAGCAGCTCCTGCAGGGTGCTCCCATTGAGATCCTCCCAATGGGAGTGCAACCTCAGCCAGTGCTGGCCTTCCTGTCCTTGGGTCACTTGAGTCACAGATGGTTCCCTGCAATAAGGGAAATGCTGGGTAAATATTCAAAGTATAATCATCTTTGACTTCATAAACTGTAACACATTGTAAATCAATATTTCAAGAGAAGGAATTTATTCAGGAGGACTTGTTTGGAGCATCATTAGCAAAGGGGGAGGGGCTAGGAAAAGGACCACGCCCATTAGTTACTTTGAGAAAAGGCTCCACAAAGCAGTACATGCTGTGCTTTATTGTTCACTCACAAGCTTCCAAGAAGAAAAGCAACTATCTTACACCTCAATTACATTAAATGGAAAGTTGGAGAAACTCATTATTAGGCAAAAGAGAGTGTTATATATAAAATTAGTTTTCCTTGAATTCTGAAACACTGAGATGTTCCTCATCCACAAAACTAAATTCGTCAACACTGGTAACGCTGTCCTATGGCTCATTACTAAACAGTCAGCGGATCCTCAAGACTCACTAGTAAACACAGTGAATCTATAGGACTGAGCTCCTAGAATCAGTCCCCTGTAGAAAGCCAGCCAACTGTTCTCCACAGAAGAGTCTGCCTTTTTGGGATTTGTTCAGTTGCGGAAGACATGCACACTTGTGTGATTTTTCCCGTTGTTGAGATAAATGACAGCTTACTCAAGAGCTCTGAAACATCCTGACAAATGACGTTTTGTTTTGGTGAAGCTGTCAATCCCAGGTCTCGTGCTAGTCAAGCATTTGACTGCTGAGCTATATCCCCCAGTCCCATTCCATGTAATCTAAAAGTAACTGTCATCAGATCACTAGGTAACAGCGCCATTTTGGCTCTATACTCATCAGTGGGCTTTGTGTGTAAGTTATAACAGGTACCTCACAGCACGGCTTTAACCAGGCTTGCTTGCTTGCTCTAAATACACAAATGTGCACAAGTCTTCAGAAGATAGGGACCCTGTACATATACATCAAGAAAACAGCCATGGTTTACACCTATCCACAATAATAAACTCGGTTCCAGTGTATCTGTTGCCGAGGAAAAAAAGCCCTGTGTTTGTTCTCAGTGCATGAGAACTGGTCTTGAAATACAGTGCTTGAGTAGGAAATGTACAAGTCCTGTTCAGAATACAGAACATTTCCATGAGAATACTTAGAATCCAGCTTCTACAGTATTTTCTTGAACCCTATCATATCATGATCTTTATTTGAAACCTATTTTGTAGATAAAATTTAAAGTAGTACAATAACTCCAGGCCTACAACAAGAAAAGTAATCAAAGAACGAGCTAAGATTTTTGATGGAATGGCATTAATGGGTTTCAGACAAACACAAATGAACAGGACTACTGAGTCCCTCCTGTGTGAACAGCTTACACTCGCTACAGCACAACTCTCTTCGGTGTCAATGTTTGGAGCGGGCATAACGTCTGAGCCTATTGTATTAGTAAACAATAGTTTAAAAATGTACTAGTGCAATTCCAACTGAAAATAGAAAACTTATTTTACAATATATTTGTCTATTTCAGAGGTGAAATAAAATATTTATATTGGGTACAGTGATACAGTCACTTTTAAGGACAGAGAGAAGAGGGATTACCTTATTCCTTTAAATGGTGATATTCGCTTATTATTATAAATATATAATATTATTTATTGTATAATAACATATCATAATATCACAAATATTAAAAACAGGGTAATCCATTTCAGTATGAAAAGTTATAAAATTATAAGTGAAGTAAAATGTTTAATAATCATAACTATTAATTAAATTATATTTAACATTATTAGAACATTAATAACAGTATTTAAAACATTTATGTTATAAACAGCAATCAACCATAAATATTATAAATTAAAATATTTGATAATAAACCTCAGTTTTATATAATTGGATAGATTGTACCAAATGATAAGTATATTTTTGTGTAAATATATTCTTTGTCTTGCTGGATATTTTGTTGGAAAAACATCTCATTTTTTAAATACTTTTTGGGGCATCATTTTTACTTTTTAGCAAATAAAGACTTGAGAATTTTATAGACAGCACCTTGATTTTGGTGTTAAAGTAAATACTGATCACTTTTCAGCTTATTTTTAACATTGTGTAAGGCTGGAGATAACCAGTTTCCATTTCAATGGGCCATTTTTTTCTTTAGGAGCCTGTAAACAAGAGTTAAAGCTATCTCGGTGGCAGAAGTGCCTTGTCTTGTTAGACGCCCTTTCCTTCCTTCTTTAGAGACTTTGGAAGCATAAAAAAAATGCTTCTAAACATGTACACACGTAGGAAATGTAAATAACATGGGGTTCTCTAGATAAAGAATTCAAAATTCAGAAAACTTTACATTCATACCAGCACTGAGGTACCTGGTTGTCAGAGTAGAGGTGAGCTCAGTCTACAAAGGATGTACTCATCTTTCAAAGGCCTGGTGCCACTAATCCCCTCTGATCTGCATCTCTGATCGCCATTCCTTCTGCATCAAGGGAGGGAGGAAGATGGCATAGTGGTTTTCTTGTCCTCAGCTGACTTTCCTACAAGTTGGGGGACTAACCTCATAATAGCAGTAAACACCGAGCATTCAATCAACGTTATGACCAAAAAGGAAAGACGTTTCCTCCAGGACCAACTGAAGCACAAGAAAGTTGAAGAATCTTAAGTATCTCCATACCACTCCCAAGAACCTGAAAGTGAGGTGCTTTCATCTAGTTTTGATTAATGTACCTTCACCTCGGCCAAGAAGGGAAGGTCACGTTTAAAGACATTAGCATTCATTTGTCTTCCAGGGATACATGGAAAGTAAAACAGGTTCATGAAAAGCAAGAGCCATGTGTTTCAAAGGATGATGCAGATGAATGGTTTGCCTGCTTCCAGGGACATTAGTGGAATATTTTATTTCAAGATATTACTGAGTCCTGGGATCAGGAATCTATGCAGCTCTTTGTATTCTGGCTTCTGAGTAATATAAAAAGGTTAAAAGAGGGCATTAAAATTAAACTGTTTATGAAATGGGGTTAACCATTCATGTTAATACAAGTAGTGCTAGCTATCATATGGTTTGGAAACCAAAAACTAATGCTACTTCAAGAGAATATACATGGCTGACATACTCAGGCAGACATTAAAATGGATAACTGAGAGTTAATAGGGAAAATGGAAATTGAAACAAGAAATTAATAGCTATCATTTCAGTGAGAGAAACAGACAAACGCTTGTTTTCAAAAGTTTTTTGTAATGGTTTCAAAAATGATGAGATCAAGAAATATGGTAGAGTGAAGGCTGCCTCAGTCCAAAAAGCATCTCTGACTCATCCATGTAGGAGACGTGAAGGATGATGGGGGTTAGTGATCAGAATCCCAGGCAGGAAGAACAGGGATGGAGAGATGCCCTTACTGAAAGGAATTTGGAGTGTTAGAGCAGCAGGAAGCAGGTCGGTTTGTCTAATATTTAGCAGAGAGAGAAACCTGAAGATGGGTAGGGCATAACAGGAATTGGCATTTTATACAATACTAGACTAAAAGAACTGAACATTCTGTCTAGATTTTTACTATAATAAGGAGAGACACATAGTTGTGAAAGGAGATAGTATACAGATGGTGACTTGGAGATACCTTTTAAAGACAACAGGAAGAAGACCTAAGATCACAAACTCAGCCATCACTGGGAGTGCCTAGTACCATTTCAAAAAGATGCTGGTGTGTAACAACGTCCTGTAGGAACTATTCAACTCCTCTTGGGCCAAAGGTTGAAGGTCACTCAGCTTGCACCATGTTCTTATGATCTCAGGTCTCACCTACATGCAAGTCTGAGTCAATGCTCTAACCACTGGACTACCCCGGGAATCTGCTATCCCAGGGGTTTTATGTGAACACCAGGGCCATTTCTGCTCCTGAATTTCATGGTTCACGATTGCTCCTGTTGTTACTGGGGTCAAGACTAGAAAGGTAAAAACCAGGACTGGATGGTACTTGGTTTTGGAGACCTCAGAGAAACTAGTTTTCATGATAAGCAACCAAGTATAATATGAGAGAAAACAAATCTGATTGACTTCAGCTCCTGCCTCACTCCACCACAGTTAATAATGGAGACTTTCTCTACCTCACCAAGAGGTTCCATTTTATATCATCCTGAGTGAGGTAACCCAGTCACAAAAGAACACACATGGTATGCACTCACAGATAAGTGGATACTAGCCGAAGAAAGCTCTGAATACCCAAGAAACAATGCACAGACATTATGAAGCTCAAAAAGAAGGAAGGCCAAAATGGGGATGCCTCAGTCCTTCTTAGAAGGGAGAACAAAACAGTTACAGGAGGAAATGCAAGGTCAAATAGAGGAGCAGGAATTGAAGAAAAGATCATTCAGAAGCCACCTCACCTTGGGATCCATGACATATGCAGTTACCAAATCCAAGCAGAATAGCTGATGCCTAGAAATACTTACTGGCAGGAACCAGACAGAGATGCCTACATGTCTCAAGCCCAGTGATGGAGCCCCCTATGTGTTCTCCACACAGTGTCTAGTTTAGGTCAACACCCGTAAGTACATACTCCACAAAACAAAATAGACTATGGAAGTCAAAGCAGAACTAGCTAAGGGTTGCTTTCTAAGAGTCGACTTTTGAAGTTGAGTATGCCCAGAAGCTAAAGGCCAGCCAATAAAAGGGGCACTCCATTCTGAAAACCAAGAAGGAAAGCCAATATCTTGCTCCTCCTACCTAGAGTGTAGACGAATCTTGGTCAGAAAGATTCTGCAATCAAGGGCTTTGACAGGAAGATGAAATGGTTGTGTAGCAGCAGCAGCAGGATGAATTTATACAACACCGCTAGTCTCTAGAGACCCAGGAAACAGATACATTCCAAGCTGCCCATCCTCGTACTAGGGATGCAGCCTCACTGCCCATTATCTCTCTTTCTCCTTCTCTCTGCCTCTCTCTATTTCTCTCAGCTTATGAGCCACCAAAATAAAGTGACAAGTATACCTGAGGCTCAAATGACTTGGTGTTATTTACCCATTTATCCAAGAATTCAGTTCGTAATTAGGGTGTATCGACTATATTTCTACCTCATAGTCTCCTTGCCTTTCGGTGAAATAAAGTTATCAAAAATGAAAACAGCAGTATATCTACTGGGGCATTAAATATCTTAAATACTAACATTTCATCCTTGGAGTCAACAAAACAGAGAAAACAGAACACCTCTAGAGATCTAGCTGTTCTTAAAGCTCATAGCAGGATGACTTCGAATTTGAAGTGATCCTCCTGTGTCTACTTCCTGAGTGTTGGGATTGTACATATTCGCTACCGTATCTGGATAAAGGAATTATTTAGAAATCTTCTATGCAATAAAAATGGAAACAACCCAGATATCTGAAGGGATAATTAAATGTGGTCTAACACTGGGAGTATGCTGAATGATCTAAACGTGGTGTGACAATCCAATGAAATATTATTTATCTACAAACACTGTACATACAGTAACGCATAATTGAGAATATTTTCTAGACAAAGAGATCACATACTATATGCTTCCTTATTAAAAGGAATTGCATCTGGAATAGAAATGAAACGTGTAGAGGTGGAATGCCAATGGCTGACTTACTGACTTACTGGAGGGCAAGTGAGAGGGACTATATATGGCCATGAAGTTTCCTTTTGTGGTGATAAAAATGGTATGGACCTAGACAGTGGAGACAGTTACCCAAACATTGTGGCTGTGCCCAGTGTCACTGAAATAGTCAAATTCATTGTATGTATTTTAGCTCAGTAAAAATCTAATATGCAAGAGATACCAAAAAAAAAAATGAAGTAAGACATTTAAGACAAGAGATTTTCTATTTGTGGTTCAACAATTATATTTTCGGTGGCTTGTCAAAACTTTTGTTCTTGTAAATCTTTTCAAGTCTGACTTACCCTCAGAACTCTCAATAGAGCTAAGTCTTGTGTAACTGAGTCTTTCTATTAAGCATTACCCTTATGTCTCAGTGAGAAAACAGAGATAGGCACTTTCAAGGGGTTTCCATTTATTGAGTCAAAATCATATCCTGTTTCATTTAGACACATAAAGGAATTATGAAAATGGACAATAATTTAATGGATCATGACAGCTATAATTTTTTTCTAATACTGGAAAAGATTAAAATTCTTCTATTATAAATTAGTAGGAGTTACTCAGATTTCCAAAGATGATGGGTCTTTACAGGCAAGAAAAGGGCACAAGATGCAGTGGTATGATTCTTCACACCAGGGCAACAAAACTATGCAGCTAGTTGCTGAGTCAAATGGCTCATTATTGTAAACAATCTTCATATGCTCAGTGGATCCTCGAAAATGCCATCAACTCTGGCCTTTAAGTCTAGAATTGCATGACTTCCTGATCTTTTATTGTTCTTATTTCTATATTTATACTCAATGCTCAAAATATCCTTAGCATAATAAATCAAAATGTCATCTAATAATATATATAATGTCATCTAATTGCAAAAAAATCAAAAGGCTAAATTACTCATTGGTGTGTATTTCCTGGGTTACTTAGGATAAACAGAAATACCAGCAACTTTGACTTCTCTTTCTCAACTTGTTTTTAATGTATGTATATTGCTTTAAAAAAATTCCTGATAACCCCAGGGAAGGCTATGAGGAGTTTTTCATCCAGACTCCACAGAGGAGACCATCTTAATGCATTTATAAATAGTGAACGTATTCCATTTCCCAAGTGCTTAAAAATACAATTAGTTCATTTACCTTTGAGACTTCATCATAACAGATTTGCAGCCTACACTCTTTAGAGTAGGTACCCAGAATTTAAAAAGTTCCTAACACAGGATTTATTTCAAGGGCTTTGGAGAGCTCTTATTTTCCAGTTCTACGTCATTCATAAGGAAGATATTACTGCTCCCATCCACAGAGAGCTCCTAGAACCTCATTAGTACTACACACTACTGACCTTACCCTAAACCCATCTGCTTGCAGGCCAGCTGACTCAACGTCTCCTGCCAGCCATCAGCACACACGTGATGCTCTCTTGAAGATCTGTGAACAGTCAGGATTGAGGAGTTCCCATTTTTAGAGAGGGTCACTGAGGGGGAAAAATTTGAGAAAGCCTAATTAAAAACACTTCTTCTCCAGAGACCATAAGTTTGTATGTCTTTGCTCTGATTGCATACACACATTTGTATTTATTTTAGTTGAGAACCATTTGGACTGACCCTCTATGTGAAAATCAGTGCTCCCTCAATGTGACAGGAGACTGGAAAAACCGGATTAGATATGTGCTGTGCTTTCAAAACACTGCAGATGCTGATGAAAAAGACAGGCAGCAGAGCCCCACTGCTGTGAACGTACACAGGGATTAGCAAAGTTAATTTCGAGGTTTGAAATTCCATCCTTTTTCCCCCCAGCATTTGAAAGTGGAAGTACATAAAGATGGTGGAAATTTATGATTGGTGTGGGGTATGTGCAAACCCCCCTTAGCGCTGGATCAGCCACAGGTCATTTGTGAAACACTCTGTACCTGGTCACAGTGCACAGGAAACTGGTTATTTGGCCAGAGGATACGGAAGACTAAGGTAGCAAGTGAATGAGTTAGGGGAGTAATGTGCACAAAATGAGGGAATTCATCACATAATCAAGAGGACAACAGATGGCCACATTGACTGAAATGCCTTCAAGTTCTGCCCATGGCAGGAACTAGACAGAAACCTTATCAGAATGAGGAGCAGGGCATAGGTCAAATGAAGAGTTCACTTCTGCATCCTCTTCTTGAGGATACAAATGATCCAAGAATGACTGATTATTCACCACTTTCGAACTTGGGTGATAAATTTTAAGTCCAAAAATGACATGCCTCCAAACATTTCAATGCAAAAATATTATACATATAATATAGACATTTAAAATTGAGAAGTAACTTGGGGGGATTTTTCTGTTACTTAGAAGTGACACTCATGGATCGTCATTGTCAGCTTTATAACAGTGAAACAAAATAGATGAACTTGATTGGTAAAATCCATGACATAATTTAGGATTCCTTAGCTTAAATGGCTGACAGGCATGTGAATTCAGGGCAGGTGGCAGGGACCAGATGCTTACCACAGCCCCATTCATCTGAACTGTCTGAGCAATCAGCTTGACCATCACACCAGAGGCCACGTGGCACACACTCATGGTTGGCACATTCCAGTTCGTCGTCCTGGCAAAATGCTGGCAGGGAGACCGAGATGAAGAAGATGGAAATGTTTGAAAAAGCAGACTGAAGACACCACAGAAAGCAAGCAAGCTCTATTTATGTAGATAGATCTCTTTTTAGGGAATCCCACTATTAAATTTCTTTCTGAGTCACATATAAATCTCATTTTGATTTTTAAAATTATAGTAAATCTCCTTGATTGCCTACTTAGCATCCATTTCCTTTCTTCCTTCAATGGAAAGAAAATCTGATTTTGTCCTGGGCTTCATACCAACCATCTCACATCCCAGAGGAAGAGGCTGATTAGTTTAACATTGGCATGGCATTTTTCTGACTCTTCTTATCTGAGAGTAATTATCAGTCCAGGATTAAATTCTTCAGCAGATCCTTGCTCTAGGATTTTGTGATTTATGCATTGCAAAGTAGCCTGCACCTAAACTCTGCTGACCCTGCCGAGTGCCTTAGCCTGGAACCAGGCCAGACTGGAGCAGGCAGCTTTTCCTATCCTAATCCCTGCCTTGAGTTGTGCTGTGAGTGTTTGTAGAAAATGTCTTTTCTAATCCACACAGAAGCCCCTTGCTACAGGCTGTCACTCTGCCCAGTGTTGAGCCATTGGGAATCCCTTAGTGATATTCCAGAGTAAGGAGCAGCATCACCCCTCCTCTTACTAAGTATGATCAAGCTCATCCCCCTGAGGTCCAGCTGAAAGGGTCCCAGACAAGATGATGCATTTCCCTACTTCCCTGTAGCCTTGTGACTTCATTCTGCTGTGACTTTTACTATAATAATATAAGACATGTATATAACAAATAACAATAAATGTCTTCATTTTTTGTTAGATTTGAGTTGAGCTTTCTGTTAATTGTAAGTAAACTGCCTTAAGACATTTTTAAGCTAGTATTAAAGATGATGGCTGCCTATCGTTTAGACATAAAAGATTTCAAAAACACACAAAACGTAAAGCCACCAGCATAGGTAAGTGTGAACTTCTCTATTCTTCTTCTTTTGATGGTTTTCTTAAACTATGTATATTTTCTTTTATATCTCAGGACAACAGTGCAGATACTACTGTATATTAATTTCCTATTATTCAATGCCTATCTTTGAGATAAGTGTCCTTTGAAGTCTATTTCCAAGGGATTTAGTCTGAAGCCTGCAGTCAACTTGGAACGCTGAAGAACTTTTTTAAAAACTTTTTTTTTTAAAAAAAAAGGAAGATGTGAAGGACATCTTGCAGTCAGTGAAGGTATATCCTTGAAGAGCATGGTGGACCACAGCCGCCTCCTCCTCCTCCTTCTCTTCCTCTTCCTCCTCCTCCTCCTCTTCCTTCTTCTTCTTTTATTTTCCCTAATCCACAACCCTGAAGTTAATATGCTTCTGTGTTGTTTCTTCTCCTCTAATTCATGGACTGAAAAGCCCCAAACTCTAAGCAAAATAAACCCAACTCCTTACATCGATTCTCTTGGGTACCCTGTTAACTAATGGGAAGCCAACTAACACATTGACTAAATATTTATGTCTTCCATTTTGGATACTGGCAGGAAGTATTTTAATGTTTTCATATTGTTAGGATAACACTTGTATGTATTAAAAAAATTAGGTCTTCTTGGAATATATACCTCTGTAGACATAAGTTTGGCCAAAGGAACTAAACAAATTTAAAAGGTCTCATATGTATTTCTAAATTCCTACCTTATATTTAAAGTGAAGCAATGGGTATTTAAAATACAAAATACTGCTTGTTAGCAAATTCCTAAAGGCACTTACAGCAGTTTTTTTCATCCATACTATCTGGACAATCTGGAAAGCCATCGCAGATTAATGTATGCTTCAGACATTGCTTATTGAATGGACATTCCCAAAGATCTCTCTCTTTACAGCCTGGAAACAGAAGAAAAAACTATTAGTGATATATGCACAGATGAAAATGATGGCAAAATGTAATTGAATAAAGCTTTAAAAAAAAAACCCTTCAGCAGAAAGGCCTGGTTTCTTCTTGGAGACGTTGACTGTGTATGATTACTTTGAATCATGAGATTCTGAAAGTAGTCTCCCTTCCGCCCTGTGAACAGAAGAGCACGCCTAACAATATATGAGAAATGGAAAGAAGTGAGAGAGCAGCTATGCATTAGCATCTTCCCTAAGTTGCTCCTTCTGCTGTCTGAGTACACGTGCCAACATGCAAGGCTCGTCTACAAAGTGAGTCATGCTTTTAAGTGCATATGCCAAAACCTAGAGATGTAAATCCATGCAACCTTCAAAGGTAATTTCAGTCTACAAACGGAGGGACCATCTGTGTTTCATGAAAGAGGCCTCTCGTATGCGAAGTACTTAGAAAATTCGTTTAAGAGCCAGGTGCAAAATTCATTACTTTTTCTGGGCCAGAGATCTGAGGTTGGAAACCTCATCAGTTAGTATGGAAAATGGAAATGCTTTGGAAAAGATAAGGATTGTGGGTTTACAACTTGAACTTCAATTTCCCTTCGAGGAGCAAGCACTTACACTACATTTACTACATATCAAGAAGATATTCTAAGATATGCCAAGATTCTACTGTAATTAGATGCCTCAGAAGGTCCAGGGTCCTGACCATCCTGTGAGGGTATGAAACAAAAGATTTCATAGCTTTAAACTTTTTATGTGTTTTAGGTTTGGAGATGGTTTTACCAGTAGTCTAGCTGTCCTTGACCTCAAGATCTGATTATAGTCAAGTGCTCCCTTGACCTTTCTGATGTCAGTAATTTCTCCTGGACAGGTTATTTCTCTTTAGCTCAGGTTATACCCTCAATAAACAATTTACTCAAACACAACTTCACTTCATCTAAGGAACAAAAACTCTGGTTCTCAGGAAAATATAATTTAAGATATCTCAATCCCAAAAGCAGTGGCCAAATAAGGATACTCTGAAAAGCTATGTCTCCTCAGACCTACGACAAAGAATTCAGAGAGCTCTCGTGGATGATTAACTCAGGATTCTTGGAATTTATTGGGAAAAAAAAATCTCACTGTTAAAAATGGTGATTCAAAACAAGGCTCAAAATTCTTTACCAGAATAGAACTTTTAACTGAGCTAAAATTAGTTTTCGAGTGTTTTTATCACCCAAATATGTGAGGATTAAATGGGGAGAGACCTGCACTGGTCATTAAATGGGATTCAGAGTTTCCAGATGGCTAACTGTGGTATTAAGATGGCAGTGTATTCTAGAGACCGAAAAGGAACCCTGAAATCTGCCTGTGTGCACCAGTTCATGTTCAATAGCCTAAACAGTTCCCATTCCGTCAGAAAGCAGTGCAAACACAGAAGTGTAATAGATTGGTATTACTGTTGTTGGTGGTGGTGGTAGAAGAAAAACCACCACACTATTGGGGAGATGAGGGAAAGGAGCCCGAAGAGAGAAAACCTTTGAAACAATGAAGAATTTGCGCACTTGGAAGGGACTAATATCAAAACAAGCAGAGGGAATAGGTCACGGGCATAAGGCTTTTTGCGGTGTGTACCCCTACCAACGAGAGGCAATGGAATTCACCATCTACCTAGTATCTGCATTCTCCAACCTTAAATGAGTATTCTGTGACATTAATGTTTCCTTTATGTATATATTGTGTTAGAAAAGTCTGTACAAGCAAACATATCTTAGGGATAAAGATGGTAAGAACAGAGAGAGGAGGAGGTCATGGCATTTGTCACGAGGAAGGCAGTATTACTTGTGAATAAGTCACGTTGCCTATAAAGTAACGTTTTTATGTACGTATGCATTCAAACAAATATGGATGTGATAGGGTGCTTCATGCACCTTTTGGTTATGAGACCAATAGCAGTGGTTGTTAGAACAATTATTCAGCACAGGGACACCAGCAAGGCATGCCAAAGGAAGGCAGTGATGGGTGAGTTATCAAGTCCTGATCTGCCCAGAACGTTGCTAGCTCAAACACCAAATGGCAAGCTGAAATTGACCAGTCTTCTAGATGTAGAGTCTGGATGCCAAACCTAAGTCACCACACAGTACTCCACCATTCTTAGAAGCCCATCCAATATTCAATAAAAGGCAGTGATATGTGAACCAAGCAGCAAAGTACCAAAGGAGACTCCTCTAATGGGAGTCTGTTCAGAGATCATAAATCAAGCCTACAGATTCATACCAGAAGCACAGTTAGGGGTATGTTCCTTGTATAGACTCCACAAGTCTTTTTTTCTGATGGCCACCAAGCAGAAAGGTTCCATCCACAAGCAAAGCTTTTGTGTGGTAAATGATCCTAGTGCTCTTAAAGACTACAAAGGTCTATAAAACCTTCCATAAAACTTCACAGTATCACAGACATAAACCTCTGAGGATCCCCAGAGGATCAAACTCTGACAAACAGTTCTGGTTACACCTAAAGTTTCTTTCTTTCTTTCTTTCTTTCTTTCTTTCTTTCTTTCTTTCTTTCTTTCTTTCTTTCTTTCTTAAATTTGAGTTCTACAAAGGAGCAAGTATAGTTGATAAAGGCACTGTTGGTTAATGTGAAGACAATCGAAAAGCTACTCAACAGTCTTTATTGCTGTCGATCTTTTGCTGCATGAGGAAATTTCATTATTTAATACTCAGGAGAATGAGCTGTTATTGGTTGTGATACTCTATTTAAGTAAATTAAGGATTTTTTTTTACATTAGATATAAAGAATATTTATATCTATATTTGCTGAAACCATATTTTTATTTAACAGTCCTACTGAGAAGACCCAGTATCTGCATTAGAGCACAGGTATCACTGCATTTACATAATAACTCGCCCAGACTGTGGTCATAAACCCCAGTGAAAGCAAACCTCAGCCTTACACGATGTTAAAACTTGGTAGCAAAAATCAAATACAGAATCCCGTTGCTGTTTTCTCCATGTCTTCCATGTTTGCTATCCACACAGTACTATGCTGGAGATACGCTGACTTTATCAAGTTGCTAGTTTAACTGTATATGGAAATGGTATACGTTTCATCACTGACAAGTTATGGATGTATATGGTGAGAAGTGCTGATTCTGCTAATCCCTCCCACATCTCAAGGCTTCCTGCTGGTGAGTGAGTTCTTCAGTGAGGCTTGCATAGTTCTTCTAAGCCTTTGTTGAAAACACCCTGACTATCAACAGACCTTACAATGCTCGCTTATACTAAGCAAGTGCATCAGTGAGAAATTTACCAGGAGAGCAGCCTTACATGTATAACTTAATGTGCCTTGGTAACCCCATTTTCAGATACAGAATTGCTAAAGAAGTGTAAAGTCAATTTAATTTCTAACATGTCAAATGCTTCTTAACTGCAGTAAGTGTTGTTTTGAAGGGAACCCCTAAGTATGTTGTTAAAACTTCTGTGTGAGCTGTAGATTCATGACAGGCGACCCCAGGCACTGAGTACCTTCAGTGCAAGGCCTAGAATTCATCAGAGCGATGAGAAAGGTGTGATGCAGCCCAGCCTCCTTGTCTCCATTGCCACATAGGCAGAAGTGCACATGACCACAGGGGACAACGGTAGAGCATGAAATGGATGACGTACCCAGAATCCTGTGCGGCCTGTCAACCTCACTTTCTTATCTAATCACCAGCAATGTGTCTTCCCAGCACGCTGGAAAGCTCTTCTAAGTACTTGCATGCATGCCAAAGGGAAACTTGTCCATCAAGGGTCACTTTGGAAAAGTCAGTGCCAGTTTTTCTCATGTAAATTATGACTATTAAAGCAATCAGTTAAGCTGCAACTGAACTAATTTCTTATCAGTTCTTAACTTCTTACATCCTCGCTGTCAGTGGTAGACATGATGTTTTGAAAATGAAATAAAGGTTAGTTTATTGTACTGGCTTGTTTTGTATGACACAAGCTGGAGTCATCACAGAGAAAGGAGCCTCAGTTGAGGAAATGCCTTCATGAGATCAAGCTGTAAGGCATTTTCTCAATTAGAGATCAAGGGAGGAGGGCCCAGCCCATTGTGGGTGGTTCCATCCCTCTGCTGGTAGACCTGGGTTCTATAAGAAAGCAGGCTGAGCAAACCAGGGGAAGCAAGCCAGTAAGCAACATCCCTCCATGGCCTCTGCATCAGCTCCTGCCCCCTGACCTGCTTGAGTTCCAGTCCTGACTTCCTTTGGTGATGAACAGCAATGTGGACGTGTAAGCTGAATAAACCCTTTCCTCCCCAACTTGCTTCTTGGTCATGATGTTTGCGTAGGAATAGAAACCCTGACTAAGACATTTATTTTTATCTTTGTGGTATTTTCTCTTCTAAGAGAAAAAGCTTTAATGAAAATTCATTATTTAACTATAATTTTGATATTTCAGATTTATTTAAGTATTTTATGAATTTATGCTACCTAATGTACTCCTTGTGTAGTTAATTGAAGGTGACCTTGAATTCTCAACCTCTTTCGTCTACCTCCCAAGCATTGGGATTTCAGGTGTGTACCCCTAAGCAGCATGAGCCATTATTTTTTTAAACCGAGCACTTGCCAAATATTTAGTGACCTGCTAAAAATCTAGAGTTAATCTCCTCAATAGAGGCATAAAAGCACTTTGAATACCATAAGTTAATCCATTTTAAATCATACCTTAGACCATCATACCTTAGAATACCAATATTCTTGCATGAACAGTCTAGAACATTCTAGAAACACTATTCAAATGGTGGCAGGTGATTATTTTTATTTTACAAAAAGTTCAGCGACAGGAACAGGCAAACCATAGTAAGTTCTCAAATTGTTAAATATGGCTCCACTTCAAAATTACACTGGCCTCTGTACCATCATCCTGACAGATGTAATCTTCCAGAAGATGTGTGTGTCCTTATTTATAGTAGCTGATAGTGAGCAGTTCAGTTGATTGCTTACAGCATTTGGTCTTGACCAAGAGGACAGTGTTTTCTACAAAACATTTATTTTGAGGGGGAAGGGCCATATTCATACTTCAAAGGCCAATGGAATAAAATGATCTCAAAATGTATATTGCTTTATGTGCTTCCAGTGAATAAGATGTCAGTTTTCTTGTGGGGGATGGCAGGCTAAATAATCACAAGTAAGCTAGCTTTTAGGTAACACTTCAATCACTCTGTCCTATGCCAGGCATTGTTGGTTGAAAAGTATCGTCTGTTTTCTGCTCCCTGGTACACTCTCAGTGTACAAGACCCACAGTTTTCAGGAAAATAAGCTGAGGACAGCTGTGTTTCAATTGCCACTGGCACCTCCAGCCTCCCCACTGGTGAGGCTGGGCTCAATGGCACAAGTATCAAGGAGAGGCTTATCCTTTTTAGCAGAGGCAAAGCAAGAAGGGCATGAAGACGAATCTTAATTAAATGTGAGCGTTGCTGCCTGAGCCTTCTTCAGGGATGGAGATGCCTGAGGAGTGGTTGAGGAAGGCTATGCCAAGACATCAGTATCCTTCCCATAAACCAGATGATACCTGCTCTGCAGTTTAATAACAAAAATGGTTCCTTACATTTACAAACTTGTTTCTATTTTCTTTTACTATTTATTTATTTAAGGCCATAAGTGGAAATGTAATTTTATTATAAATGGAAGTGTAACTTCAGAGAAAAGTCATATCAAGTCGTGCCTTATGGTCTACTGCCCTTAGAGGTAAGTGCATCAGCATTAAGTTAGATGCCACTTCCTAGGAAAAGCAAATGCTTTACATATTTCAACCCAGTTCCTTATTCTCAGCAGTTACTACTGTACATGAGAGACAATGCCACCTCGAATACATACCACAGTTCTCTTCGTCGCTGTTGTCATCACAGTCAGCCTGGCCATCACATCTTCTGGAACCCAGAACACATCGTCCTGAGCGGCACTTGAAGTGACTAGGTGAGCATTCTGTGGAAAAACAGTGGACAGGAGTATAAAGGGGTCAACCTACACCTGTGTGTCCACTTGGGGTCTTGGATATGGGCAAATACTAAAGAAAGAACAGGTCTCCCCACAGCCAAAATGCCCGAAGTTCACGTGCTTTCTTCTCTCTGCAAACCTCCATCCTTCTCCTTCATTCTTGGTACCATCTCTTCAGATGAGCACCAAACACCTGTGCCTTACAATAACTAATCACCTTTCTAAATAGACACTAAATAATGGCCCAAGCCTGAAACTCCACATGCAATCCATGATTCTGGTTATACAGAGGTTCTAGCCTTTCATTTGATGGACTAGTCCCCAAGTCTACTTTTCTACTAATAATAACCCATCTGTTAATAACCCACTGCCTTTTTACTTGGCAAAACCAACAAGGGTTGGTGTTTATCACTAGTTTCATGGCCCCTAGAACAAACAGCGTCCACAACTAACGAGTAAAATATGCATAAAGTGGGAAATAATTGGATGACTAAGCTCAACTCTGAGTTCATTTTTATTGCTGAAAATTTTTTTACATAACATATGATAGTAATGACAGCAGTGAACCAGTAGGTGCCAGCGTCATCTAGAGCAACCAAGAAGTTTTTAACGCCATTCACCTACACAGCCTAATTGACAACTACATAGAAAACCAACAACAGTCCTCCCCAACTCAGACTGCAAAAAGTGGCCAATGCATATATCCGTGTAAGGACGCCCTATGGGATAAACTGGAACATTAACCTTCCACGTCTTCATTGGGCAGGAGGCAAGTTTGATTGTCTGAACTTTCCTCTGGAAATTGATTGCAATCCGTGTCTTCAGGCCATTGGAGGCCAACAATGCCAAGAACAGACTCACAGCGCTCTTTGGCGTGCTCACACAGGAGTCTACGATCAGAAAGAGAATGTGTCACAAGCTATCTAGAGCCACAGGAAAAGTATGCTCAGAATGCGTTTGGGTTTAAATTCTACGTGGGATGGCATGTGTAAGGAAGTGTGTAGAAACATACATGCATGATCATATACATAATTATCCCTCAGGAAACTCAAATAAGCAATATCGTGACAAAGAGGACCCAGCTGCCTCCACTACAGTAGAATTCTACAGACAAAAAATTAAATATTTTCCAAGGTCAGTTCCCTTCTTCTTGGCGTTCTGTCTTTGGGGTAAACATTCGCTAGCCTTTGGTTCTAAGCAGAGGAGGGCACAGCATTCTGCGTAGTCTGTCACCATGGACAATGGACCATGGACCATGGACAAGAGACTCAGCTGAGTGTCCTCTGATGAATAATGGGAATCACCTGTTATGCTGGCCTATCTGGGGCTCTGCCTCTGTTTCCCCTCTTCAGCTGCCACCAACACTGTTTATTTGTTTATTCTAGAGATAAAACTCAGACTCCAGATTAGGTTTGGAATTTTCAACAAAGATGAATATGAGCCATTCTCATATTAGCTTGAAAAAGTGGTAAGTTCAACATTATTCAGCCGTTATCTGCTGCATTAGAGTTTTGCTATGTATAGACAACAAATATAAGAACTCAGCCATAGCTGTCATCTAAGGTAACCATTTGCTCTCTTACTTTGGGATCTTATTATAAAATGGAAATCATACTGACAGCACCACTACAAGTTTAAGGAAGTTCTTGTCAAGATCTGTGTGGGCTTTAGTGACAGGCACTTGTCATGATGATACAACTTCGGTCAAAGGAGATTTTGAACATGAGACATAATAATCCCCAAGTGTTTTCCACGTGGGGAGACGCAGTAAGACTGGTTATCTTCAGATGTGCAACTTAAATGTTAAGGTTAATAAACAGACTCAGTAGAAACAGCTATACATCAGTCCGTAAGCTTTGGAGCAAGTTAGTATGTTATAACAAAATAGTTTTATGCCTAAATATCAAAATGTTCCTATTGCTGGCACTGAAATGGAAAGACATATTATGAAAGCTAAGAAACAGAGTTAAAATCACCCAAAGAAGTTTATTGACATGTTCACACAACAGCATCTCGGAGCTATCTGTAATCAAGTCCTTTTAGGTTATAAAACTGAAACCATGAGATCTGATATGGATATACATTTATAACTACAGTAAGCATCAGGAAAATTTGATGTAGAAACATAAAAAGAAAATCAAACACAGTTGGGGAGGTCGCATTCAATGCAGCAATCCACTACCATCATTGACCTGGCTTAGTCAAAAATAGAATACGATTCATAAATAACTTCAATATGAAATCAGTAGATATGCAACAATACCTCAAAGGGTGTGTAATAAAACTTTCAGAATTACTTTAGCCCAAGCAAACACTAAATTTTACTCTCCTCATCTTGTATGACTTGTTCAGCTGCCTGAGTCATTCTGAAACCTTATTATTTCCTGCCCTGACTCCAGAGATATCCCCAATTCATCATCCCCTTGATATACAGCCTTAGATTTATTATTTTCCCATCTGTCCTGAAATTGGTATCATTTCTTTTTCTTTAAGCTCTGGGTGACTTCTGATCCCAACATATGGTTTCTATAGTTACCACTTCCATTCAGGCAAGCACATCTGCATAGCCTTGGTTGCAAGACAGCACTGCAGACAGTAGGAACATCTCAGATATGCACATTCCCCGACTATAGCCTCTTATATGTGGCCCAGAAGGCGCCACAGCTGCCATAGCTGAGCCATGTGCTATCTTCATTACTGTCCAGTTACTATAGAGATCTCGGTCAATTCAGGGGCCCTGGGATGTATTTAAGTCCACAATCCTTTCTTGAATTCTCGATATCACAAAACTCAACAAACTAAATACGTATTTCACCATTCAAAGCTCTTGAGGTCCAAAGAGTCTGAGTGATTTGTCTTGAAAGCACACAGTGACTGGAGAAGACTTGAAGCTGGCAATTAACTCCACAGCCATGGGCCTGGCCCTCAGGATGCTGCCCAGACTCAACCTCTGTCCCTGAGATCTCTTTTATTTAGACAGGCAGAAAAATGTCATGACATGCGTCGCTGTTCCACTCTAGGCAGCTTTCCTGTCACCCTGTGTGGTTGCACTAATCTGTAAGCATTATCAGAGTGCAGCATCTTTAGCACACTGGTGAAGAGCACATTTAATTAATGCCAAAAAAAGCAAGCACATCAGTGCTTCCAGACAAAATGGCAGACACAGCCCTTCTTCGGTTCTACCCCTCCCCTTTTGCTTTGACTTGCTGTGCTTTGGGGTGCTAGTGGTCCAACTCAGGGCCTCACACATTCGAAAGGATGCACTACCACCAAACAGCATTCCATCCCTAACTTATGTTCCAAAGGATACCTTGCAATACACCATCATGGAACAGAGATACAAGCACATGGCCTATGATGGAAGGAAATCCATGCCTTCTACATCTGGTGCTTGAATGTTGAATTCTTTCTCAAGCACTCATTTTTACCTTGGAAGTTATTAACTTTCAGAATCCTTAGCAATATTTATTTGTGTAAAATCAACAGTGTGTTCTTTTGGTAGCATGAGGACTCCTGGCACAGAGTCACCATTTTACCTGCAAGGTGGGATGCGTTGGCCTGTATTCACGTCACACTTTGGAACCAAAATGGTGCAAGCGAAAAACATGAGGTATTTGTAACAGTTGGTTTGAACAAGGGCAGGGAAGAGAGATGACTCCCAGCTGACGGACGCTTCCTTTTGAGTCCTGTGGCCAAGGTAATTTGGATAATGTGTATGGTTGTAGGGCAAATTCATGCAGAGTTCCAAAGTGATGGGCTCACATTGACCTAACAAAGAAACACATAAAAATCTGAGTATTAGAAACAGCCTCCTTAAGTCTCCTACTCTCATAGCCACTCTATTTGGAGCACAGCTTCTAAAACTCTGGGTCCTGGCTACACGATTGTGCATGTGGTCCATAAATGTGGCAAGACACAGTGGTGTCTGAGCACACAAGGGCCAAAACTGAACTCAAAATGAAGTGTGTAGTGGATCAGAGATGCCTCTGACCCTTGCAAGGGTTGTATCATGTGACCTCAATGCAGCCCTGAACACATGACATGTGCATTCTGCAGCACACATACATCACATCCTGTGTGGCAGCAATAAACCCTGGAAACACGAAACACCTCTGCTCAGGTCCCAGACTACGGTCTTGTATGAGTTACTGTGTTCTTACTGCATAGAACAAGTTTTCAGCTCATGTACGAACAAACTTCTCCATAATTCTCTACATGGAGAATGCTACCTTTACTTATATTAAACCATGGTGCAAACTGGGAGAAGTATGTTTAGGACTTTCAGACACCGTGGGAAATGCTGTCCTGATCTCAAGACAGAATTCATAAAACCAGTTTTCATTAAAATGTATTCCTATTTTCTATGCCTGTATACCTGACGCTGGATTTAGAACAAAAATGGGTTGGGAGAGCAAATTTTACGAAGCCTAGAGACCGGGAAGCAAAACCTAGACTGCAAATAGGACATGGCATTTGTCTATGGACATCAAAACCAGAGACCCTGATCCTGAAGAGCCGTGACAAACCTGTGTTCATGTCCATGTGCGTTGTGACCAGAACATGCATGTTAAAAAGCCCTTCCTCATCTTTTTAAAAGTTGAATCACCTTTATCTGAAAATGACTCTTTTATCATACTTTTGTTCAGTTCCCTTTTTCTTCTGATTTATTCCTTGCTTCTAAAACAGGCCCCATTATCTTCAACAGACATTTAAAGAAATCAATGAGGTTAATTAAATGGGCATTTAGACAAGTTCTGAGCCTATGCTCTCTTACTGACCAATGGGTTTCGAGACAAGGCTATAATATATTAGCCTAAAAATAGGCTGTGATCTGCTGGATGCTTCTTGCTAATGAGGACAAAAAGAAAACGTTATCTTGGAGTCTAAGTCTACTTTGCTCTTGAACAACAGCCCAACACTCTTCCACCCACTTTGCTGTGGTCAGCTCTGTAACCCAGGAAACAGCAATATTTCCAAGTGGATCTGTCCTCACGCAGCCTGTTTGCACCTCTTCCCACTTCTTTCCCTGGTATCATTCATTCAAATGGGCCATGCCCCTAGTTGCCACGTATTTACTAGAACTTAAATGCTGGCATAGGCCTTCTCCATCTTTCTCTGTAAGTCAGCTCTTCTTCAGCAGGCTGATCTTAGCATACACAATACCACCTCCAGGGGGCCTTCCTGACTGGGGTTCTTCCTATTCTACCTGAAGAGTCTGAGTGAATTCTAGACATGGTGAGCTCCCACTCCTGCCTGCTCCACATTAGTTGAAGATTTTAAATAAATGCCCTTTAGCTCTTCACCATGAGAAGGGAAGAAGGAAAAGAGGGGCACTGTGTTGGGGACTACGAAAACCATGTTCTTGCCATTTCCAAACTCCACAGTCCTAGAAAAAAAGACAGCTGCACTGACTTCAGAACATGTAAGCAGGCTAGGATAAAATTTGTATGGTGTCCCACTCACCCTCTCCCCCAAATTTATAGGCAGGAGCTTTAACACCCCCCAATGGGTGTTACATTTGGAGGTGGGGTTTTGGAAGTTAATTAGAGATGGTGTAAAAGACAGGTGTAAAATCTCATTGTAGAATTAGTATCTTTAACTCTAGTAGTCTTGCTTAAAGCACAGCAAGACTGCAGCTCTTGGCAACTCTGCAATAAGCAAGGCCTCCCTTGAGATCAAATCTTCCAGGACTTTGATTATGAACTTCCAACCTCCTGAACTTTGAGGCACAGACATTTGCTGTTTATACCTCATAGCCTACAGTACTCTGATGATGTCGCCTGGATTAAGTAACACAGTGACATTGATCAAAATGCTGGGAGCTCAAAGGGACAGCATAAGATGATCCAAAGCAGTCCAAGTCTCTGAGAATAGGTGAGTTTGGGCAGGTTCAAAAGAAGGCTGTAGAGAGCCCTTAGTGATCCCATTGACCTCAAGGTAATAGAGTTAACCAGACATGTGTTGTAAAATTGACCTAGGCACACTGAAGAGTCCATGTCTTATTGTGAGCAATTATTCAAACAATTCTTGTTTGTCTGAAAGGTGGTATACACAGATAAATAAGTAATATGGATTGGGTTGAAATAAGCTTCAGGACAACTTATTAATCTAGAGATGATGAGAGATTCATAGATACAATATTCATAAGGAACTGACTAGATTAAAGATGTTGTCAACAAGACATGCTCCAAATCTCTGTTTCTTGAGGGAGCTACGGCACCGGGGAACTGGCATCATACTGGAATAAACACAAGGTGAAAAGACAGGAAAGCAGAGAAGGTAGGGTTCAGTCCTCCTGTATTTATGAAAAAAAGGTGTGAAGGACCCTTTATATTCTCTCAAAGTCATAAGCTTAACTCCTCCCTTACTGTGTAATGGTATTGGGGGACGGGGCCCTCGTGAGGTGACTATGTCATGAGAGCAGCCTTTGGGAATTAGGTCAGTGCCCCTACACATCTCCCTCTCCATCCTAGCATATCAGATACAGAAGGAAGTTGGTTTTCTCTGGTTGAGAAGGGTCTGTTTATGGGCTCTGCTAACAACATTGATCTTAAGTTTAAGGCTCCAGGACTGTGCCACAGGAAAACCAGGAAAGGGGATAACATCTGAAATGTAAATTTTAAAAAATCCAACAAAAATAAATTGTCTACTCTTTAAGCCACTTAGTTACTAGTAACTTAATATATCTGCTCAGAGTAAAACCAATAGGAACTTTCAAATTTTGTGCTCAGATTCTTAAAAGAGTTTCTTCCTTAGGAATAATACAAAAACTCATAAACAGTTTATTATCTCCCATACGTTTTCCCCTCTGCCTCTCCCAGAGTCTTTGGAAGACTTTAAAGCCCCTTGCATGCCTTTCCCTACTTACACTCACAGACATTTCCAGAGATCTGTGTTTGCCTTTGCCAGTGAGGAATCAGACCATTCCTACTGTGCTCCCTCTCGCTTGTGATACAGGCGTCTTTGCTTATCACAAGCGCCTTCAGTTCCAGAGATGTGGAGAAAAAGAGGCCTTTTTTCTCCTCCCAATATACTTATAATTTTAGAAAATGGAATTATTTACACAGATGTTTGGAGCAATCCTTTTTCTTACACATTTTTTCTTTCCCTGTCTTCCTTTACTACACTACCATGGTTTAACCTTTTATCAATATGTTTCAGTTGGGTGGTGAACAGATAATAATAGATAATTTCTCTCTGTTTTGACTTACAGAGAACCAGTCCTTTTCTGATTTGTCAAAGCCTAACTTTCAGTGTTTCACAGTCAAGGATGAAGGAAAGATTATGCGATGAGCGTGCATTATCCTGAAGATCTTTATTGACTGAAGTAAGGATTGGATCTTATGATTTTTCTTTTAAAAGACTGTCTTTACAGATTTCTGAATAAGTTAGACTCTTAGATATTCATCCAATCCAAATTTGGTGGCTTTGATCAGTAAGCTGTGTGTGTGTGTGTGTGTGTGTGTGTGTGTGTGTGTGTGTGTGTAAAAATTCTCCTTTTTATTTAATCTTTTTATAACACTCCAGATTTTATTCCCCTCCAGGTCCACCCTCCGACTGTTCTACATACCATACCTCCACCCCACCCCTCTGTCTCTACCAGGATGTCCCCACTCCCCCACCCACCACCCCACCAGACCTCTAAACTCCCTGGAGCCTCCAGTCTCTTTTACAGCTTAAGCATGAACAGTAGAAAACAGTCACTAGAGGGCGATCACATCGCAAATTCGAGGATGCTTTGAGTGGATCGACTGGTCCAGCTTGCAAGTATTCTGTACAGGTGCTCACTGGGTCCTGTAGATCAGGTTTAACACATGTCTGTTTTTCAAAGCCTGGTGTTCTGTCAAAGGCATTTTCAAAGTCTGCCACAAAAGTGGGTAAATTCCACATGAAGATGGAATTGTGAGCTATACATGTTATAGATCTTTGAAGTCACTGGAAACCGGAGACATTCACACCGACCAGACACTCTCTGCTGCAAGCTCTAAGCCCCTATCTATCACTAGTATTTAGAACAATCTGTGAGCTTTCATACTTCCTGAACTTCAGCAGCAGAACCAGGAGGGTTGCCTAGGCTTTGCATGCCTGCCAGGACTGCGTGTTCTCCTCAGCAGCCACGTGACATCTGATTCTTCCTTATTGTGATGTCAACAGCTGTAGATGTCCCGTGCCTGATTCATCAATTAATCGTCACTCAGCATTAATATGTCAACTAATCACCTACTTCTCACTCTGCAGGTGGGAAAACTTGTAGAAAGACATCACTTCCCCATCTGCTGCTGTTTTCTACCAGGGACTGAAGTCTTTAACATTTCGATGTCTGGCTTCTTGATCATGGCCCCCATGTATTTGTTTCTTCCAACTGGATAATTATATTGCAACCCATAACAGCAGCAAAATTGTAGTTATTGAGTAGCAATAAAAATAGATTTATGGACGAGGTCACCACCATGTGAGGAACCGCATTACAGAGTTACAGCATGGGGAAGATAGAAAACCACTGCTCTAGTGAAAATAAAAATTATAGAGAAATATGAAAACTGTCTACATGTCGTGTCATAGGAGGCACAAATTCATATAGCCGAGGCACAAGCAGACCACTAGAGCTGTCATTGTCATGCATGGCTTCACACTGAGGACATATATGATATCCCAGGACTCAGAAGGCAAAACCTAGCACAAAAACTCATTTGTATGAGTTCAAGGCCAGCCAGGTCTACACAGAGAGTTCCAGCCTAGTTGGAGATACACAGTGAAACCCTGTGACAAAAAAACAAAACACAGTAGGGGGATGTGGAGGGGAAAGGAGGAAGAACTTTTCTTCAAATAACCTCCTACCTATTATTCCCTGGTCTCTTTTCAAACTCCAATTGGAGAGGGGTGGGGGCCAGAAGCTAAGCGCTATTGATGCTCATGATGTTAAGCACTATAAAATAACCGCATTGCCATGTATAGGAACAGACTGACACTTATCCATCTATGTAGAGAGCCAAGCACACATATCCACCCAGAGGCTCCTTGAGCAATGGCCGGAAGTCAGCTACAGAGCTGTTTTTAATAATGGAAGGACCAATGCCTAAGCCAGTGTCAAACACCCAGAAGATATGATCTTCCAGTATTTGCTGTATATGGGAAGGAACGTCTTAGCATCCGTGAGCATTGATGTCCTGGGATATAATTCACCTCAAATATTAAAAGGCCACTGGCAGTCATGCCCCCTTAGTCTACTAGCCTCAAAGCTCCCGAAGGCCTTGACGGACAGAGAAATGTAATGTGAGTAACTCTTAATCCAAAGCTGAGCATGGACCAAACAATTAATTACTCCAAGTGAAAGAAATGATACAACAACTGAATCTGGGAGGAACAAATCATTTCTAAAAAATCAGCCGCTGGAAATTTTCTAGTTCAGTTAAAATTTCCCACAGGAGTTTATTTGATATTCTGTCTCCCCTCTGCTAATCTACTGAAAACTAATTTAGAGGCAGCCACCTGCTTTCACCATTGGAGCCATCACACTGTCAATGAGACAAATTAATGCAGTGATTCCCAGACCATAATAGTCCACCAACATGTTTGGAATGATGAGGACGCATCTCTCAGAAGCCTAAAATGACCTAATTTTATGTGACGGTTGAGATGAACCTCCTCTCTGTTTCTTGGATGAAGTCTCCAGTTTGTAAGCTGTGCTTTCAAAAAAATAAAAAGGAAGATAACATCTGCCTGCAGATGGGTCCATGAAAGAAAATAATTTATAGGAGCTGGTGCTGAGGAGAAGGCGGTGGTAATGACATTAAGCAATGTGGATGGATGGCCCATTGACAACTGCACATTTGTTTCCTATTTAGTTAATGAAGACCATTTCGGTTCTTTCCAGCTACTACATGCAACCTCTGGACAAAATCGAAAGCAAATCTATGTGCTCTTTTGGAAAACTTCCAACGTCGGGAGTTTATGACAGTGCGGTAGGAAGAGGCTGATGTCCAGTCCATCACAGAAATTGCCCGTGTCAGCTGTCGTACTTACTACAGTTATTCGGGCTGCTGTCTGAGTCACACAGAGAGCTACCAACACAGGAATCGATGCAGGAACCGTCAAGGCAACCCCGATCTCCAGGACATGGCATTTGACCTGTGGAAGGGGAAAAGCCCGATAGCTTTCATCACCCACCAATCTCCAACCCTCCATCTGAAGGATGAAGAATGTCTGCTGGTGCAGATGACTTTAGCTTCCTTCCAATCTCCCTCCCAATATTGAGCACATATGGAATATATATGCTCGGGTTCATCCTCCCACCAATTAAGTACAGGCCAGTGTCCAAAGGAACTCTGTACAAATGAACAACACCAAGGCAAACCACACTAAAGGGAAGAAGCAGATGGCTGCTTCCAGTGGGAAAAAACATACTCGTTTTTTTTTACATAGGTGCCTATAGTTAACAAAACAAAATACAAGTGATGTGAGACCGAGGGGATCTCACAAAGATTGGCATTCTGGTTTGTGAATGACATCTCACACTCATTTTTCCTCGCCCCCTCATCTCCAGTTTAAGTAAACAACTTTCCCTGGTACCCAGCAGGGCATCGTGGCTAAGGCCCTATGTCAAGGATTCTCTATCACAGTGGACGTCTTTCACTGCTGCTACCCAGACTTCTGGTGTCCCTGGAAAGTATCGCTAATCTCTGATGACCTAACATTGGGGCTTCTTCTTTCCAAATGAATAGCTGCAGCAGAAGTCTTTGCCCTGATCGATTTTCCTTAAGGTGTGTGGGAAGGGAGCTGCATTTGCTATTGAGTTCCTGGTTATTTGTAGATTACGTGGATCCAGTACCTCTTTCCATGTCTCCCCATTACTGTGGTCAATTACTTTCAGACATGGCATATCTTACAAGGCACCATAGTCATATCTATACATACTAAATGATGCGTATCCATAATTCTAAGGCAATGGGTATTGTACTGGAATCTTCCTTCCAGCCCCTCTAGTGTGAAATGTTATATATTGTCACCTTGCATAAAAGATGTCACTATTGTTGTTTAAAGCCATCAGGTTTATCTCTTTTTTTCTCCCTCTGGGCGACCTTAAACGTTTTTCATAAGTGTAAGCTCTTCATGACATTTCAAGACATCGTTCTTCAATAGTTCAGCACATGTGAAGTGCCTGCTTTGTGAATGCTGAATGACAAAAGGCCATGTCCCCTCTGTGCAGTGTCTCCAGGTCTAACACCGATGGTGTCCTGACCTTATGAAAACATGGCTTTGCTGGAGGTGTTTATCAAGAACTGCTGAAGTAGACTAGGGCAGGAAAGCAAAGCTGCCCAAGGGAGTGTTCCAGACAGATGGAGCAAGTTCTCATGAGATGGGGACAACTGCCATGTAAGCAGAAAAGCAACCGGAAAGAGCTTGTAAAAGGCACACCACTGACTTCACTCTGTACGTAGTGTAAAACACCTTCCCTACGTATCGCAAGACATTGGCTGTGTGGTGCGGTGGGCCTGCCATGCTCATCTAAGCTCCCCGTCTTCCAAGAGAGCTCATCTCGGTCTTCAGCCTGATGCTCTAGTGCCTCTCGGTCATAAGCTCTTTACAGGAGCTCTTTGCCGGGTGCGCTCAACACACAGAAGCACAACACCCTGAGTTCTTTGTAGCCTGAGCCGCGTGGTTGGGCTCTCATGACAGAGAGAGAGCTCCATCAGTTGATTTGTTGGACTGAGTTCCCAGGAGAAAAAGAAAATGACCCCATATTAGCCGTGTAACAACAGGAAATATTTATTCAGCTTTCCCTGGCACTTGCCTGGTACAGCAGTTATTACCTTCTGAGCTGATGTGGAAACTGCGACCTAGAAAGGTAGGGAGACTCACCTACAGCCACCCAGACAGCAAGAGGCAGCACGGGGCTTGAAGCTCAGCACCATGCATGTAGCATCCACGTGCATGCCCTCTGTGCTGACACTATATGAACCGGCATGGGGTGTTATTAAAGTGGGAATATTCCATAAGCCCCATGCTAGAAGGTTTTCATAGAAATCAGGTCTTAAAATAATCAGTGTGAAACCTTTAAAAAAAAAAAAAAAACAGAGATGGTCACGTTTAAGACCCCACATGTTTTAATTTCTCTTTTCTGTTTAAGTTTTATGCATAGATATTATGTCCCTTTTAAAGTATATTTAAATCTGTTGCTTGGCGATGTGAAACATTAAACTGCTTCTCTGAACATGGCCAAATTAGGATGTAGTTACATTTAATTTCATGAGCCAATTTCTTCTATTTGGAATCTAATCACATTTAACTGCATGCTACAAGCTGAAGTTTTCTCTTCATCAAGCCTAATGAAGAGAAGATTCCATAGCAGGCTCATCAGAGTCTGAGCGTGTGGCTTCATCTCAAGCCTGTGTCCTTGGGAATGAGTTTCCAGCCTGTGCTGTTTAGGTATCATATATTTACCAAAAGAAAAGGTGACTAGAAAAATCTGAATCCACGTGTACAGAAATCTTGCTTAAGCAACTCCCAAATGTTCTGGTTTGTTCCCCAAAGAAACATCCACGAATATAGTGCTCTGGGGACACTGGGGACACTGAGGTCACTGGAGACACTGAGGTCACTGGGGACACTGAGGACACTGGGGATACTGGGGACACTGAGGTCACTGGGGACACTGAGGACACTGGGGATACTGGGGACACTGAGGTCACTGGGGACACTGAGGTCACTGGGGACACTGAGGACACTGGGGATACTGGGGACACTGAGGTCATTGGGGACACTGAGGTCATTGGGGACACTGAGGTCACTGGGGACACTGAGGTCACTGGAGACACTGGGGATACTGGGGACACTGAGGTCACTGGGGACGCTGAGGTCATTGGGGACACTGAGGTCACTGGGGACACTGAGGTCACTGGGGATACTGGGGACACTGAGGTCACTGAGGACACTGAGGTCACTGGGGACACTGAGGTCACTGGGGACACTGAGGACACTGGGGATACTGGGGACACTGAGGTCATTGGGGACACTGAGGTCACTGGGGATACTGGGGACACTGAGGTCACTGAGGACACTGAGGTCACTGGGGACACTGAGGTCACTGGGGACACTGAGGTCACTGGAGACACTGAGGACACTAGGGATACTGGGGACACTGAGGTCATTGGGGACACTGAAGTCACTGGGGACACGGGATACTGGGGACACTGAGGTCACTGGGGACACTGAGGTCACTGGGGACACTGGGGATACTGGGGACACTGAGGTCACTGAGGACACTGGGGACACTCACTGTCACTGCAGTTCTCCTCGTCACTCCCGTCCTTGCAGTCTTCATCTCCATCACACTGGAAGGTGCTAGGGATGCACTGCCCACTTCTGCATTCCACCAGGCCCTGGCTGTGACAAGCTAGGGGAGGCCAGGAGAATTGTCACCTTATTTATTGATTCTTTTCACTGTTCACACAAATGAACATCACCAACAAAGGATGTGTTGTACATATACACATGGATGGAGTGCCACTTTTCTTTTCTTATTTCCAAGAATTTCTGGAATGGAAGGTGTTCCTTTTTCCAAAGATTCCTTTCATTGGGAAATCACGTATGAAGAACTGCTTCTCAGTAATAAGAACTGGTAAAAACTGCTCTCATGAGGGGTGTGTTTTGTGACAAGAACTGGGGTAGGTGTGTCATATATACATGAAGTTCAGGTCCTCATAAAACAAATGTTACATCCCTCAATTTGTTTAAAATGAGGGAACTGAGGCAGAGCAAGAATATTAAAACAACTTTATCTGATTCTACACCCAAGCCTTCCACTCCAGGGCTTCCTAATCTAATGAGCTAATGAGACACTGTGTTTGAAAGAACTACCACAGTACCTCCTTCACAGTGAACACCTCATTATCTAACCTATTTATGACTAGTATTTGAAATGAGGGTGTCTGATTACCTTTAGCTTTCTGATTCTTGTGATTTCTCAAAGTTCTATACTTCCTTTGCTTGAAAGCATCAGAAACCCATGTGTCATGTGACCTCAGTCTTCGCTGACTTGGCATCTAACATCAAGAAGACCCACTTTTTGAATCGCGGCTCCTCACCAGATGTGTTTGATTTGGCCATCGTGGGCTTGCTCTCCCCAGAACTTTAATACAGATCAATATGTCCCATTAGTCCCAAAAGTAAGGACTTCAAATTGCATAGGGAAAGAGGAAGCCGACTATCATATTTATGGAACTCTTTATACAGTTTTTCTTATGTCAGAATACAAACTATGTTATCTACACTTCAACTTTTATCTCAAAGTATAAGCCAAGTAAACATACGAAACTTCATATGCAACTTCTATGGGTTCTGAGCTAACAGATTCAGCTAATAACAAATCAGAAATATTGAGGCAAACATATTCATACTAAACATTTACAGAGTATTTTCCTTATTATCTCTTAAACAACTGAGTATAAAAACTGTTCACAGAAGGCCTAAAGCTCTTCATTATCCTCTTCTTACTGAAGTACACACAGGCTCACCAGAGTGCTGAGGAAGCCAGTCTGCTGAGAGAGGGGGCAGCAGGCCTTTCATCTATGTCTTTACAGGGCAAAGCCATCCTGAGAATGTAGCCAGAGGTTAGGGAACATTTAATCAAGAGATGTGATTTATGAATTCAAGGCCATTCTGCCTCTGTAAGAACAGGAGGAATTATGCCATGTTCTGTCATGGTTGGAATATTATATTTTCAGATTTATAAAACCAGAGTTGTATTGTGTACTTCAAATGTATATGTATGTATACAGCAGGTCAGGGTAAAGGGGGAGAGAAGACGGGGATTGAGCTGGGCACATGGTGGTATGTGCCTTTAATCCCAGTGCTTGGGAGACAGAGGCAGGCAGATCTCTGAGTTCCAGGTCAACCTGGTCTACAGAGTGAGTTCTAGAACAGCCAGAGGAACTGTGCTCAAAAAAAAAATCAAACACCTTCAGAAACTGATGTTTAGATTCTGCTATCTCCCACTCAAAAATCCCACTAACTTCAGGTAGGGCTCGAGTACTTGGTAGGAAGAGAGGTAAGAACAGAGATAAAACGACTGTTAGGTAGGGGTAGCATGGGATCACAGTCTGAAGAAGAAATGGTTTTGGATGCATGGCTTCCATGAGTCCTCATAATTTTATAGCCTTAAAGTTGGCTTTCTCCCTCAGATGCTGTGCACTTGGCTAACCCTGACCTTCAGTTGTAACTAAACAGAAGTAGAAAAGTCCTACATCGGAGCTTTTTCTCCCAGCATTGTTCTGTGCAGAATGCCCTTTCCAGTCAGGCAGGCACAGACATGGGATGCTGCTTTTATGTGATTCACCCCTTCTGTTAGAGTTTTGAGCAGCACATCCCTGTAGCAGTGTGTTTGAGACAACCGTGCAGTCAGGTCTCCATGAGGGTCGCTGAGAACCAAACCATGACATGAGCCAGCAGTGTCTGATGATGTTCTGGTTGCTATGACAAAACCTGACAAGAACAAGGAAGGGTAGCCTGGGCTCATACTATGTAGGCACATCAAAGTGGGGCATCATGCAGCAAGAGCTCAAGGCATCTGGTCACATTGTGTCTGCAATCATGAAGCAGAGATTGACACAGGTACCCAACTCACTTCCTCCTTTTTATTAAGTCTAAGCCTCCAGTCTGTGGGATGGTGCCACTCATGTTCAGGGTGGGCCTCCACCGAAATTAGCCCAAGCAAGAAACTCTTACAAGCCCCTCCAGGTTTGCCTCCTAGGTGACTTGGATCCTATCAAGTGGGCAGTGTATATAGATTTGGGTGTTACGTGTAAAGCTCCAGAATAGGCACTTGCTCAAACTCTGGGTTCACTTCTCAGCTTCACACAGAAAGAAAATATATTTAATGTTTTCTAAGTTGTATTTATGTGTGGTAGATGGGCATGTGTACAGTGCTTTGAAGGCCATAAGGGGGATGTCCTGGGGCTGGACTTCTGGGTGGTTGGAGAACCTAATTTGTGTTGTGGGGAGCAAACTAAGGTCCTCTTAGAGAGCAAGCACTCTCAACCAAGCCAGATCTCCAGCCCCAGGTATGTCTTTCCCCTGCTCCCCACCAGGGATCTCCTTGTAACCCTAGCTGTCCTAGGACTCAATTTGTAGATCTATATTAGAGATCAATACGTAGATCACAGAGATTCACCTCTCCACCCGACTCCCCATGGGATTAAAGGCATATATCACCATGTCAGGTCCCAATTCTGTGTGTGTGTGTCTATGTCTCTCTGTGTGTGTGTTTCTGTGTGTGTGTCTCTGTCTGTGTCTGTGTGTCTCTGTGTGTGTGTGTGTTTGTGTGTATGTCTCTGTCTGTGTGTGTTTCTGTGTGTGTGTCTCTGTGTCTGTGTGTGTGTTTCTGTATATGTCTCTTTGTGTGTGTCTGTGTGTGAGTGTCTCTGTGTCTGTGTCTCTGTGTGTTTTTGTGTGTGTTTCTCTCTTTATGTGTTTGTGTGTATATGTGTGTGGGTGTCTATGTGTATGTCTCTATGTGTGTGTATCTGTGTGTGTGTGTCTGTGTCTCTGTGTGTGTGTGTTTCTGTGTGTGTGTTTCTCTGTGTGTGTCTGTGTGTCTCTGTGTCTGTGTATGTGTGTTTGTGTGTATGTCTCTTTGTGTGTGTTTGTGTGTGTCTCTGTGTCTGTGTGTCTCTGTGTCTCTGTGTGTTTTTGTGTGTGTTTCTCTCTGTATGTGTTTGTGTGTATGTGTGTGTGGGTGTCTATGTGTATGTCTCTATGTGTGTGTATCTGTGTGTCTGTGTGCTTCTTACAGCAAAGTTAAGAACTAATGGATAAGGTAGGTGCAGTGGCACACACCTTTCATCCCAGCACTTTGGATGCAGAAATCATTAACAGTTCTAAGCCAGCCCAGTCCTTATAGCAAGTACTAGAACAAAAGACCCTGGTCTCAAACAACCAACAAAAAACATGTATAGAATCACCTTTAAAAGGGGAGGGGATTCATCAGTAAAATAAAGATGTACATTTTATGTAAAAACAAACAACTTTTAAGCTATAAAAAAGCTGTTTTCAGAGCATTTACATTATGTTTTGGAGTATACGTGAAGTGGAGATGATTTAACAGTGTACAGGAGAAGTGAGGTTAAACACATGCTTTTTCATATAAAGAGTTGGAGCATCCTCAGGTGGGAATGTCTACCCAGAGCCCTGTAATCCATGCAGATATTGTAGAGACAGTTTACCAACCCTTTCTACTAAGTAGACTAAGAGGTTTAGTTCTAAAATATGGGAGATACATCATTTTCATCATTTCCGGTTGGCTGTACTATTTCAACATGTAACTGTCAGTATTAACCTTATTATTCATTTCTGTTTTGAGGGGATAGCATGTTTTCCAAGGGGAAAAATATGGTCAACAATCATACTTGTCATGTTTGATGTGAAAAAAGCTCTCATTTATCTAGAAACGTAGCCTGCAATAAAACAATAATCACCTGCACACACGTTCTGTGTTATGTGGGATTAGAACATGATCATCTCTTCCGCACTCCTCCCATGTTCTCCCACAAATGGCCCCTGAGAACACAGTTAGAGGCTGAGCTGAACATGTATGATTTGCAGAGAAAAGGGGCTGCTTGATCTCTGGGAGGAGACTTGTTTTTGGAAAAGTCACAGATGTGTGAAGAATCCATGAGAAGCCAGAGAAAAAGCAGATGCGGCTGGGCCAGATGAGCCAATTTAACTGTGGATGCTGGAGGGGAGGGGCTTAAAGTCACAGCTAATAGCTTAGTGTTCTCACACCTCTTGAGTGCTCTACTCATAGACCGAAGACAGAATCAGAACAATGGCTTAAGAGCCATCCTTCCAGAGTGCTGTTTACATAATGGATTTGATTTCAATGTACAGTCTGAACAGAGAAATAAAAAAAAAAAAAAAAGAAAAAAAGAAAAATAGCAAAATGAGACAGCTTGAGGGGGACTCACAGCAGTTGACCTCGTCAGACTTGTCCACACAGTCATGGTCCCCATCACACACCCATTCGGCTGCAATGCAACGCCCGTCTCCACAGCGATGCTCTTTTGTGAGATTGCAATCTGGAGAAAGGGAAAATCGTGAAAATGTGCAGGAAGCCCTCAGACTTGTGCGGCCCACAGCCTCAGTTGAAGACACTCACTCTCAGTCCAGTTACATCGATAATGTTCCTAGGATAGATCTGGCTACATTCAAATGCTACCTTCAACCAGGGTCAAGCCCCATTGTCCACATCTCTGAGGGCAAAGAGTCGTTTGTTTCCCAGGACAGGTGTTCTAATTATTGGATGTCTTGTTTCCTTTGTTTTGGGAAAACTAAATCTATGACTTTTACACTGACTCAAGTGAACAGAGTAAAGCTTTGAACTTCAGGATGCAGATTGATGTATCTGTAACAAGTCTGCTGTGTTCCTAAGAATTACAACATCTCTCTGGCAAGCCGGAAAGACAAGAGTCTTCTTATATCATCCCTCCTAATGCTCAGCCCGGGTTTTCTACTGGATTATCTTAATCTATAGCTCATGTTTGACAGAACTGCTAAGCAAGAAAGGCAAACCATTATTCTTGTTTTTATGATTTCTTTGCATCTGGATGCATACTCTGCCCCAATCCACACATTCCTGGAATTTGACAAGTGAGGGACTGAGTTCACTAAGTGACAAGTATCCTGTCTTAAAGGGAAGAATTTACACACTGCTTTATTCTGATGGATGTTGTAACATAAATATGACAGGTCCATTAAAGATATGAATTTATAAATAGCAGGTGAAAAAAATAAGAACATATCATCTGTATCCACGAACATGGCCTTTGCCATAATTTCCTGAGCAACAATGGACAATAAAGCATATTTTAGAGAAATAAAGTAGAGGTTATGGAAGGCATGATGTGAAGAAAAGAAGTAACTGCAAGAGAGGAGCTTGGTCAGGAATCAGAAGACTTACACATGTTTGGTCTACCAAAGGCAATGACTGGTCCAAAGAAAAACTATAATTTCTGCTATTTAATGAAGGTATCTTTAAAGCATAGAATTTGTGACATCTGCTTACCTCAGAGGCCTTTGGCACTAAGAATTCTTTTTTGTACATGGACACTATCCACTAGCATCCCAGATTCTAAACTGGTCCTACGGTGGCACATTTCTGACCTCCATTTTCCCTTACTTCACTGAAAAATGGAGCATGTGGATTAAATCACCTGTAAGCATTCTTCACACTAGATTCTGTGATAAACAAGACTCCAATAGTCTCACATCCTTTGTCCAAAACATAGACAGTCTCAAATATATAGAATCACTAGTGAATGGTTTGTAAACCTAGAGTTTTCAATATTTTATGGATTTGGTGAGGGAAAGTTAGACAATACTTGTAGAAACTACCAAATTTCCCAGCTTGGGGCTGTTTTTTGACCATATCCACTCCAAGACTTCCTTTGCCTCACACTCTGATTCTTTCTAGCATCTCTTTAGAAAGTCTCTAATGCTGACTACTGTTCAACATTTGTCTTCATTTAACCTTTCTTTCTGGTACACACTACAAAGGTCCTACTGTCAATAATATACTACATAAAATATAAAGTATTTTTCTGTTTTCTGCCTGTGCCTAGAGCTAACCTGGTGCCAAAGCACTCTGGACACAGAACCTGGGAGAGAGCTGGTCTCACAGAAGCAATGACACATCTGAGAGCACAGGGGAGACCACCAACTCTGCTCAAATTCCTGACCCAAGAGCACTCAGGACAGTCTGGGACTGAGTTTCTTCCAGTTTCTGTCTGTGCTCTGTGCTGACCCTGTGCCACAGCTATCTGTACCCAGAACCTGCTGGGAGAGAAGTGGTCTCTCAGTAGTGTTGACACACAGGCTTACAGCATGGTTAAGACACTGTAAGAATCAGCAAGACCAGAGATAAGAAGATGGCAAGAGGCAAATCTAAGACCCTAAGCAACAAAATCCAAGACTACATGGCATCATCAGAACTTAGTTTCTACACAACAGCAAGTCCTGATATCCCAACACATGAGAAAAGCAAGATCTGATTTAAAATCACAACTCATGATGATGTTAGAAAGCTTGAAGAAAGTTATAAATAACTCTCTTAAAGAAATACAGGACAACACAGGTAAACAAGCAGAAGCCCATAAAGCAGAAACACACACACACACTCACACAAAACAAAACAAAACAAAAAAAAACATACAAAAAAAGAACCCACAAAAATCTTTTAGAGAAGTACAGGAAAACAGTAGCAAACAGGTTAAGGAATTGAACAAAACTATCCAGGATATAAAAATGGAATAAAAACAACAAAGAAGTCACAAAGGGAGATAACCCTGGGGATTGAAAACCTAGGAAAAAGATGAGGAATCATAGACACAAGCATCACCAACAGAATACAAGCGATAGAAAAGAGAATCTCAGGGGCAGAAGATACCATAAAAACCATTAACACTCCAGTCAAAGAAAATGCAAAATGCAAAAAGTTTATAACCCAAAACATCCAGGAAATCCAATCCAATGAGAATATCAAACCTGAGGATAATAGGTATAGAAGAGAGTAAGGATTCCCAATTTAAAGGGCCAGTAAATCTCTTCAACAAAATTATAGAAAAAAAAGTCCCTAAATTAAAGAAAGATATACCCATAGACATAAAAGAAGCCTACAAAATTCCTAATAGATTGGACCAGAAAAGAAATGTCCCACATCACATAATAGTCAAAACACCAGATACACAAAACAAAGAACGAATATTAAAAGTAGTAAGGGAAATACAAAGGCAGACCAATCAGAATCACATGAGATTTCTCAACAGAGACTATGAAAGCTAGAAGATCCTGGGCAGATGTCATACAGACCCTAAGAGAGCAAAAACCAGCCCAGGCTACTATATCCAGCAAAATTCTCAATTAACATAGATGGAGAAACCAAGATATTCAATGATAAAACCAAATTTACACAATATCTTTCCACAAATTCAGCCCTACAAAGGATAATAGATGGAAAACTCCAACACAAGAAGGGAAACCACACCCTAGAAAAAGCAAGAAAATAATTTCTACTAACCCAAAAGAAGACAACCACACAAACATTCCACCTCTAACAACAAAAATAACAGGATGCAACAATCACTGGTTCCTAATATCTCTCAACATCAATGGACTCAATTCCCCAATAAAAAGACATTGACTAACAGACTAGATATGTAAGAAGGACACAACATTTTGCTGCATACAAGAAACACACTTTCAGTGACAAAGACAGACACGACCTCCAAGTAAAAGGCTGAAAAACAATTTTTCAAGCAAATGGTCCCAAGAAACAAGCTAGAGTTGCCATTCTAATATAGAATAAAATCGACTTTCAACCAAAGTTATCAAAAAAGAAAAGGAAGGACACCTAATACTCCTCAAAAAATCCACCAAGATGAAATCTCAATTCTGAATATTTATGCTCCAAATGCAATGTTCCTACATTCATAGAAGAAACCTTACTAAGCTCAAAACACACATTTCACCTCACACAATAATAGTGGGAGATTTTAACACCCCACTCTTATCAATGGACATATCATGGAAACAGACACTAAACAGAGACACAGTGGAACTAACAGAAGTTATGAACCAAATGGATTTAACAGATATTTATATTTCATCCTAAAACAAAAGACTATACCTTCTTCTCAGCACCTTATGGTACCTTCTTTACCTCACAACATTCAGAATGGCTAAGATAAAAACCTCAGGTGACAGCAGATGCTGGCAAAGATGTGGAAAAAGAACATTCCTCCATTGTTGGTGGGATTACAAACTGGTACAACCACTCTGGAATTCAGCCTGGCAGTTCCTCAGAAAATTTGGACATAGTACCTGAGAACCCAGCTATACAACTCCTGGGAATATACCCAAAAGATGCTCCCACATACAATAAGGACACATGTTCCACTATGTTCATCACAGCCTTATTTATAATAGCCAGGAGTTGGAAAGAACCCAGTTGTCCTTCAGCAAAGGAATGGATATAGAAAATGTGGTGCATTTACACAATGGAGTACTACTCAGCTATTAAAACAAAACAAAACAAAACAAACAAAAGAAAAACAATGAGTTCACAAAATTCTTAGGCAAATGGATGAATCTAGTAAACATCATCCTGAGTGAGGTAACCCAATCACAAAAATACACCCATGGTATACACTCACTGATAAGTGGATATTAGCCCAAAAGCTTGGAATACTCAAAATATAATTCACAGACCACATGAAGCTCAAGAAGTAGGAAGACCAAAGTGCAGATGCTTCAGTCCTTCTTAGAAGGAGGAACAAAAATATTCTCAGGAGAAAATATGGAGACAAACCTTGGAGCAGAGACTGAAACAAAGGCCATCCAGAGACTGCCCCACCTGGGAATCCTGCCCATATTCAGCCCCAAACCCAGACAATATTGCTAATGCCAAGAAGTGCATCTGACAGGAGCCTAATATAGCTGTCTCCTGAGAGGCTCTGCCAGAACCTGACAAATAAAAAGGTGGATGCTCGCAGCCAACCATAGAACTGAGAACAGGGTCCTTAATGGAGGAGTTCGAGAAAGAATTGAAGGAGTTGACAGAGTTTAAGAACAATAATACCATAAGAATGACAATACCAACCAACCAGAGTTCCCAGGGACTAAACCACTATCCAAAGAGTGCACATGGATGGACCCATGGCTCCAGCTGCACATGTAGCAGAGGATGGCCTTGCATCAATGGGAGGAGAAGCCCTTGGTCCTGCCAAGGCTTAATGCTGCAGTGTAAGGGAATGTCAGGGTGGGAAGGTGGGTGGGGTGGGTGGGTGGATAGATACCGTCGTTGAAGCAAGAGGAGGGGGGATACAATAGGGGATATGGATGGGAATCCGGGAAAGGGGATAACATTGAAATGTAAATAAAATATGTCCAATAAAATCAGTAAAAAAATGTATGAAGAAGTAGTCCATAAGGTGTAACCAGGAGCAGTATGTGGACATACTATCCTTCTTTCTAAAAAGGAAGGAGGTTTGTTTTGTTTTGTTTTGTATTTCACAACTGAACCTCTTAGTTATTTAGGAAACAGACAGACATTGGTTCTTGGTCATGGATATCTGCGGTTTTTACGGAAACCTTTTGAGGAATCGAGGTAACTCACCACAGTTCTGCTCGTCGCTTAGGTCCCCACAGTCATCATACCCATCACACACCAGGCTGCGGTGGAGGCACTTGCCGGTGCCACAGTGAAACAGATCCTCACTGCAGTCTGCAGACAAGGGAAGTTACAGATGTGTCATCAGAGCAGACACGCAGGGTATCTAACTGAGCGAAGGCCAGAGATGGGAGGGAAACCTGGTTGTTGACCTGACCCATGCCCTTTGTCCTGTAGTAAGGAGCTGGAGGAAGCACAGCAGCTGGTGGAGTCACCGAGAACCAGGACCAAGCCACGGGCTCCCAGGTCAAGTACTCACGTCTCTTTCTAAATGTTTTCATCTGATTTTTACTTTACGTTGCTTGAACTTTACTTTGGCAATCAAAGATGAGGGTGGGGAAAGACCTTACTATGACACCATAGTAAATGATGTAGTCTACATTTGAGTGGAATGGCTGGCTTTGATGGAAGGAATGTAGTTCTTCTCTATACACACCTCCTTTATAGGGAAAGTCAAGGCTGGTACAAAGGCAGTGGAGCCATAAGGCATCTATCTGCATTGTAGGGTTGACATTGCTTTCCCCAGAAATACCCTGGCCGCTGTCAGTGGGTACTTTGTACCACCCTCCTCAAATGAGTAAGCACGCTCCCAAGATCATGGAGGCAAAACGAGACTAGGTGACAGGTAAAACTTAGGAAGCTTATATTTAATATGGAAATAAAATGCATGCATAGGAAGGATTTCGTAAGTGAGAATTTCTGGAACAAAGCTGTGACTAGAAAGACTGGCTGGTTAGACTTCAAAGATGTGGGGATGTTGAATGTCAAAATCCCAGAGCCAGACCTTCTTGGGCTGTCCTTATCACCATTACTTGATACTTATTACCCTATTCTTCATCTAACTTAGCATCTCGGTGACCAGTAGGTAAATCTTTTGGAATGTTCAAATAGACTATTAGTTTCCACCAACCAAATGCTGTCAGTTAGCATCTAAGACCTGTAGCTGGAATTCCCCAGCTATTCTGTAACCCCTGTCTGATGTTTCTGTCAATGTATTTGAAGTGTTTTGACTTTTTTTTTTTTTTTTATTCTTTTGTTACAATAAAATTTCATGGAACTGCTACCATTTTGGAACTTCGGTAAAGCTGAATCTGTGTTTCTGGATATTTGGCTACAGAACAAACCATCTTTTGTGCTACTGTGAGATGTAAGCCGATTCTTTTGTTGATTCTTTATCAATATTAGGAACACAGATTTGCCCTTGGGTAGTTTAGATCTCTTATATTAGTTCTAACATCGAACTCTACAAGTCTCTAAATTGGTGTCTGAAACTGGAATAAAATAATAGTAAATAATGTTTTGGAGGACAGTTTAACAAATATGAAGTGTGAAAGATATCAAGCCAATTTAAAGAGGAAAAGGACACTTTTCAAACCCAGCACTGGAATATCAGATACCAATATAGAAATTATGAACTCTGACCCCCAGATCAAGACATATGTAAACATTAATTCAAAATAAATCACATACCTAAGGGAATGAGTAAATATTATAAAACTTCTAAAAGAAAACACAAAGGGAAAGTCTTTGTGAATTGGAGTAGACAAATAGTGCTCAGATATTAATAACTTATAATAAAGTATAAGATATTATAACTTATAATAAAATATAAGTTATTGAAAAAATAAAAAGACAAGCAAAATTGTAGAAAAGTAGCTGTAAACATATTTAGGTTTCACATCCAGCATGAATACACACACACATAGACACAGATACACTCATATACATACACACACGTACATGCACATACACACATACATACACTTAACAGTGTAATCTTATAGCTCAATTGAAGGTAAAAGACATGAATTAAAAGCTTTTTGGGGCCAATTAACTTAGTCATATATATCAGGTATTTGGTTTCTCTAATCTCTGGATAGTTTTCCACTGTAATCATAGTGGATACAATATAAACAAGTGGCTAAGTACATTAAAAGTGCCCAACATTCCTAGGTGTCAAAGAAAGGCAAATTGGGACCACAAAGGAGTCTGTTACACATTCAATGAGTAAATGCAAGCAGTGGTAAAAATTTTATAAAATAGAGACTCCCACACATTGTTGGAGAAGATATAGAAGGACTCCTTTATTGAATGAGTTTGGTACTTTCTTAGGAAGAAGCTGCAACCTTGTCATACAACTAATTCATGTTTTCTATTCATAAGATTTTGTCCAAGAGCATTAAACATGATTCATACAAAGACTTGCATGTGAATACTCGCAGCAGCCTTATTCATCATAGCCCAGAACTGGAAGAAATCCAGATGTTCACCAATTGATGAATGGGTAATAATGGATTACAATGGAACATGATCCAGAGATTAGAGAAACCAAATACCAGATATATATGACTGAGATGATCAACCTCATGATGTTATGCTTAGTGAAAGAAAACAGAATCAGAGTCTTTATACTATATGACAATCTACAGAATTTCTAGAAGACAGCACACTTATAAAGACAGATTCCAGAGCAGAGGTTTCCAGTGTCTAGAGGGTTAAAAGTGGGGATCGACAGAAGATGTGTGGGAGGGAAAATTAGAACTGAAGACGTTGATGACCGAATTGTGATGATGTTTTTGCAAATATGTAAATTCGCTAGAGTCTAGTGGGTAAAATTTACAGTATGTACATTATACCCCAAACAACCTCTGTGAAACACTTTTTCCATGTTTAATAACTGGGCTTCAGACATGTTATATTTTCCCTTACTAAAACTAAATTAAGTGTAAAAATAGGTTTTGATGGGAAGGCCATTTTCCCCCATTTAAAGTTAAAAATAATAGAACAAAATTAGGTGTCTTCAGGTTGTTGAGAAGGATCATCATCGGCGAACAGGATCTCAGAGGAGTGGATATGACAGTAAAGTTAGCATGTTTCAAGTAAAGGAAAGACAGAAACAGTGGAAGTGGTGAAAATGGGGGCTGATGAAGACTAGAGATTCAGTGCTCAACTCCCAAGTCCTCTGAACTCCGCATGCTTGCCTAGAGCCCTGTACCTCACACAGGATGTGGAGAGCATATTTTAGTATCACAGGCTAAGCTCAACAACAATTATTATTATCCAAAGTATTTGCCACCTGGTTTCCAACCTATCTCCAAGTTCTGGTGTTCTAAAGCCCAAGAGGATTACTGTAGTCTGTGAAAACCATAAAGGACACTGAAGAATAGGCATTATGAAATGATATCGAATAGAAACATTGATCATTATGTAGTACATTCGTTATTGAGTTAGCACACATACTCAAGAAGTATGTGCCCCTCCTATGTGAACAATATATACATATATATGTGTGTGTGTGTGTATGTATGTGCATATATATATATATATATATACATACTTTCATTTCTCCCAGCCTGAATAATTAATTTCCAAACAAGGATGGGACAAATAAAGGAAGATGCAAGAATTAAGAAGAGGTGCCAGTCTTCTGTGGACAGCCCTGCTTCATCCTGTGGGACAGAGGGCATCCTCTATCCACAATGTCCACTCTGCTGAGCGAGATATAGGACAGCTGAGCCCAAAAAGTTGCCTTTGATACCCATGGGGCATATTAAGGAGTGGCCTCTGAGATGCTTATAGTTCTTTGAAAATGTTTAAGGGGTCTTTTCATGTTTCTTTTGTTTTAATCAATTGTTCTTAAGGAAGTCTTGAGTTGATTTGGAAGAACACGCATTAGCCATGGAAACAGGCTTTTATGCTTTAACAATCAAGCATGCATCCCCCCCAGGGAGAAGAGGGGAAAACTGGAAATCATGAATAAAATTCCTTTCCAAATGTGTGTTTTTGTTTTTCTGATGGTAGCAAACATTAGGGAATCAAATACTTCATTTAGAATCTGACTGACCTAAGAGTACTCCAAAAATTTCCTGAAGCTTCTCAGTCCATAATCCATACTAAAGCAAATCCATACCATTCTGTGTCTGGTAATCCATACTAAAGCACCCTATCAGAGAGATTTTTTAAGATTAGCTTTGTGTTGGCTAACCTACTTCAGAAATGGAGAGAACATGGGTCTTTTTATTTTAGATTAGGATTTACATAGTTCCAAGTTCAGCTTCCATTGTTGGGACCTCCTGAGAGGTCCTTTTCAGAAGTTAGATACACTTAGAAATTAGCTACACTTAGAAAACTGCCTGTTACTTCCGTAGGGCACCAGGGATCAGTAAACACTCAAAACCTAAACCAACAGCACAGGCAGCCAGGAACCCAGAGCAAACAGCAAAGATCACAGTGGCTCCTTTTATTTGAGTAAATGTTTATTTGTGCTGAAAGGAGATTTGTCATCATAATTTGGGGCCAAGAAATCATAATTTTCAAAAGGTGCTTGGTACTATTTTCTTGCTTAATTCAAACATAATTTTTTCCTGGATTTAAGTTATGTGTTTTTATACTTCCAGCTCTTTTATTATTATTATTACTAACAGAGAACTTGGACAAATGTTTCTTCAGAAGTACTTTTGCGTAAATATTTACTTCAGGTCGGCATCTGATAAATACACTGTAGACCTTTGTCCCTCAGAATTTATCATTAAATTAAAGCTGAACACTAAGAAACAGAAAGCCTTTTGAACAAGGACTTCCTTTAGTTTGTCCAGTGCCCCCATCCATAAACACAAGCCCATTTGCCTCAATTCTAGAAGCAAGTGGGGAAGCTTAGTTTACATTCAGAGAATATTAGAGAGTAAAGGTTACTTCACACAATTGTCTCACTGTGAGATGACAGGTTACCATGGCACCGCCTGGTCCCTTAACAGACCTGTAAGAAGAGACAGGCTTTGGTGAATACCTGGATGTTTTTCTCCCACTGACTACCCTCTGGAGGAAGGTCTGGTAGGATGGCACTTCAGATGACGTAATTCACCATGGCTCAGAAATGGCTGGTTAGCAGTGGCCTCGACTGAAAACCACTAGACAAGAGTAGCATTTCCATCATGCTCTCAGATGTAGCAGTGATAATGTCTCCACATATTGCAAAATGTCACCTACAAGTTTGAGAATCATTATCCTAGCACATAAACATGGGCTATAGACCTGGCCCAAACCCCTCTTTCCCACTAGCCTCTCTCCATACCCTTGTTCAAAGTGATCCTGTTTTCTAAGTATAGAATTTATGTCACTCCATTTACACCATCTTGTTTGGGTTTTATGACACTTCTTATATTATTCTTTTCAAATAACATATTTGAAATGTCATATTGAGTACCTGATTGTACTGGTTGGTTGTATGTCAACTTGACACAAGCTGGAGTCATCACAGAGAAAAGAGCCTCTGTTGAGGAAATGCTTCCATGAGATCCAGCTGTAAGGCATTTTCTCAACTAGTGATCAAGGGAGGAAGGCCCAGCCCATTGTGGGTGGTACCATCCCTGGGCTGGTAGACCTGGGTTCTATAAGAAAGGAGGCTGAGCAATCCAGGGGAAGCAAGCCTGTAAATAACACCCCCTCATGGCCTTTGCATCAGCTCCTGCTTCCTAACCTGATTGGGTTTTATTTAGCCCTGACTTCCTTTGGGGATGAACAGCAATGTGGAAGTGTAAGCTGAATAAACCCTTTTCTCCCCAACTTGCTTCTTGGTCATGATGTTTTGCAGGAATAGAAACCCTGACTAAGACAAGTACCTAATTTAAGAGTCAATAATATGAAATAATTTAAGAGTCAATAATATGAAATAATTTAAGAGTAAATAATATGAAATAATTTAAGAGTCAATAATATGAAATAATTTAAGAGTCAATAATATGAAATGGGGACTTGTAGGAGGCAGGGTCATGACAGGGACAGAAGATGAGAGTAATTAGATTACATTTTATACATGAAAGAAATGTCAAAGGCAATTTAACTAACAAAAAAGGAGAAAGATTTAATAGACTCTGTGTTTATGTTGTTACTCCCCTGATTAGACTAAAAATAATTTATACCAAAAGTAATTAAAATATAACCCACTCATTGGGTTTCCACAAACCCATTGGATTTGTAGATCTCCTACTGGGTTCTCAGAGAGATGAAGTCTGAGAATCTGTAATCATTGGACTGTGTCAACCTTTTTCCAGAGCCACTATACGAAGGTATTATTATTATTATTATTTTTGCAAACATTTGAAGCTCTTTTGTTACTTGTCAAATGAGATACTTTGATTAATTAGAGGGAGATTACTAGCATTTACATGCATCCTTATTTTAGAGGAAATGATTTCTAGAAGAGAGGCAATGAGAGACATGGTGGTGGTGGGCACCCCACCATTACCTGCTTGTAATCTCCTTAGCCATCGTGAGGGGAGCCACTGTGCTACACTGCCCTCCTCGCTCTTCTTCCTCACCTCAGGCCCAGAAAGACACTAACAGTCAATCACATGCTGTCACCTCTAAGACAAAAAAAAAAAAAAAAAAAAACAATACCCAAACAAAGCACAACCCCCACCCCCAAGCCACCACCTAGAAATAAAATCCTTCCCCCCTTAAAACTGTTCCTCTAGGGTATTTGTCTCAGTCCTGAATTGCACATTAGAGGTGACAAAGACTAACCTAACTTTAGTGACAACCACCACTGTAGCTACAAACCTCAGTGTTCTTGGGGAGCTGTGCCATGCCTAGATAGGTTTAAGTCCAACAACTCAGTTCTATGGGTTTTATATCCAAAACTCAACTCTAGATAGTCTTATTTCTACTTTACTCATGAAGAAATGGAGGCAAAGAGAGATAGAGTTGTGTCCAAGTTTACAGAAACAGGAATTACCATAAGAATAGAAATATAGGAAACTGGACAGCCTGACTCAAGAACATACATACAGACATATTGTATATGGCGCTCCTTACAGTAGGTAATCACTGTTGTCAAAAAACAAATAGCCACAACAAAAACAAACAAAACCACATTCACCAGCTTTACCCAAAGTTCAGAGCAAATGGTTGCCAAAAGTATTTGGTTAATTTCATGTGCCAAAAAGTCACACACCGTGAATGAACCCAAATTCATCTGATCTTGGAAGCTAGCAGAATCAGGCCTGATTACGTTTTGGATTGGGAGAACTGTTTGAACCAAAGTATGTGAACTACTTTCTTTGAGATTTGTTTTTGTTTTTAGATTTGCTTCTCTTACTTTATGGGTTTGAGTGATCCGTTTACATGAATATCTTTGCACAACATGCATGTTTGGTCCTTAGGACTCAGAAAAGGGTATGAAATCCCCTGGAACCAACATGATGGGTGGTTGTAAGCCATGGCTATGGACACAGCCCACCTTTGACAGCAGAATAGAAAAAAAATTTTTTTAAAGTTTTCCTCATTTTTACAAAAGCCTTTCTGTTGTGAAACTAAGTTTGTTCCTAGAGGTTGGGAATAATTTTATTCAGTAAATCTTAGAGAACAGCTGACATATAAAACCAAAGTAGTTAGCAGAGAAGGAAAGCAGCAAGCAGTTGGGGGGGGTCTCACACTGATGTCATGATGGTCAGTCAGCACCCAGGGCATGCTAGAACAACCCGAACAAAACCTTTTCTAGTCATATGAGGCTATCATGTAATTCACCACATCTGAACTTGAGTGGATAAGGCCAATTCAGAAACAGCACATAAGACAGAGAACATATTAAATTTGGAACCTTTCACAGCAGACAGAAAAATCATAACTTTGATCACTGGTAAATATCTTCATTGCCCCAAGCCTCCACTGCCTTTGAACAAAGAAAGGGATACATAGTTCCTCCTGAGCTGACAGTTCAGCCAAATCCTCAAGGTGAACATTTCTAGCACAGCTGATGGACAATCCACCTGCTTCCATTGGTTGAACAATGCAAGAAAGTCCACAAAAAACCTAACTTGCCTTAAAAAGGAAAACAAGTACAAGGTAGGAGGATGGTTTAATGTCCTGTCTTTTTTGGCCATTGTGGTCTCTGTTCTATACTATAGGAGCTGGGTATTTTCTCCTGCTTCCCGCAGGGAATGTTCAGCCAACTTCTGTCCCCAGTCCCAAGAAGCTCAAGTTGAAATCCTGAACACGTCGAATGTTCAGGCTCAGGGGATGCCCTCCGATGGCCAGAAATATAAACAATAGCATGCCTCGTTTTATATGTTTCACTACGGGGTTTCCTAGAGACGTTTGCTAAGGGGTTGTATTTTCACAACGGGCCAGATCATGTCCTTTTGCGGTATGAATACAATGCCAACTAGTAGCCGTCTTCTCTAATAAACAGTCCCCAGGACACTGACATGCACCTTGCAGAACAGCAATACGTTCTCATTCAGTTGGTAAGATGGAAAATTGACTCCTTCAGATTATATCTCAAAGACTGTAGCGCAGAGCACTAATGCTATCGGCAATCGACGCTCAGCGCCAGAGAGAACACAATGAGGAAGCCAGTGCTAGCTGCATAGGGCCAAAGGCACGTGGTGACCCAGCATAACGCCCCAACACTGGCCACAGCTGGGGATAAATGGGAGATTCTGCTGCCTCCCCATAAAATGGACATAATCCAATTGAACCTTTCAGAATTCCTTCCTGCGGTCTTTTTGAATAGTATCTTCTGCTAATGTAACAGAGATAGTCCTCAATGTAACTGCATAGGCTAAAAAGACGTTTTACACGTAAATTTGCATGCATAGGCTTTCCTGAAGAGAAAATTCCATTGTGCAAAAAAAAAAAAAAAACCCAATATTTTACTAAAAATAAGTTTCCAAAATACATGTAGCATAACTTAAAATTTCTAGCAACTGATACGTAATACACAAAATAAATAAATGTATAAATAAATAAGGGTGAGAGTCCATAGGAGAAAAAGTTTTAAGACATACAGCGATAAACAGTATTGATTTAAACCGCAACATTTTTCAAATCTTTAATATATCAACATGTGTTGAAACTCTCTAAGAAGTTGACACAAAGCCTCTCTTAACCATTTATTTTTTTCACTCAGCTATTTTTTAAAAAAGCTTTTGTACTATGAAACCACAGTTTGGTGAACAGCTCTCTGATTCTACCATAAGCCACCCGCCCCAAATTCCAGCAAATGAGCATCCTGACCCTCCCCCACAGGGAGAAGTGTTGGTACCTGGTAAACAGGAGGCTCTCAACTGAGCCTGGATTCTCAACCTCTCACCAAGGCTGGGTGAGTCTCCCAGGAAGGAAACAGAGCTCTACCCCTGCTGACTGTGATTAATAATACATTGGTTAGGGCGGCCTGAGTAGCTCAGCTCTGCCTTGAGTACAGAACTTGTAGTGTAATGCTGGAGGTTAGCTTTTCCCTTCTGCCCAGTACGTGCAAAACAACCCGGAATCGGAATCGATACTGGACAAGCCACCGGCTCTATTCAGTCAAAATGGCCAAAGAAATCAAACCAAGCGGTAGAAGGGCGATTGTGTTGATTAGAGGGCTTAAAACTATCAGTACCACCATCTCTCCAGCTAAGGGGAAACCTAAACCAGCAAGAATCTTTGGCTCTCCTGAGCCACGAATGCTAAGAATCATTAATAAAAAAGGCTCTCCTGGTTTTTTTTTTTTTTTTTTTTTTTTCCCTCTGTAACTCCTTTAAACAATTGACTGTTATGAAGTTTTCAAAACAAAAACAAAATTTCTCACCCAAAGAAAATAAACTCAACCCCTCCTCCCAACGGTAGGACGCTCTACAGAAAAATTAGTTTACTCTCAGAGCTGTTCCGTTGGGCGTCTAGCCGCAGGAGTACTTCTAAACCCGAGCCCTTGAGCAAGGTGTAAACCGGCATGGTGGCTCTGGGGGAGACAAACCTATTGGCTCATTTAAGAGTCTGACAAATACAGGGTTGGATGCTTGCAGCCAACCATTGCCCTCAGCACTGGGTCCCTAGTGGAGAAGTTAGAAAAAGGATTGAAGGAGCTAAAGGGGTTTGCAACCCCATAGGTAGAACAACAAAATATCAACCAACCAGACCCACCAGAGCTTCCAGGGACTAAACTATCAACCAAAGAGTACATATGGAGGGACCCACGGCTCCAGCTGCATATGTAGCAGAGGATGGCCTTCTCAATGCGAGGAGAAGCCCTTGGTCCTGGGAAGGCTTGATGCCCCTGTGTAGGGGAATGAGTGGGTGGGTGGAGGAGCATGCTCATAGAAGCGGGGTGTGGGTGTGAGTAAGGGTGAGATAGAGGGTTTCAGGAGGGGAAACCGGGAAGGGTGATAACATCTGAAATGTAAATAAATAAAATATGCAATAAAAAACGGGGGGGGGGGGGGGGTGTGTGAGAAAACAATGGCCATCTACGGAAGACCCAGCTGGCCATCAGTGGCATAGGTGTCTGGGCTCGTCAGTAGAATCCCTTCCCACCCAGACAAGCCCCACAGGGCCTGACACCTACTGCAATGAGCCTCGTCGCTCCAGTCATCACAGTCATTGTAGCCATTACACTGCAGCTTCTTGGGGACGCAGAGCCCGCTGGTACACAGGAAGCTCTCACCCCCTCCACAGAGCGCTGGAAAAGAAAGGGGGCAGGGTCAGAACACGATTCTTTGTCCTTTTAAACTTAGGAGAGTCAGAAATATTAAAAAGTAACAATGAAAAGTTCCTTTGGGATTTGACAGATTTGCTTCCAGGTCCCCTCGTTGTCTTTTGTCACCATTTTTTCCTTTGAACTTCGGAATTATCCAGAAGTAACCCAAACAGTGCTTTGCTGGAGAGACAGCCAGGTTACAATTGACCAGCAGGCTCGCACAAGAGGTTTGCGTGTTCGCGGACAGTAGAGCACTCGGCTTGAGCCCCAACAACTGTACAGTTTATGGAAGATGGTTTTCTGAGCAATTGCGAACAATGTGAAAGTCGAGTGTTGTTGACTGAACAAACAGTTCCCTCTTAAAATGCTCCTGTGTGCCGGTCAGAGACGGTTCCCATCAAAACAGTCAGACAATTGACATGCTCTGGAAAATGGGAGCGGAGACCCCATGCCCTGCACTTGAAATATGTTTGCTTGCCTTAACAAAAGGCCAGTTAAAATGTAAGGATCCGTTTGGGTATAGGGAACCTGAAACCCTATTTATTAACTCGCAATGCTTTATCATTTTATCCCTGACAGTGAATAGTTACTTTTGACTACTTTTTGCTTTTATTATGATATTCTACTTTTCTTTTTTAAATTTTAACAACTCTTTGACTACTTGAAAATTACAATATATAACAAATTTAAGATAGAAAGTCAAGAATATTATCAAGAAAGGTCATTAATAAAAAGGAAACTTCCACAAAGCAGACATAAACAATCTTCCACGTGTACTTATGTGCATTGGGAACCATTTAAACTACAGAAACTTTGTCAAAAAATCTGACTTCTTGGACTTTGGGCAGAGGAAATTAATATTAATACAGACAAGTTTAACTTTAAGGCTATTCATACCATCCCTGTTTATGATGAGGAAACCATAAGGTAGCAATTATATAAAACACAGGGGCTGCCCAAATCAATTTGGTAACTTCATAGTAAAAAATACTCTTACTGTCACTGAAAATGCACAGGAAATCTCAGCATCCTGGGGACAGTTCAAGATACTTCAAGTGAACAACAATTGATATAAAAAGCATATTCTAACTCATCGCAGACCACGGTCAACTACTGTAATTATCCTTAGTAAAAAGGCTAAGGGCAATTTTTACTTTGTTTTACTCTGAACTTTACAAATGCAGTGATCATGTATATTTCCTTAGTCATAGGAAAATGCTGTCTTTGGGAGGGGATGGTACAGTTTTAGAATAGTAGAAAATAAAGTCATCAAAGCTACCATGCAGCCCTGTCACAGGAATGGTTGCCTGCTCATGGTCTCCTGAAGTATGCATTCCTTCATCTTGTGACCCTTGAACCCTTAATAATGGGAACCAAGAACTGGGTAACTCTTTGATATAAAAATGGAAATGAAGAAAAGCACAGAGCAAGAGCCACGGGTAGGGAATGCTGTCTGTCACGGTTCTAGATTAGTATTTGATGGGAAAAGCCACATCTCCAACAAGGCCATACATCATCACAAAGCCTGAAAGAAATAAGTAATGCTATATCAATGATCCCCCTCCCTGTGCCCAAAGCTCTCCTGAAAATCAGTGTTTTGATTTGCTGGAAACCATGTCCTGGAAGATCAGGTAATCTCAAAATACCAATAATAAAAATACGGTTTCCATTGCATCTTATAGGTTCCGAATCAAGGTAATTAATTACATAGTGAATCTCAACTGCCAAAGTACTCGCTATGTCTGATGTGTGCAATGTAGGAGAATTTAACACATGTCTGAATACCTGTAACTACAAGTACAGATTCCTAATGGGCACACAGAAAACCAGAAATAAAATGAAACAAGGCACTAAGGGTTTACCAACTGGTCTATGCCGCATCTTCCTCCGGAGGTGAGAGAAAACTGTCAAGTGGTGTTTATCCTGCTGTGAGATTGGTTCCCTTCTGTACAAACCGTGATGTGCAAAAGATCATGTCTGCCTTTCCGTGGCCACCTCAGGGAGCACTGTATTTCCACCTATGGCTCTGAGGAGTCCTCAAGAAACAGAGCTGAAAACTCAGCGTGAAATAGCTCCTGACTTCCAGAGCACTTCTTAAGACCTCATGTAAATACGACTTTAGTTGAAGCCATTACTTGGATGTGGTCATCTCAAATCTAGATGAGATTTAAATCTTAGCACTGCTGGTGTTGCCTTGTTTCTGACCTCTCTTGTCATGGCCGATTCAGCAGAAGGCAACTTCTGGGTGGCACCACATTCGAAGGGGGTGGGCCAGTGTCCATTTCCTCTCATGTGTGGCTTATACGATTTATGTTAATACATAGAGTAATGTATGTGTATCTGATATAAAAGCAAAGGCAGGTTTGTCTAGGGAGCAGAGGTATGTAACAGGATGGGGAGGTGCAGAGGAGAAAGAGAGAAGGCAGGAAAGAATACGCACAAAGCACATTGTATACCTGCATAAACATGCCCTTATGAAACACAGCATTGTGTACAATGGACGCAGGAAAAGAAAAACAGAAAAAGAAAGTTCAAAGTCTTGTCATCAGTATCCAAAATTACAGTATAAAGAATCTTTTCTGTTTGACTCTTGTAAGTAGAATTTGCCATTTTCTTGCATAAGCTTTTGAATTTACAAAAAAAAAAAAAAAAAAAAAAAAAAAAAAGCTATAAACATCAACTCCAAGCTTCTAAAATTCGAGGCAGACATTCTCGATCTGCTATCCTTGGGAGGGGGAAATGCTCATTTACAGAGTGGAGAACCAGACCACTAAGAGGTTAAGACAGCAATGGCCCAAAGCTACGATGCTAATAAGAGGTTAAAAAAAAGTCAGTCCAGAATCTTGAGGTACAGATTGCAACCCAGTCCTCCACATTCCCCCTGTTCTGCTAGTGACCTTTTCATGCTGTGAGCTGAGTCTGATTTCAGGGTACTGGGTCTGAGCCAAAGTTCAAATTGTCTTTCTTTCTCTCTGTAAACAAAAGACAGATGTCTGTTCTCCAGGTGAATGAAATCCAGATGAAGTGGCGTTTTACATCAGCACTGGCCTTTTGGAAGACATCCTAAGAGAGTACTTATCAAGTTTCTGCAGGAGTTTTACCGTAAATTTCACTGTCTTCTACTAATTGTCTTTTCGTAGCCTTTGAGTTATCACTCAGAGGATAAAGAGAGATCCTGAGGAGAAGGCATGCTGCACCATCTTGACTCTCCATAATTCTACAAGAAATGTGCTGAACTTAAATTAAAATCAATAACCAACAGATCAATATAAAAGCCATTAATCAATTGAGATGAGATTTACAGAGTGCCTCCCTAACCTATCCCTATAGACACCTCAGTAAGAAAACAAAGCCACCCTCTTAATCAAGAATGGTCATCATCTGATTGAAGGTGTCTCACCAACATTGCTGAATTCTTTTTTATTTTTGAGACAATGAACACTCTGCAAGAACAGCAGTACTCAGTCATGTCCTATGAGATGCCACTTTCCAAGTCTAGGTAGGGTGGGGTTGATTATAAATCTCCTGGGCTTCAGACTGCCATGGCCTTGGGAGAGTTGGCATTTCTCAATAGAGTTTTGATGAGTTCCTGAAACAACAGTTCACAATACAATGTTCATTGGAAATTTCAACTGCTTCCATCCTTCTTTGCTTCTCTCTTGTGTTTCAGAGCAACACTGAGGAGCCACCATGCGGTTGCTGGGAATTGAACTCAGGACCTCTGGAAGAGCGGTCAAGTGCTTCTAACTACTGAACCCTATCAGAACAGCATTTATATTGGCAAATGCTCTCTGGCCCCAGGGATTAACTTCTAGAGTCTTGGAAATTCCTGACCAACTACTAACTGTGAGGGAGCCCCCATCTACCCTTCTTTTGAGCTTGCTCAAAGTCTGAAGCTCAGCCTCAATTCCACTTCTAGAGAGCACATTCCAACTGGGTCTGTGCAAAGCAAGAGAGCCTGTCAGGGCTACACTCTATACCCAGCTTGGTGAGGATCTCCCCCACTCTTCCTTCCAGAGGTCACTTAAGAGCTTGATATAGAACTGGCCAAATTTGCCTGTGGCTGACCCAATCATTCCTGGGGAGAGTGTTGGATCTTGATGAGTGAAACACAGACCTCAACTTTGGGATGAAAAATCAGGGAAAAGAAAGTCCATGGGTCTGATCTAATAACCAAACTTGGTCTCTGCACTTAACCTCTATGGAGGGTCCATCATAATACCTTAGGCTTTCGTTTGTTAAATGTTAAAATGTTATGGGTAGGAGTTGGAGTCGGGAGGCTCTGACTATGGAAGGGGTGAGACTCCCCAAGAGGAAAGATGTTGCTGAAGAAGAGAGGTGTTGCACAGTTGAGCGTCCGTCTTTGGATAGAGACTAGCCCCAGATCAGCAACGAAGAAGCAAGTAGAGACCGCAGTGAGAACTTTGATAAAAGATTGAGGCCAAAGCGGGACAGCAGTGTGGGAAAACAGGCAGATGGAGGGCAGCTAAGAAAAAAAGCACAACTTTGCCGCAGAAGAAAGCAAGTGAATGTTATGGTAAATGAGCACAAAATCAATGTTTAAGATTAAATATTTTACTGTGTTTGAATTATCGTGTTCTGTAGAAGAAGCAGAAAAGACTAAATATTGCCCGCCTACTGGCCAACTAAATAATGGCCATTCACCAAGATAAAGAGAGAGACAAAGACTATATACATATAAAATCTAACCACAGAGACTAAATCTTTCTACCTTTCTAATCCACCACAAAAATTAGGATTCCTCAGATATAACTATCTACTGAGCTAAGAAATCTTTCTCATTTTCATTTTGAATATCCTTTTTTCTTTCTGTATTAACCTTTTTTTTTCTTTGTATTGGGGTTTCTTTGGAAACTGGGTCTCAGTATAGATCCCAGGCTGGCTGGGAGCTCCTGATCTCACTTCCTGTGCCTGGAATGTATCTGGGTTTACGCATGTTGAAGACATCTTTGACACAGTGCTCTGTGCCCATCACTTCCAAGAGTGATGACGTCCAGGCCCATTGAGGCAGACTCAGCAAAGTCAAGCTAACCCAGACAGCAACAAAACCCATGCTTTGTTACAACACACACAATCTACAGCTCAAAGTTTTGTCCATTATCTCTGGCTCCTTCATGCTGTGTAACATTTCTTAAGGGAAGGCAGCTGGTCGGTTTTCTTACTGCTGTGTCCTGAGTCTAGGATGAAACTGTCACATGATAGGAAGAAATTAGATTATTTATAAAGTAATAAATGAAGCCTGGGAACATGGAGTGCTGAGAGAGTCAAGCTAAATGACGATGGTTCTAGTTCCACGGCCCTCCATGTTCAGGGGTAAGGAATATCTTATTCTGTTTTTTTCACTGATAGATGAATATAGATGGGCAAAATACTAAAATGTCTCTGTGTGCCAGTTGGATATTAGTCAAACCTGCGGGAAAAGCCTGTTCTCGGTGTAATTTGCTCTAATAACAGCACAAGGAAAGGCTTTGTGCCTAAAATACCCTCTCCTCTGGCCTGTGATGGTGTCTCCAGGGCTTCACCCCCACACCTCTACTTACATTACCTATTCTTTGGATTAGAGTAGTATGTTTTTGAAAATGTCTATGATGTGCAGGAAAGGGATCTTGGGGCCATGTCATAGAGCACACTGGGTGTCAGGAAAGTCTGCCTACAGAGGTCAGGATAAACTCTCTCTAAGAAGGGCTTTTTTCACCAAAACAGCACTTAAAACTCCTTCTTTAAGAGTGTAAGTATTCAATTCAAACTGTAACAGAACACAGTTAACTCTTTTTTGTGGGGGAGTTATTAATAGTTGCAATTTCTGTTATAGACTGTCATTTTTTCATCAATATTCATTATACTTGAACTTGAGAAGAAGACAGGAATAACTTGGTGTGGAAGAAGACTTGGGAAGGTACTAGATCTTCCTTCTTACTTCCTTTATTGCTTCCTGTTTCCCATGAGTAAGAAGAAGATGAGTGGATGCTTGGAACAGGGATGGACTCAGAATGAGTTGAAGGCACAGTGGGCATGGTATTAACTCTGTCACTTATGGGTATAAGAAATGCTGTATCTAGGCCAGCAAGAAGGCTTAGGAGGCAAAGGCACTTGCTGCCAAGCCTGACAAATAAGTTTGGTCCCTGGAACCCACATGGTGGACCAAGAGAACAGATTCCTTCAAGGTATTCCCAGATCTCCCCAACAGCTGCACCTAACATGCCTCCTGAAATATATACATGTAAAAAAACGCAATTTAAAGAAGGTAATATATGTCAATTTCTTTGCCAAAATCATATTGCTTCATGCTTTAATCTACATAATGACGAGAAATAGCCAGACGCATTCTATAGGGCCTCTCTTGCAACATAGAACAGAGCCATGGTATGAGGATCTATGGGGCTTACCCAGTACTGGGTAGATTCATTTAGATGGATCCTGATACTCTAAAAAGAGAGGCAGTATGGTGGCTTCTTTCATGTCCCATAGTGTACCCATGTTGCAAACACTAGGGGGAAACTAAGCTTCAGTACACATGGCTCTTTAATTTAATACCCCTGGGTGCCTTCTGTACAACATCTTTTATTTAGTAAGAAACCATCTCTGTTAAACAAATGTTCAAAGGAAATTCAAAAAGGCTTCCCAAATTAAGTGTCTTTATGCCTGAGTTACTCCTGGACTTAAACAGCTCCGCCTCCCTTATAAATTAGAGCTATGCTTTGCGTCTATGGGGACTTTACCATATGGCCCTCAGCTTTAGTTTTCCCAAATAAGACCTAACGTAGGTATTGCCGTCTGACAGCATGATGGAAGGTCTATCATTCTGTAGAGAAATTAGTCATCACAAAGTTATCTAAAAATGGCCTCGAGAAAACAAAATCTGCGTGTGTAACTGGGAAAGAGAACGTAAATGGAATTCCAAAAGTGGCCTCTGGCCACCGCTTAGTATCTCAAGAAACATCCTGATGTAAAACAGACACAGTCTTGTCTGGTCGATCTTTAAATATAGTTAGACAGAGGAGAAGGTAAAGAAAACACGGAGTAGACATCTGGAAGTCAAGCTGGATGACCAGAGACCAGCTGAAATAGAAAGAAGCCAGGCAGAAGTTAAGAGGGTGCGTTTCCCATGAGATCTCTGTCCAGGCCAATATTTAAGAGAAGAAAGAGGCAAGGACAGGAGCAAAGTGAAAGGAATGAGGGGCAGAAGAAAAGGGGAGGGCAGAATCTTCAAAATGAGCATTATGTGATAAAATGACACTCTACTATAGACCTCAAGTATTAATCCTCAAATAGGGCTCTGAGCAACATGTTTTCACAACTCCTTGGCAAGCAGAATGTATACTTTTGATTGTTTGCCTGTCTTTTCCTACAGCAAACCACAGTAAGTTGAAGTTTCTCAAAACCAGAGCAATTCAAAATTGTCTATTTCTAGTCTATCCACCGAAGAAGCCAGGCAGGTATTTCTTTAATTTAGAGTTTTTGAGAGTTTAAAATTTTTATCCACCCACCTTCTGAATTTGCTTTAGAAAATACTGAAGGTCTAAAAATAAAAGGAAGATTTTTGCAGACCACTGACCATAGTTTTGGGATCTTTCTCCAAACTAAGGCCACCTCCAGTGACTACCTTGGGCAAAAAACAGAGCACAGTTTTGAACAAACCAAATGAATGCACAGAAATATATGTAGGATAAAGGAGGGATGCAGGGTGTGGAAAGAACACTCTTACTTCCCACATGGATATGGGAGTAGACGGAGAACCTAAACAGTGCAGCTATTATACAGAGGAACCTTTGTCTCCTCTCCTATATGCCTGCTGGCTACTTCCCATGTGAGGTGAAGGTCATGGCCATTACCAGAAACATGTCTCAGACTTCCAAGCTTCTGGAATCATGAGCTTAAATAAACTTCTTTAAAGGAACCGGCCTTCAGGATTTTGTTATATCAATACAAAGACTGGGCTGATTGATACCTGATAGCATTTGAATGGGTGGGTCATAGAAATCAGTCAGATCTCATCTTATGTATCAAGATGTCTAGATTTCATTTTCACCAAACTGAACTTTTAGTAACCATTCCCTTTTACTCCTTCTTATGTACTGACCTCTTAAAGACTAAAATGAATTGTTTGCGATGCCTTAGTGTTATGTTGCCCAATAAACAGGAAGAGCATTTATATCGTCTCTGTGAAAAAGAATTTAGAAAACTATCTTTTGAAGACAGATCACATGTTTGTGGATTCACTGTGAGTCCTGTGAACATTCGATTACGCCTCTTTCCCATCACTTCCTGGTATTTCTGTGATGTAGACTATTCCAGAGCAGTCTCGATCTTCAAATGGTCAGGGCACTGGGACCTCAGTCACCTTCCAGATGTGACAGCCAGTGGCTACAAGCCAATTTCTGCAGCTCTGTGTCAGAGTTCAGCATGTGGTGTGCTGCTATTCTCATTCCTGTCATACACACACACACACACACACACACACACACACACACACATCACCACCTCATTTCACACAGCACCTGATAGTAACAGCACATAGTGCCTGAGTCAAGGCAGAGTTGAGAAAACCTGGCTATTTCTAGCAGCTGGCCTGTTCCCAAGCAAACTACCCCTCAAATAGTCAAGTAACTTCACTCCTGAACACTGTTCGTATTCAAAAGAATAAAGAGCTGAAAAAAATTAGTTCCAACAACTCACCTTAACCTGTAGACTGAAAATAAACTATTAACAACGCTTTTGGCATATCGGAACAGTGGTATAAGAGAAAAAGTATAGCTGTGGGTTTAAATTAAATTTAAATACTTTAATTTCTGTATAGCTTTTAGAAAACTACTACACACTTCTGAGCTTCTCTCTCTCTCTCTCTCTCTCTCTCTCTCTCTCTCTCTCTCTCTCTCTCTCTCTCTCTCTTCTTTTCTTTTTGGTCTTTTGTAAAAACTGAATCATACCTATAAGGTCATCTTTGAATATTGTGATCTCTAATGGTAACAGTGATGCTGGATACTGGACTGGGCAAAAGCCAGTATATTTCTGACAAGCAGGAAGTATGTGGTTCTCTTCTGAAAGCTCCATGATGGATGCATAACAGATTAACCTGCAAGTAACTAGAACTCCTATCCTCAAACTCGTGGGTACATCACTGCCAACCTAAAGCTGGAAAGACAGCATCTTTGAAAAGATGAACCATTATAGCAGCCTCTATAAAAGATTTGCTACAGATTTCTTGGATCATAAACCGAGAAGACAATCTATAGTCCCAGGAAAATGGGCTGGTGCTGTCAAATAATTAGTCCTGCGAACTAAGTTACATATGGGAGGAAGGAGAGGGGTCTGCACACTTCTTCCCAGTTTTCTCCGTGTTTCTGCCATTGCAAGACCTTGACCGAGCAACAGAAAACCATGCTTAGTATCCCTAGTTATGAGAGTTTATAACAAAGCCACACAGACTACATATAACAAGTAAAAGAGTGAACCATGCTTAGAAGGAAACAGATGCACAATTTGATTAACTTTCAGTAGTCACTGCTGTCAATTGACAGATACTGGGAGGCTAAGTACTCAGCAGGCAAGGGCACAGGAGGGAGGAAGCCTGCTCTTGCCGCACCTTCACAGAGCTCATGTGTTCTTTTGTAGCAGTAAAGGGACATTATGTCTGGTCCAGTCTGCTGTGGACAGTACATACCGATCTAATCAGAGGAATAGGACAGGCAGAGGGAACAAGAGGCGAAGGTTTAAGAGGGTCACATGTGATTGAAAGTCCCCTGCCATTTGGATGATGGCTGGGCCAATAGGAGATCATTGGCTTGATTCCTGAAATGAGGAAAGACACTCAACACCTGATACTGATGTTGCCACTTGATAAATAATCTTCTTTGCAACCACTGCCCATCCCAAGTAAAGCGCTAAGTCCAAGCACCTTTAGGACAAGGGCATTGGTCAAGGTCAGGTGGTTTGTGGGTAGTGGGGACAACAATGGGAATCACCTTATTTGGAAGGGGTGTTTTTGCCCGTTTTTCCAAAGGAGACATACAGTTTCTAAGGCACATTATAAGATAGGAACCAGATCCTTAGTTCCCTGAAGGATCACCCAGGAAAGAAGTTGGCTGAGACTCTCATCATGACAGAGAAGATGTGGAAACTGAGTCCCTACAGGGACACAGCTTTTCCAGTGGGTGGTTACAGCTTGATTTGTAACTGCGAGTATGTCTGAAATCCCAAAACTCTGCTTTGGGGAGTTCTGACTTAAGGGGTGCACCCTCAACTCATGACTACGTACACATGTCTTCTGCATGTTTTCTGTGGACTTTTTGTTACTGATGTATTGGGGCTTTTCCTGTTGCATATGTTGCTCCTGTTAATCACCTGTTTACCTTTCAAATTTATCATTAAACTATAACAGTGTAAAAATTTAACTACGAAAAAGTAAAATATGTCACCTTTATGAGTTATGTCTCCAAAAGTCACACCCCTGAGGGCAGTGGCTTCTGTCTGTACTGTTTCCAACTGTGGCTATTGGAGCTGTGACTATGGGATGAGAGCTGTATACACCTCATGAGCTAAATAAACTTGGCATCCAACTCGAAGCCTTTTAGAGCAAATAGAAAATACCATGGCTAAAACTCAGGGCTATAATCTGGCCAAAGTACACCAAATATAGTCTTCAGAGATAAAGAAACCAGGACACATTTCTTACCTGTCAAAACAGATTATGACAACACCATGGAAGGAACCCATAGAATGACTGGCTAATTGATTTCTGTTAGAGTAGTTAACTCCCCATACCACTAGCACATCCCAGGCACAAGCTATGTGGACTGACCTGCATTTCATGGGATAGAATTCAGGAGCTCTGAGGCAGATACATTCCAGATTGAGGTATCATCAAGATGTCAAAGGTGGTTGGAACCCCCTCATCATGAACCACCAGGATGAGCACATTAAGCCACAGAAGACATGCCCAGAAGGTACCCCAGGGTGTGATGAATCAAAAAATAACCACACTGCATTTTCAGTGTTTATTTTAAACAAAATTGCACTTCTTTAAAAGGGCACTTTTGAATTTTCTATAAAAAAGCAGAAATATGAGCCACGGAGACCCCATGACTGTATAATGCTAATTGTATTTCAGAGTTAAAGTCTCTTATAATAAGAAATAACCTCAGGAAACTAGGATTTCTTTTCAGCCTATTTTGTTTGAAGTGGATATAAATGTGTATGTGTGTGTGTATATGTATGTGTGTGTATATACACATATATATGTATAATGTAATTTTTGTGGATTAGAAATGATGTTTTCAGCAGGGACCCTCATTAACAGGTCATCTCATTACTGAAACCTGTTACACTTTCTCACCATGTCATCCAGAGAGAAATGAAACTCTTTGTATCCATAGGAAAGTCCTGGAAATGATGCTATGTAAGCTCAAGACTTCTTTATTCTAAGAACTTTAAAGGAAACTGCCAATTTCTCTTAGCAACTATAATCCAAAAGGAAAATTTGACAGCCTAAACCATTTACAAGCAGACAGGACAGGAGGCCAAGTGCCTCGTAAAACATGGCTTGATTCAGAGGACTCCTGGGAGGTCTCCCATCTAAAACTTCCCAGCTGAAATTTCTCACTTTTGATTCTATTCATTGCAAAAAAGCCCAAGGTCCTCAATTAAAAGGCAGTTTCTGAGGATTCCATGTTCAGTTATCAACCATGGTTTCTAAGGACTTTGCAAACGACATAACCCCGAGCACAGCAAAACCTGTCTTGGGAACCAGCAATAGGTCAGACCTATGTTTGGCTGTGTTTGTGGGTTTCATGTTTATAATTTGCCTAGAAATAGACAAGATAAGTAGGTAGATTTGTAATAGCCACATCAGTATGGGAGACACACAGACAGACAGATAGACAGATGCACACATGTACATATGCAGGCACGCACAACACATGAAATTTCTTACCATTCCTAAGTGAACAATCTATTAGAATGATGATTTATGTAATATTTATACTGTACAAGCTGTTTCACATAGTCTATAAATCATTTAAAGCACACGGTAAGGCTGCACACAGGGTACATGAAAATATTATGGTCTCTTCTATAAGACATGAGCACCTGTGGACTTAGGTATGTGGGTGTGGTCCAAAACCAATCATCCACAGACACTGAGGACCTGCTATATATTTCTCTTTGTATTTATTTTTTAATTTTTATGGAATTAGTATGATGAAATAAGAAAGGGTGACATCTACAGAATGGTGCTAAGGCACGAACCTTAGGTTCATGGTTGAAAGCCCTAGATAACTGTGCTGGCTAGTTTTCCATCAACTTGACACAACCTATAGTCATCTGAAAATAGGAAACCTCAACTGAGAAAATGCCTCCATAAGATTCAGCTGTATGGTGTGTGTGTGTGTTGGGGGGGAGGACAACCCACTTTAGGTGATGCCATCCCTGGGCTAGTGGTCCTGGGTTCTATAAGAAAACAGGCTGAACAAGCCATGGTAAGTGAGCCAGTAAGCAGGACTCCTTCATGATCTCCATGTCAGCTCCTGCCTCCAGGTTCCTGCCCGGCTTGAATTCCTGTCTTGATGGTGAAGAAAGGCTGAAGAAGGAAAGTCAGGGACCCATAAAAGCATAAGAACATGAGGACTGGAGGTACATCCTTTGTCACACTAAGACTCTCACACAGACTGAGGCATTATTTCACTAGTTTTTAATTATGTGTCTATGTGAGAAGGAATGAGGTACATGTGAGTAAAATTCCCTCTGGTCTAAAAAGAAAATGTCACACATATCCCTTGGAACTGAAGTTAAAGTTGACATAGAAGCTAGGAACCAAACCCAGGCCCACTGCAGGAACAGTACGAGCTCCTAAGGGCTAAGCCATCTCTTCAGACTCCCATTCTTGATTTTTTTTAAAGTAATGATTATCTAGAACTTTCTAGGCACAGAGTATATCATAAAGTCTTTGCTTTCATTTTTTAAGAATATCATTTATCAGAGGAGAAACAAAGACTTTGAAAAGCGACTGACCTTCCCCCATAGAGGGCTGATAGGAATCAGAGATACATAGATCATCCGAGCAGCAAGACCCCAGAACCCTGGCTGTTACTCCAAACCTCCAAAGGCCTGTATTACCTTCCTATTGTCGCCACATCCATACAAGCCAGGTGATGGCCACAGAATTGTCTCTAACAATGTAGAAAGTCAGAAGTGAGACCGGGCTTTCTCTGGGTGTAATGGTAGGGCATGTTGGTGACAGGTAGCTCTCTTTCCTTTTCACTTGTCTCCTTCTGTCCCCATCAAAGCTGACTTGAATCTGTCCTTATATGTTCCTGTGCCTTCCTCTACACTCCTCCGAAGCCTGTCACTATCCAAAAAACACCTAAGTAACCCAGGAGAGTAGCAGTTCTCGGTTCATCTACAGCTCTGAGTCCCTAGGACCAAGGTAACTAAGCAATTCAGGGATTAGCAAAAATACATCTCTCGGGCACTGGGCGCCATTCTGCCTACCACGGATGCACAACTGCTTCACCCTGTTCCCTATGATCCTTTTATATGCAAAGACCCACTTGTCCATGGCTGACTTGGACAAGTGACCCAAGCTGACGTGCCCTCCATCCTTTTTCCTGGGGACAATGTCAGATACATTTTCTTGTCATAGTCCTTGGTTTCAGTCTGAGTTAGCTTCATTTTGTTGTGTGTGTGTGTGTGGGGGGGGGGGGTGAGTCTGACAGATTATCTTGATTTGTAGTCCAGGCGCTGGACCTGAAACTCTGTAGTCTTGTCTAGTCTTGAACTCCTGGTCCTTCTGTGTTTGGCTCTGGATGCTGAGTATATAACTAGATTAAAGCTGTGAACCTGCAAACTGGAATCACAGGCTTCTGAGCCATTCAGGATAACTAGGGGCAGAATAGCTCAGTCCTTGCCATACAATGGCATCCAAAAGACTCGAAACTGATCCCATGAAATGAATCTGGTCAGGTCTTGGAAAAGCCAGAAAAATGTGTGTGCTTTTATGCCTTTGTTCCTTTCAGTCTCACATGCTTTTGGCTTTTCTGCTGAGTTGACACTGAGCAGAAAACAGAACAGTGCAGCACCCGAAGAGAAGCCTCATCTTCCTTCTTCTTTCTTACTGACAAAACCCCAACCCACTCCCAACAGCCATATACTTAAGGGGAAAAGATGAGGTATAGGATCTCATGTGCAACAGAAACAGAAGAGGCAGCAAGAACCTAGTCATAGGACAATGGGTACAGGGCTGAGCAGGGCAGCACAGAGGTCAGGCGTTACCCAGCATGCCCAGGGCCCCTGGTTCAGCCCACAGAACCACCAGGAATGAGTGTGTTAAGTAAGCACTAGAAGCTGAGTCCATAGATGAACCCGTTCTGTGTTGAGCTACAAAACTGGGAGGTTCTGATGGAATATAAGGGGCTCCTTGTAAGAGCTTTTTTTTTTTTTTTTTTTTTTTTTTTAAAAAAAAAAAAGGTACTTTAAATACATTTTTTTCTTCAAAAGTGTTTTATGGCTTTAAAATAGAAATAGTAATAATGGCAACTAAGAAACAGCATAGATGCCTCAGTCCTTCTTAGAAGGGAGGACAAAACACTCATGGGAGGAAATACAGGGTCAAATAGAAGACCAGAGTTTGAAGAAAAGGTCATTCAGAGACGGCCTCACCTGGGGCTCTACCCCACATGCAGCCACTAAATCCAAGAACTATTGCTGATGCCAAGAAGTACTTACTGTCAGGAACTAGCTAGAGATGCCTTCTCAGGGGTTCTCCCAGAGCCGTACTGACACAGAGGAGTATGCTTGCAGCTAACCAGCAGACTGAACATGGGGACCCCAATGAAGGTGCTACAAAAAGGACTGAAGGAGCTGAAAGGGGTTGCAACTTAATGGGAAGAACAATATTATCAACCAACCAAACCCTCCACAACTCCCATGGACTAAAACACCAACCACTGAGCACACATTGAGAGACCTATGGCTCCAGGTGCATATGTAGCTGAAGATAGCAGTGTCTGGCATCAATGGGAGAAGAGGCCTTTGGTCCAGGGAAGGCACGTTTTCCCAATGTAGGGGGATGGCAAGGCAATGAGGTGGAGAGGGTGATTAGTGGGGGAGTGCACCTTTGTAAAGACAAGTGGAGGGGGAGGGATGGGAGCGGGGTGGGGTAAGGGGTTAACATTTCAAATGTAAATACAGAGAATATCTAATAAAATATATTTAAAAAGAAACAGCACAAATGTGTGTATTATGTAAATATATTATGCTACAGTTTGATACAACAAATAATAAAGAATTACTAGAATGACCCATGATGGCATGTTAAGACAAAAATGTATGTTTTTAACCAAGTCATTTTTACTCTGTTTAATTGAAGGTGCTATTTTGTGCCTTAGCATCAACATGGATTACAAGCAGCTTCTGTTTGTTCTGAATTTTGGCAAGGATTTTTCTTCTAATACAATGGCTAGTGGGGCCATAAAGACCATTTTGAGGCAACACTATTTAGATCCATTTCAGGCAAACTGTTTCAATTATGAATTTGGGCATATCTAGAGCTGCTGGTGCTATGCACAAAACTATTTTAAATATCTTACTTGATTTTAAAGTACATATGTATGTATGCATGAGCCAGAGGCTCTGGATCTCCTAGAGTTAGAGTTATAGTAGGTGGTTCTGTGCAGCCAGATATGGGAGCTAGGTCCTCTGGAAAAGTAGTATGTTCTTAACTGCAAAACTGTCTCTCCAGCCTCACCACAGAACTGTTTCAGATAAAATATTTAACTTTCCACATGAATTTCTTTGTGTGGTTCTGAATCTCATTTTATTTATTCATTCTGGTTTCCTGAGACTATGTCTCATTCTATAACCCAGATTGGAAAAGAACTCTAGGTAGACAAGGCTGGCCACAAAGTCATCCCAATCCTCCTGCTTCAGCCTACTAAATGCTGAGATTACAAGCATGAGTCACCAGGTCTTGTTCCGATTCTAATTTTATATGAAACTGCATAATAAAATGATTAAAGTTTCTCTGATATTTCCTCTAAAATGTGAAGATCACATAAGAAGTCGAAGGTAGTTTTGTTATTTTATATACTGCCAAAATGCACATAGGAATATATAGTTGTGTCTGTTTATATTATTTGACTTTGTATTATCTTCCTCATCAATGATTAGCCAACCAAAAATTAATATGAAAACACACTCTTTTTTTTAGGAAGTTAAATATAATCTTCCCCCTCTCAACCTATGACGTTTTCCTCTGTAGCATTTCAGCATTGAAAATCAGATTTTAAAATCTCAGAACTCCAGGATTCTGCGATAGATGTTCTATTGACTGCAATGTGTGCTCCTATTTTGCAATAATTTACTAATGAAGACTGTTTCCAAAATGCCAGTGGTTTCTGTCTCAAGGTTCAGCTAGGGAGCTAATACTGGTACCGATGCCACAGGGGCAGACTCTAGGTATAAATGGCTAAACTGGCTTTCCACAGATCCATGTGTCCTTTATGCTCACCGGTCCCTGTCACTTGCCATCTTGGCTGCTTCTGCTGTTGCCAGTAGGAATCCAGGCCCCAGAGTGGAAAGCATGGAGTCATTTGAACTTGCAGAAAGACAGTCCTGAGGTACATGCTACTTTGGAGAGCCAGGCCCCATTGTTCACCAAGTAAGTTTACATGTGTCCTAATGAGCATGCTACCACAAAAGAGATATTCGAGGTGCAGAAGGAAGTTCATTGTCCCATCAGATGTCATGTAAAGACCATGCTGTTAAGTCGTACAATAAAAGCTGGGGTGGGGGTCAGGGGCTAGGGGGGTGATGAGCATGGTAATTAAAGGAGGCAGAGGCAGGTGAATACTAGTGAATACCGGGTTAGCTTTGTCTTCATAGTGAGTTCCAGGTTGGCCAGTGCTGCATGGTGAGGCCCTGCCTCAAAAAACAAGCAAGTTAAGAAGCAATCAAGCAAGCAAGCAAACAAACAAATAAATGCACACACACACACACACACACACACACACAATTACAAGACAGCAATGGCAAAGCAATAAGCCCAACATTAATTAAGTCTGTCAGAGAGCAAAGCTGGGTGCTGATTCAGCCCAGGAAACCAGCCAAAGCTCCATCTTCCAAAGAAAAGGAGGGATGGGGACAGAGAGCCCAAGAGAATTCCCGAGAAGCTCCAGCAACAGGATCTAGCGGCGCAATGCTCCTGCAAGCATGGCTGTTTGACCACATGCCACTCACCCATATCTCTTCTGCCACACCCACCAAATTTCATCCTTCGGGAGTCACAGAAAACACAGATGGCCCAGCACTGTGATATAAGAGACTCCCGGTTCTCATCTTAAAGACCCCCTCAGCTTGTTTACAATAATGGCTTTTAAAGATGCCTCCATTTCTGCCACTCTGAAGCCGTGGGTGAGTCCATATGATGAAGTTCTCACCAACACAACAGGGTCAGATTGCCCCTTGCCTTGGCCTGCTTTAAAAAGACTCATTGCCATGAGCTTCTCATAGCCTCAGAAGATGAAGCTCGGAGCTCAGTCAGGCTCACACATACATCGGGGGCCATAATGGACAGATTGCTGAATGAAGAAGTGGGTGGAGCTGAGTTCTTATGTAACTTCATGAGACAAACTGGCCTGACACACTGCAAGGCGTACCTCAGGTCTCTTGCTTTACTAAGGAAAAAAGATGTTATTTCCATGAGGCAATGCCACTTCAGGTGTGTTGGGTGATAGTAGTTTTGTTTTCTCATGCCAGTATGTTTCTCTGGGCTGATCAGAGAGTTAACAGCAAGTCCGAGCATTAGATGTAAGTACCCAGGAAGAGATGAGCCCTTCACACCCTAGTGAGAAACTGATACTCCTTGACACAGTGGAGACCATTTGCATGTTATCTGTATACACATAACCAACTTCAGAAATCCAGCCCAGCCTAGATGTGTCTGCACAGTACCACCTCGTTAGAAATGCCTTTCATGATCTCCCATGCTTATGGATTGGAAGGATCAACATAGTAAAAATGGCCATCTTGCCTAAGGCAATCTATAAATTCAATGCAATCCCCATAAAAAATTCCAACTCAATTCTTCAGAGAGTTAGAAAAAGCAATTTTCAAATTCATTTGGAATAATAAAAAACCCAGGGTAGCAAAAACCATTCTCAACAATAAAAAAGCTTCTGGGGAAATCACCATCCCTGACCTCAGGCTGTATTACAGATCAATTGTGACAAAAAACTGCCTGGTATTGGTACAGAGACAGGCAGGTAGATCAGTGGAATAGAATTGAATATACAGAAATGAACCCACGCACCTATGGTCACTTGATCTTTGACAAGGGTGCTAAAAATCTTCAATGGAAAAAGAACAGCCTCTTCAACAAATGGTGCTGGTTTAACTGGCACTCAGCATGCAGAAGAATGCAAATCGATCCCTTCTTATCTCCTTGTACAAAGCTCAAGTCCAAGTGGATCAAAGACCTCCACATAAAACCAGGTGCACTGAAACTAATAGAACAGAAAGTGAAGAAGAGCTTAGAACACATAGGCACAGGGCAATTTTTCCTGAACAGAAGACCAATGGCTTATGCTCTAAGAATCAACAAATGGGACCTCATGAAATTGCAAAACTTCTGTAAAACTAAGGACACTGTTAAAAGGACAAAACGGAAACCAACAGATTGGGAAAAAATCTTTACCAATCCTACATGTGATAGAGGGCTAGTATCCAATATATACAAAGAACTCAAGAAGTTCGACTGTAGAGAATCAAATAATCCCATTTAAAAATGGGGTACAGTACTAAACAAAGACTTCTGAACTGAGGAATATTGAATGGCTGAGAAGCACCCAAAGAAATGCTCAACATCCCTAGTCATCAGGGAAATGCAAATCAAAACAACCCTAAGATTCCACCTCACACCAGTCAGAATGGCTAAGATCAAAAACTCAGGTAACGGCAGATGCTGGCAAGGATGTGTAGAAAGAGGAACACTCCTCCACTGTTGGTGGAATTATAAACTGGTACAACCACTCTGGAAATCAGTCTGGTAGTTTCTCAGAAAACCCAAGAAACAACCACAGAACTTATAAATCTCAAGAAGAAAACAGACCAGAATGTAGATGCCTCAATCCTTCTTAAAAGGGAGAACAAAACAGGGGAGAAAATACAAAGTCAAAAAGAGGTGCAGGGATTGAAGAAAAGATCATTCAGAGACTGCCTCACTTGGAGAACCACCTTATATGCAGCCACCAAACCCAAGTATTGTTGCTGATGCCAAGAAGTGTTTACTGGCAGAAACCAGACATGGATGCCCCCTCAGAGGCAATGCCAGAGTCATACTGATACAGAGGAGGATGCTTGTAGCTAAGCATCGAACTGAACATGGGGACCCCAATGAAGGAGCTAGAAAAAGGACTGAAGGAGCTGAAAGGTTTGCAACCTCATGGGAAGAGCAACATCATCAACCAGCCAAGGCCCTGAAGTGGAGAGGATGGTTGGGAGAGGGAGCACCTTCATGGAAGTAAGTTGAGGGGGAAGAGGGAGGGAATTAGGGGGGAGGGTATAACATTTGAAATGTAAATACAGAGAATATCCAATAAAATTGAAAAAATATCTTAATAGTGTTTCCAAAATAGAATTGTGGTATGCCTTTTACCTGCTCCTCATGTACCAAAGCCTTGCACACATGGGGGGGGGGGGGAGAAATCCCTTTCATGTTTGAAATCACTAATTTAGAAGGTTATAAGCCATGAAGCATGATTGACAGCAAGCGAGTTTTTAATAACTTGGGTTTTTCTAATATGACGGACAGCACCAAAGTAATGTCATATTGCAGCCATCAAAACAAAGGCATCTACTTAATGGCAACATTCTTCTCCCCCCAAATGGCAGATACAGAGACACGAGGTGTCATTTGGGGGGAGGGTAGGAGGGAAACATTTGTTTTCTATGAGACATTTTATTAGAGCTTCCCAAATTATACAAAGTCAAATATTGTCTCAAAGTTGTGTGAGGCATTAAGACGGTCTCCAGGACATTTCAGGTGCATGGGGAAATGCCTACACATCGCAAAAAAGAAACAATGATTCCATGCAGGAGCGACAGAGAAGAGGAAGAGATGACCAATGTGAAGACAGGCACCCTTCACCCCTGGGGATCATGGGTCTCTTCCTCCCAGACCGCAATGAGTCTTCTTGTATGGACATTAACTTTCCTTCAGGTATGTACAACTGAGTACGGTTTTCACAGACAGAGGAGAAGTTGCTGTTACTTTGTGGAAAGTAATAAAATCAAACTGTGTCTAAAATGATGGGAAATGCAGGGAGATAATGGGGAATGTTAACATTTAATTAGGTGTAATAAAAATGTAAACAAATAAAATGATTAATAAAGGAGAAATAAAAAGATTTCCCAACTGATCTAGTTGATCATGTCTGGGTACACACACTTCTAATAAAACAATAATCTATAATGTAAACAGAAAAAAAAAGAAAATCTACCAAGTAGATGGAACTGAGAAGTCCCCCTTTTAATAACTGCATCTCCAGAGCCCTGCCACCAGAAAGTGGACTATAGGTGTCTGAGACACCGCAGTCTTAAGTTGTAGGAGGGAATAGTTGCAAATGTGCCCAAGATCTCCTTAAATAACCTGAGGCCCATGGTGTTTCATTTGCTCAGCATTTTAAAGAGAGAAAATCATGGAAGTGTATCAGTTTAAGAGTCTTCACTCCTTCTGTGAGTTTCATTTATGCACCACTAAACAGAAAACTTGGCGTCCATTGTCTTATTTGAGAGTTCGAATGTTTCGAATTGCCTTGATACTCTGGAGTCCTTACTGGGAGCACATAATGTTTCTTGACGCTGCTTGAGGGACCCCAGAATAAAGTTAGCCATATGCTAAGCTGTCTGAGGTTCTTTGCCAGCACCATTTCCTCTGGTGTCAATATCTCTGCCATGGGATCTCTACCCCATCCCATTTTCAAATTCTTTGACATTAATTATATGAAGATTGGGGAAAAGAAAAAAGAAAAAAAAATAAATGAATTTGTAAAGTAAAAGTACTTCATTTTTAATAGAATTATTTGATTCTCTGAAGTCTAACTTCTTGAGTTCTTTGTATATATTGGATACTAGCCCTCTATCAGATGACATAGTTAATGGGTGAGACCGTTGTCCCGTTGTTATAGACTTAGGCCCTTCATCAGCTCCAATAGACCAGGCTAAAAATAGAAACAGTATCAATCAAGCTAAATGCCACATAAACAAACTGAATCTTCAGAAAAGATAGGTGCCCCCTCACAACAGACCAATGTAGGGAGCCGTATTGGATTTGGGACAAAGAGCCGCGCCCTAAGATGGCGCCCGTGTCCGCCCTCTCTAACTAGTAAACACCTCAAGAGCACATGTGCCTGTATCACGACACATTACTGACCAATTGTGATAAGACACCTCAGCTGGCGGACGGGTGGGGAGAATAAAAGGAGAGAGCCCCCCGGGTACGGGGCTCCCCGATCCATCAAAGCATCAAGAAAGAAATCCTGAATAAACCGCTGAGAGAAGAACCTGGCCGTGTTTCGTCTTTTCCTTGCAGGACAAGGTTGGGCGCGACAAACCAGTATCTTCTGTTTTGTTTTTCTGAAGACAAGATACTGCCCATCTGACAAAGTCCTAATGAAGTCGTTTCTACTTCAGTCCTTAGAAAATGTAATCAGCTTGTTTCCTTCCTATGGATGGCTCCTTTCCCCAGCTTACAAAGCCTCTGTGTTAGCTGCTTCCTGGTGGGAGTTCTCATTCTGATTGGTTGGATGGAGGCTGCCCTAATCGATAAGTTACAAATAAAAACAAATTAGATCCATCACTAAATTTTTTAAAAGTCTGGTTTCTGGCTGAGTAAATACATTTCCCCAAGCTATGTTCTGAGGGAAAAAAATGGGAAAATAATTCTCTTTCACTTAGCTTTTAATAATACTGTAATTTGTTCAGATAAACAAAACTATTAAATCATATGGAATGATTTTGTTTCCCTCCAGGACAACAGTGTACTATTTATTTTATTGCCATGTTCCAGTGTTAATCCTCTGGCTGTTGACTTTCACAGTTAAGCAAGATATTTTGCAGTCTTCAGATTATATCCTTTAAAATCTGCAAAAAACAACAACAACAAAAAAAAAAACCCTTTGTTGCAAAGTTACACTTAGCAGGGAGTCTTCGGAAATGTCAAATGGAGAAAATTGGAACCAGCTTAACAACACAAAAGGATAATATTTCACAAAATCGTATACAGTAACAACTCAGATGGGGGGTGGTGGGTGCCACATGCTGTGTTAGGCAGTTTGAGAAAATATTAACACTTTAGGAGCCTCTGTACACTAGTCTGTGGTAAGAATCATTCCCTCAAGACTTCGGAGTGGTCGGTGTTCATCTGGAACATACTGTGCTTCCCGCCCGTGCAGGTTCTAAGGGCAGGTGCTCAGGCTTCTTGGGAATATGGAACCTACCATAGTCCTTTCTTGGTATTAAGTCTCCAGTCAAATCAACTTGCATTGCTGTGCTTCACCAAAAAAAAAAAAAAAAAAAAAAAAAAGGCACAAATGTGCTATGAATAGCAGATAAATACTCAGTACACTCACGTCTGCATCTGCATCCACCGGCCAGAATAAGAGACTTTTTGAAATAGAAATATTCTGAGGCTCTTTTATTTTTGCCACGGCTATTCTATACTGGTCTGATCTAAACATTCACGCTGCCTTAGTTTAGAAGCCAGACACCCAAAGGACTTATTTTCAGTGCAAATTCTTTGGCTAGATTAAGTCAGACATCACTGAACTCTTGTACAAAAAGAATAAAATCAAACCCCAAATTTATGCCTACCAGGTTGACGTCAGCAATTCTAAAGCAAAGGACTGAGTTCTTCCTGTGCCATGTTCTGAGATTCACAGACAAATGATCAGGAAAGATAATGTTTCCGTGAAGAAGCAGAGAGAAGCTGTTGCTCATGTGCACTCTTATCTGATCGCTTACTCGGATAACGAATGCTATTCTATTTATATGTACAGCATATTTTATGTGGATTTAGAGTTCACTAATCTATCTTTGCAATTACTCAAAACTTTTTTGTTCTTGACGTTTTTCAGGTATATTAATAAAAAGGTCTGCATGCCATACTCCATCATGCAAATAGAGATGATCATTTTAAATGCTACTCCAATTGTCACCTTCTGACTACGGAGTACATTTCCATTAAGCAAGTACTTTGCTTGACTACACAGTCAGAGATAGTTGTGTGTGTGTGTGTGATGTATGTATGTATGTGTGTGTGTGTGTGTGATGGTACCCACATGTCATGCTGCCTGTGTGGAGGTCAAAGGACAACCTCGGGTGTCAGTCCTCATCTTCCAGAAATCCTCTCTCTGCCTCCAATTTTACCCCAGGAGGCCTGGGGTCACACGTCAGAAGTCACCATCAGGGTGATGTCCTCGATACTTTTGTCTTTTGTCACCTCTCTTTTCACAATGCCCGTTTCCAACTGACCAAAGGAAAGTCACACCTCTTCTTCATTCCCCATCTGCCACTGCACAGTATCCTGGGGTCGTCAATGTCTAGGACCCTAAGCACAAAAACAGTCAAACTATCCCCACTTTAGCTTTTTGCCCTCTCACCCTCTGATAATGTTAAAAGTCAAGTTTGCAGTAGACAAAGTGAGCGTCTTCCATGACCGGCGGGAAAAGAAGAGCAGAGAGAGCGCAGAGCGATGGTGAGTGTTCTGGTTTTCCCATCCGTATCTCCCCAGATATCACGGGGGCAGGGTAAAGGTGGACGTGGGCAGCAGGCGGGACCAAGTGAAACATGCCAAACCTATACATAGAGTGATTGGAGGAGCCGGAGGAAGGGCTCCAGAAGAGCAGATGGGATGGAGACCCTTGGCATGGCTTTCAGCCATGCAGGTTTTCTGTATAGAAGAGTAGCAACAACAGCAAGTTTGGTATTGGCCTTGGTTGGGCTGAAGGGTCCACAGAAGTCAGAGACATACAGAAAAATCACAATAAATAAATAAATAAATAAGTGATTTCAGAGCATTCTTCTTTATTTGCTTTCATCTCAATTAACCATATATCCCCCAACTTCCTACAGACCTTTTCAAGTTCCTGGAAGAGCAATAGTTGTTAAAGCTCTGGCCCGAGTCCTTAGCCTACCCTCCAGGTGTACATGCATGGAACGGATCTGAAGAAAATCAAAGATCTGAAAAGCAACCAACAGTGCAGTCCACAGCCAGGCACCAATCTACTTCCCATAAGAGTCCTGCCATGGAATTAAAGTCCACATGGGTCACTGGGTCATAGGAACTGAATCTAACTAAGCCGGGTGACACTGAATAAAAGCAAGCACATGGACAAAAGGCAGTGAGATTTCACAGTCACACAACAGTCAAACTTTGTGTGTAATTTTAGAATAACATACAAAAGAAGCCATTCCCAACAACTCTTGGACACAAACACACACAAGCACACACATAACTATATATATTTATATATATGTATCACACATATAGGAAGATATAACAAGTATTTCATTTCTGAGGTGACCTAGATATTGATAACTTTAAAGCATCTATTATTAACTATGTTCAGTCTAATGAGAGGTATAAATTTAGACTAAGCTTCTCAGCAAAATTTACATAAAATAAACACAAAGAAAATCACTCCTAGACACACAACAACCAGACAGGCAGCAATTTTCAGGGAACACAAGGTAAAGCAATAGGAAATCATTCCTATAATCAATCCTCCTGTTAGCATTCTAAAAACTATACGATCATTTGCAGTCTGATAAAATTCATAGTAGAAATGTTGTAAGTGGGCTCAATAGAAGACTCAGAGGTTAAGTCTTCACCGTGTTGGTATCAGACAGGAAGATCCTAAGGTTCCTGACTAGCTAAGGTAGCTGCAGCAGTGGGTGCAAGGCTCAGATAAGAGAAATTTAAATGCATAACATAGAAAAGGACAGAAGAACATGCCCAAAGTCAACAACAAAGGCAGAAATGCTCAAATGCAAACACACCTGATCTCTCTCTCTCTCTCTCTCTCTCTCTCTCTCTCTCTCTCTCTCTCACACACACACACACACACACACACACACACACACACAAAACATACATATTACACATATACATACCACATACACACAAATAACTATTTTCATCATAACTACAAAGCCCTGGGACAGGGATACTAAATATTCTTCAACAAATGAATAAACCAATGAATCGAAATCTAGCCACACAGTGGATTAGTTGTAAGCATTATAAAAGAGTAAATCACTGATACATAGGGCAGCACAGGTGAATGCTGAGGTTACTGTGCTAAGTGAAAGAAGATGGTGTCAAGGTAGCCTATGATGTGAGTCTGTATTTATGTAATACAATAGAAAAGCAAAAATGCAGGGTCTAGCTGGGTGACTCAAAGGGGTTGTGAGGAGTGTAAGGGGTGAAGGGCAGAGATAAAAGATAGCAGGACATGTCCTGAGAGAACTTTTTATAACTATCTGGTTTTGTTAGTGGTTAGGAAAATACATGGACGGGTGAAACCTATGGAACTGTTCACAAAATGGTGTATTATATTATATGCAAATTTAAATACAAAAAACTAGGTTAACTCATCACTGCCAATGCATAGTGCTGATCGATAAGCCCGCCATGTGCACGTGAGTACATGTATCTGTGTGCGGATATACACATGGCATAGGTATCTGTGTATTGATGAGTACACATGGATGCAGCTATGCATGGAGTTCAGGGGTGTTAGATCTCACAGAGGTGGAGCTACAGATACTTGCGAGCTGCCTCAGATGGGTGCTGAAAGCCAATATAGGTTCTCTGGAAGAGCACTGAGCACTCTGATCCTCTGAGCAACCCCTCCAAGCCCACAAAACTGGTTCTTAAAAACAAAACCCACCAAACAAGACAAATATCAAAATATTAATTCTCAATTAGTCTCACATTTAAGTGTGATAACCATATATAAATATTTATATATACTTAAATCAAAATCAATTGCTGTGATAAGTTAATCAAAAAGAAACTATTGATACTTAGTCTCATAACACAGAGAACTATTTTAAAAGCAGAAATTTATATTCTTCCATACGGTGTTATTTTGGAGATTATTAATTCTAAATATTAGCTAGATATTAAGCGAAAATGAAGTTTTGCAAGAGAGGAGAAATAAAAATTAATTCAGACAAAAAGCAACAGATCACGGTATCCTAGATCCAAAGGCTGCTTGGTCTTAGTGAACCTGTCCTTCCCCCACACAGACAGGAACCTGTCCTCCCTATGAAAGGGAAGAAAGGGATGTGTTTTTGTCTAGTGGTATAGAGTGTGTCAAATAGGAGTGAGTTGACCACCAGAGGGGGTATGAAGCTAGATTAAAAATTAAAATTGAAGATGGCTTACACACACACACACACACACACACATACACACACACACACACACACACACAGCAACACTCTTTTTTATTGGATAGTTTATGTATTTATATTTCAAATGTTATTCCCATTCCCAGTTCCCCCAATTCCCCTCCCCCTGCTTCTATGAGGACATTCTTTCTTCCTCCCACACATTCACTCCCACCTAAACACCCTGGCATTCCACTACACTGGGGAAATGAGCCTTCATAGGACCAAGGGCCTCTCCTCCCATTGATGCCAGACAAGGCCGTCCTCTGCTGTACATGTGGCTGGAGCCATGGGTCTCTCCATGTGTACTTTTTAGTTGGTGGTTTAGTCCCTGGGAGCTCTGGGGAGTCTAATTGGTTGATATTGTTGTTCTTCCTGTGGTGTTGCAAACCCTTCAGCTCCTTCAGTCCTTTCTCTAACTCCTCCATTGGGGAACCTGTGCTCAGTCAAACAGCAATGCTATTACTGAAGAGCATCACCATCCATCAAAATGGGCTTAGAATTGCACTTTGTTTTCAGCTTGTCATTGAATGTTCTCAATTTTTATTGGAATCTGAATCATAAATAAGACTTCTGATTTGGAGAAAAACACTGAGCCAGAAATAGATAGATGTCCTTGGTATCCGGATGCTATGCACACCTGTAAGGAACACTGGGACCAATCTCTGGTCCTGACTTCCTGATTTCAGCCTCTTGTCCTGTGGCTGAGTGTGGCAAAGGGGCTTAAGTGAGAAGAGAAATCCTCTAATTTTGTTTCAGAAAGCACTGTACTACTTCAAGCAAAGCAGTCCTTGGCAGAGAAGAGCAACATAATCTCAAACAATCTACACACCAGAGCAACTGAGCCCAGAGGGAACCGGAAACTCCCAGGCTCGACAGGGAAGAGTTTTTATTAGCCATGCCTTTTCCGACTGGGTATGTGCAAGGGCAGATTGAGTCTGTGGTTCTCAGAGAACCATCATGGTCCAGTGTGTGCAGATTCGCTACTCTGTGGATCAAAAACTTGTCAGAGATAAGATGGTTTCAGAAAATAAATTTCAATACAGAACAAGATTGAATTTGAATCCCAGAAAAGTCAGTCTAGACGTTTCTCTCTTTCGCTGCTGTTGTTTGTTTGGTTTGGTTTGGTTTGGATTTCTTGAGACAGGACACTCTATGTAAATAAATCTGGCTTTAAATTCCTCCATAAACCTCCTGAGTGCTGGGGTTTTAAGCATGCATGGTTGGCTTGGAAGTTCTTTAGAAGAACTGACCCACAGATAAAATAACAAAATTGTTCCTTTCCTAGTATTTCCCCCCACCTTCCCTTCACTGACTGTCCCTGGGATACCCCATGTTACAGCCTTACAGACAGGTGCTGGCAGGTACAGAGAAATATATGTAGATGTAGATTATATATACATATGTGTAGATTATATATACATATATCATATACATAAACATATACATTAGTATGGGCAAATGGAACAGACTAGCTGGAGCCTACAGTGCAGAACTTAAACTATTTCGTGAGAAGACAGAGAAGTGACAGGATCTGAGGATGTAGACCAGGATGTCTGCACTGCAGAGCCACAGGAGACTGTTCAAACTGAGCTCTGTGTGACTGTCATTTCTCGGATTGTGCCACACAGCCGTCTGATGGAGGAGTCTTGTGTTTGTCTTGTCTGGTGGTCTTAATGCTGAGTGAGATAAGTAGAGTTTAGAACGTTTCAAGGATCCCCCTTTGCTGCTGTGTGGAGAATCTGAGTAGATCAGGCTGGCCCTGAACTCTTTCCATGAGCTTCCTGAGCGTCTGGATTGTTAGATATAGGCAAGGAAGAGAAGCAAGGCAGGTAAGGGCGGTTCTTGTTATTTTAGTCTCAGATCAATTCTTATGAAGAACTTGCAGGCTGGCTGAAAGTGGTGCATGCTTAGAACCAGTCAAGGCAGCCTGATCTGCATTCTGACTCTTACCTGAACTCTGAGAGCACAGCAGTAAGAAAGCCGGTGAAGAACAAGAAGAGAATCCCAGCATAAACCAGGATGGCACAGCTCGGGCAGTGGTTTGGTAGATGCTGACCAATCACTGGTTCATTCACACATGTATTGTGACAGACAAATTCTGTAAGCTTTGCTGAAGTTAGTGTGAAGCTAAACTTTGATGAAGTTAGTGTTGGGTAAAAAGGAGATTCAAGAATAACCCACGTTGGGGTCTGGAATGACAAGACTAAAGTTTATTATTTACTCAGACTGGAAAAATCAAGAATGGGAGAGACCACTGGGCAATCAGCTGGCTAGTACCTTTACAAGATCGGAGATTCAAATGAGAAGAAAATGAAGAGAGGGTTTGTGAGTCTGTCTGTCTGTCAGTGTCTCTCTCTCTCTCTCTCTCTCTCTCTCTCTCTCTCTCTCTCTCTCTCTCTCTGTGTGTGTGTGTGTGTGTGTGTGTGTGTGTATAGATGTGTGTGTGAGTAAGAGAAACTGTGTATGTATTGTTCTTGTACACATGTGTGCCTAGAAAAACACATATAGACACAGGAAAAGATGGACTGGATCGCCAAGGAGTGGCATGTCTCCTGTGGATTAAAGGGCCAGGAACCTCAGGTGATTTTGGAGAGCAGGCAGCATCCACAGAGTGCAATCCACAAGAAGACAGCTATCCCAATGGCCCCCAGTGTCAACTGCCAGCTTCCAGGACTGGTATCTCTAGACTCCTGCATTGTCATCCTGAAGAAGAAAGCCTGGGAACTGATTGATAATATTACTAATTGATAATGTCACTGAGAACAGGCAGAAGGATCATGTGCTTATGACCAGCTTCAGGGACAGCCACTGTGGTATGGGGGGCCTTGGAGACAATTACAGGCAAACTCTTTTTGGAAACAAAGATGGAGGATGTGGTTCTAAACTTAGGAAGATGGGATGAAATAGGTTTTCGTCGTTGGTACTTATGTATCTGTAAGCTTGTATGAGAATTCCCAGGATAAACATAATATCCCTGAGAAAAAGAAGGTTGAGAAATGCAATCCTGTGGAATATGAACAGTTATGGTACCAGTAGAGGTAAAAGTCTAGCACGTAGCCAGAGGGCTGTGAAGTAGATCACATCAGAAAAGTGTTCTAGAATCTAACAGCAGGCAGAATGCTACACCAGGGACAGAGGCCACCCACACTGGATGAAGTAGCGCTTCCTTTTTTAGGGTCTCCTGTCTCTTCTGAGAAGTAGTCCTTGAGGGCTGTTTCAAATCCCCTCTATTTCAAAGACTATGGGGAGAAAAGTACCTGGCTCACACCCAGACTAGTGGGCTGTGTACTATTGAATACTTTCCCATTTAAAATGTGCCAGTTGCCTGGTTCAGTAACTGGTTCCATTATTTACTTCCTTTCTGTCCTGTTTTGCAGTTCAGGGTCTCATGTGTGGTGGGCAAAGACTTCACCACTGAGCCACATCCAAGTCCAGTAAGCTACTCCTTTGGCCATTTCTCATCTTATGAATAGCATCTGCCCCACATCAACCTGCTCTAACCCATGCCTCTTTCAAATATGCCATTTGAAACCAACTTCTTGTAGAAGCTCTGAGTCTATGCTTAAATATTTATCTCTTCACTGGCCTGTGAAGCCATGAGAAAAAGGCATGTTTTCATTCCTTCCCCAACTTGATTAAGTCCACGGTGCAACAAAGATGTCCACTGAACTGAAACGCTTGTATATGCAAAACGTGTCATGGCTTCCAACGTTGTCTGAAATACATCATCTCAGGTGGTAAAGTCTTATTATTTGCATTATGAAGTTGGAGAGAGAGAGAGACAGACAGACAGACAGACAGACAGACAGAGAGAGAGGTGATTGAATAGACTTGACCTTCTCCAAGCCCCAACAGTTATGAAGCAAAACTTTCAAGGTTCACAGGCAAGTCACTGAATGCTGTCAAGGCTCTTATAAGAAGTAGCCTCTCTGTATAGAATAGGTGGTTAGGTCATTTAAAACCTAAAGTAATTTAAAGTTATAAATGTAAGGAAATCTGGGCTTCTGGGGAAAACATCATTTTATGTAAAGCTGGTCATCGTAATGAAAAGCGCCTGGTTAGTTTCTCATAGTTTCCTGGCATTGCCTATAATCACTGTCAGAACAATGATTCTAAGAATCTCAAAGGAAGAGTACGGCGTAATCTCTCTGAGATGAACTTGTGATTCAATAGAGATTGAGGGTGGGTGTTTTACCAAGGTCCAGCAACTACAATTAGGGAGTCCGGTACTATGAAGTGGTTGCCATCAGCAACGAGAGCTGAACAAAGCAAACACAATACCAGGAAAAGGAGGAGGGGGACAGAAGAACAAATAGCCGAGCTCTTTCATGGCAGGGGATCTCTTTAGACTCACAGAAATACCATTTAAAAACTGCTTTCCATATATGATTACAACCAAGGCAAAGGATTAGTTGGAACACTTGGAATGATTGATGGGCCCTGACCTTAGCCCCGCCCCTGAGTTCTCACAGCCTGGCTATGGAAACACGCACCAATGTTTATTTTTAAACCTCTCAAGAACAGTTCCCACCGCATTATCACTTTAGAGAGTTATTTACTTTGCAGGGCTCGGCAACAGAATGGATAAGACAACTGTGAGCCGTGTAGGAGAACAAATTATCCCAGGAATTATGACTGATTTAAGGGCAGCTAAGAGACGAATTGACTTCCCAGAACCATGTGTTGGGAAAGGCAGGTTTTACAGGTTGTAGGCTTTGGCTCAACCTAGTCTGGAGAGACATTTGAGAGTTCTTGTGAGAACCAGGCTGTAGTTGAGGGTAGCATTCAGGGATTACTAATTGACTCCCAGGATGGCGTGATGTGCTATTTGGGGGAAGTTGGAGCAGGAGGGTTGGGGGGTAGAGGGGTTGGATTTAAAATAGCCCTGGGATGATGATCACTCTTGCCCTCAATTTCTTCATTTATAAAATGAAGATGAAAATACCTCAGGGTCTTACTTGAGGGGAAAGGAGCTGGCAGCTGTGAAAGCGCTTTGGTAAGAAGAATGAGGCACCAACCATAAAGGGAAAATACTATTTCCACAGGACAGCCAGTTCACAAGAGAGGGGGTGAGACGGAGGCGGGGGTTAGCTTCCCTCATATTCATCCCTGAGGCTAAGCAGGAACCTAACATGAGTTCACCTCATGCCTACACGAGAACACCGGTTTCCTTCCTCTTTGGCAAGAAGGACCCCTTTCCAGCAAACCAGTCATCCCTCATCCGTGGGACTGGCTCCATGGTATTCTTTCTTCTGTCATTTTCTATGTCTCTGTGATCTTTTGCTTGGTGGCATTTATACGCGTTGTTGGTACTTTTTCCTTTCACATGTATTTGTCATAGTCTATGCTCAATATCCCTTTCAAAGTCACGAAATCCGATTTGGTGATGGTAGTGGTAGAGACGGTGGTGGTGATGGTAGTGGTGGATGTAGAGACTGTGGTGCTGGAGATGGTGGTGGTGATTGTGATTGTGAGGAGGATGAAATTTGAGAAAGGATTTCTAAAACCATAAACCTCTGTCAGGCTTTCTTACATTCAATATCACTGACATTTTGGACCACATAACATTTTAAAATCGGGACAGTACTCGGTTTATTGAGGGATGTTTATCAGAACTTTTTTGGTCTCAGTAAAGGACTCAATTAGTGATACAACTTCATTTTTACTCAGGTGTAAAACTGAAAGTGTTGGACGATCGCCTACAGTTCAGTGCAGCCTTGCCGGGCTGGTGGGATGGCTCAGCAGTTAGCCAGGTGCTCTTCCAGAGAACCTGGGTTCTGTTCCCAGCAACCGCATGGCAGCTCACAACTCTCTGTTACTCCAGTTCCCGCCGGTCTGACACCATCACACAAACATACATGAAGGCAAAACACTCATGCACATGAAATAAAATTAATGATTTTTAAAAGAAACACACTGCGTGGACATAAGTTACTACCATGCTCACTGACTGCATTTCTCAGAGACACTAGGATGGTATTTAGAACACAACAGGCACTTAGTTTACTCAATAGGAAAGACCATGAGAGAAAGACCGCACTAGGTAATCTGTAAAGTGGTCTTAAATTATTATACTCTATAATAAATGCTTGATTCACAATATATTATTACCACATAAACCCTTTCTGTAGGCATGTAGGTGTACTAGAAATTATATTGTTATACATCCGTGAAGATCACAGGCATCAGTGGCTTCCCTAGAGCATAAGAATTATACACATATTTAAGATAAGCCTATTGTTCCATCAAGAATGAGGCAAAGGGTATTTTTAAATCTAGAAAACTATTTTATCAAACAGAAGACATTTCAGAAAAAAAAAAGGTTAGAAAAGTTACATTAACAAAAATAACTGCAACTTAAAACCTGCAAAGAGTCTGGGACTCTGATCACTTAGGAAATTACCACCCTAGTGAACACATGGCTTTGATTATAATTGTTTCTCCATTTTGCCCAAGGCCATCAATCTTTGCAGATTACATGTATTACAACACTTCCTGATGGCATTAAACTGAGAGTCCCAGTGACGCCTCAGGGTGACTTACCAAAGAGCTGATAGTATGTGTGTGTGTGTGTGTGTGTGTGTGTGTGTGTGTGTGTGTGTGTGTGTGGTGTGTGTGTGTGTGTGTGTGTGTGTGTGTGTGTGTGGTGTGTGTGATGTGTGTATGTGTATGTGTGTGTGGTTGTGTGGTTGTGTGTCTATGTGTCTGTGTGTCTATGTATGTGTGTATGTATGTGTATGTGTTTGTGTGTGTGTGTGGTGTGTCAATGTGTCTGTGTGTCTATGTATGTGTGTGTGTGTATGGTATGTGTCTGTGTGTCTATGTATGTGTGTGTGTGTGATATGTGTCTGTGTATCTATATGTGTGTTTGTGTGTGGATTTATCTTTGTGTCTATGTGTGTGTGTGTCTATATGTGTGTGTGTTGTGTGTCTGTGTCTGTGGTGTGTGTGTCTGTGTGTGTGTGTCTATGTGTGTGTGGTGTGTGTCTGTGTCCATGTGTGTGGTGTTTGTGTGGGGGGATGAGATGAGGAATTAACGGGACTCTACTAAAACAATGTGTGCATTCAATGAAGCTTCAGGCCACAGCATCTCCATAACAAACAAACAGAAAAGGCAGGTAGCATTTGAGAAACTTTGTTTAAAAGCTTCTGCGGGCTGAGATGATTAGGTCATAAGCAGTCAAGATGGCAAGCAGAAGTGACGACAGAGCAAAGGTCCCCATTCTGACAAGAGGCCACGATTCTAAAGGGGAGCAGGGAGGGTTTGAAGTGTAGAAAGAGAAAGGAGAGATATAGTTAAAAATAAACAAGAAAAAAAATCCACATTCTTCCCCCTCAGAGAATATTCCAGTGCTCCCCATAGTGCTACAACTGAGAATCTGGATATGGGGCCACAGAGTCCCAAACGATGTCTGAGTTTCCCAACCCTAGAGGAAGGAAGTGGCTTGTAATGGGCAGCTGGAGCGAAGGAGGGCCACACAGAAGTGGGCCTGTTAGCAACAGCTGGGAGGAAGGCTCCTATGGCACTTGTCACATAACTAAGTAGAAATTACAGCAACTACCTTGTTGTGAGAATAAAAGTATCTGAACTCAGGCCTACCCCAGGACCTAAGGAATACAGCCAACTCCGCAGTCTCCAGCTGAGATTCCCGGGAGAAATGCTCCTCACAACAGACACAGACCAGAATTAGATGGGGTCTTATGAAGATCATCTCTCCCACTAAACAAAGTGACTTTTCTCCACTCTATGTTCCTCCACTTTAAGAACTGTCTTAAACTGTCGGCTGAGCCTTCAAAGTCCTAAAACGTGCGTCTGCGGGATCCTGGCTTATCAATTGAATTCGGCTGACACAGGATCCTCTGCAGAAAGACAAAGTACGTGAGATGGATTTATTTAGAGCTGTGGAACAGGACGCCCTCTGATGTAAAAGAGCTGGTCCTGGATAACTGTCGGTCAGTGGAAGGCGAAAATTGAAGACCTCACGGATGAGTTTGAAGAACTGGAATCCCTAAGTGCATCCAACGTAGGCCTCACCTCCATTTCGAACTTGCCAAAGTCAAACAAATTTAAGAAGCTTGAATTAAGTAAGCTACAACAAGAATCTCAGGAGACCTGGAAGTATCGGCAGAGAGATGTCCGAACCATAAGCATCTAAAATTAAGAGGCAACAAAGTAAAAGTCCTCAGCACAATAGAACCACTGAAGGAGTTAGAGAATCTCAAGAGCACTAGACCTGTTTTAACTGTGAGGTGGCCAAACTGAATGCCTACGGATAAAATGTGTTCGAGCTCCTGCCTGGGTCACAAACCTCAGTGGCTATGACAGGGACAACAAGGAGGCCCCTGACGCAAAGGTTGAGGGCTTTGTGGAGGATGACAACGAGGAAGATGAAGATGAGGAGGACTATGGTGAATATACCCAGCAAGTGGAAGAGGAAGAGGATGGGGAGGGAGAAAGGGAGAAAGAGGACGTGAGTGGAGAGGAGGAGGGGGAAGTGGATGAAGAAGACGAAGATGCTGGTAAAGAACAGAGTCAGAAGCGAAAAAAGTGATGAGGGCGAAGAGGATGACAAAGGGGAATGAACCTGTTTGGGGAAATTCCTATTGTGACTTGACTGTTTTTACCCAAATCCCCTCTTCCCCCATTTTTGCCCTGGAAACCCCCCCCCCCGATTGTAGTGTTGCTAAGGAAATGAGAGGGGAAATGTGTACCCAGGATAGCCTTGTCGGCGGTGGGGTGGGAGGAAAGGAATAAAATACTATTTTTACTGCCACAAAAATAAAGGAAAAGTCTTGTAGCTCTACTCATCAGCTGGCAGGCTTTACCTTTCAAAACAATCAGGCTCTTAGCTTATCTACAAAATGTGGTGGAGAACTGCCCTACTCCAGGACATGCTCTTACCAGGAAGGGCTGCATCAATGGCTGACTGAGGTGAAGGCTGAGCATGGGCTGATGCTGACTGAGACCCGGTACCTTCCAGAGCATCCTCACATATGATTTAATAGGACTGGATCATATTCCAAATCGCCCCTTTCACCAAAAGCTGATTTCTTTCCTCTCGACAACAAACAAGCTGAATCCTAATTCAGCTTATCTCAGACTTCCTCTGAGTGAATTCCTAGAGAAGCCAGCGTGTGAAAGTCTCAGGAAAAGTCCAGGAAATGAGGCAAGAAGACAGATATCGACCTGGAAAATTCAGGAGAGGATGAACATAAACATTTCGTCATTAGTGACAATACAGGCAAGCACCCTGGCAGCATAGAATGGTCCAGTTGTGGCAAATCAGTGGTGAATTAGGAGAGTATAAGTTATACAAAGGAATGAACTAAATAGAATAAAGTATAGAAAAAAATAGTTACTCTAAGACAAATAGGTAAAATCAGGTTTTTGTTTGTGGTAGGGGGCACAACTGTGTGTGCCTTCACAAATGTTCTATTGCTGGGAAGAGACACCATGACCATGTGAAAGCTTATATGGGAAAGCATTTAATTGCTTACAGTTTCAGAGGTGCAATCCATTATCACCCTGGCAGGAAGCAATGCCACACACAGGCAAACCTGGTGCTGAAGAAGGAGCTGAGAGTTCTACATCCATTTCCACAGACAGAAAGAGAGAGTGCTACTAGGCCTGGCTTGTGATTCTAAAACCCTAAAGCCCACACCCAGTGACACACTTCCTCCAACAAGGCTATTTCTCTGTCAAGTAGTTCCACTCCCTAATGACCGAGTATTCAAGTATAGGAGCCTATAAGGGCCATTCTTATGTAAAATATTATAGTGGATGCATGTGCTCATGAGTGTTCACAACTGTGGATGCCTGCACTTGACGTTAGGAATCATACTTATTACTCTTCCACCTTGGGAAATGAAGCAGGGTCTCTCAATCAAACACAGGACTTGACTGCATAATATGTCTCCTTAGCCAGCTTGCTCTATGCATCCCTCCTCTGCCTTCTTCAAATGGAATAAAAGGTAGGTTCCACTCCCACTGTGGACTTACCTGAGTTCTGAGTCTGGGAACGCAAACTCTGGTCCTCACTTTTCATTGAACTGTCTCTTCAGTCCTGAAGAGCTTTTAGTAAGTATCAATACATTGGCGGGGGGGGGGGGGAGTAGATTAAAGTTAAAGGTAATCCTCACATAAAAACTGTCCCTGTTGGTGTTATTGTCTACTTGGCCAAATCCAGAGTTATCTGAAAAGAAAAACTTTGGTTGAGAAAAGACCTCCATCACTGTGGCTTATAGACAAGACTGGGCATTTCTTGATTGATGTTGATGTGGGAGGTCCAAGTTCAGCATGGTTAAGTGGTCCTGGGTTGTATAAGAAATCAGGGTGACCATGCCATGGGAGATAGCCAGTGAACAGCATTCTTCTATGGTGTCTGTTTCAACTGCTTCTAGATTCATTCCTGAGCTCCTGCCCTGACTTCCTCATGATGAACTACAGCCTGCAAGCTGAAACAAAGCCTTTCCTACTATGGGGGTTTTGATCATGGTATTTAGCAGAAGCAATAGAGACCAAATGAAAATGAAAATTAAACAGCCTTTCTAATAGTCTAAAAAGAAGCCTTTACCCAGAGCCTGACACTGATATGGATGCTCACAGACAACCATTGGACTGAGCATGGGGTCCCCAATGGAGGAGTTAGGGAAAGGACTGAAGGAGCTGAAGGGGTTTGCAACCCCATAGGAAGAACAACAATATCAACCAACCAGACCCACTCCCCACCCTCCAGAGATCCCAGGGACTAAACTACCAACCAAAGAACACACAGGGAGATCTGGATTATAGTTATGCCTTCCATTTCTGGACTGTGATTCATCCCAGATATAGTTAAATTGACAACTGAAAATATCCATCACTGTGGTTGGAATTAAGAGAGAGCAGGCATGAGGCCTGTCATTGGATGAGAAGAAAGGGTAGGCAGGAGCAAAGTTTTAGAAAGAGGAAGAGAGGAGAAACAAGGAAGAGGAGGAAAAATGGAGGAAGATGCAGATGATCTTCTCTGCATAGAGGTTGTTAAGAATATTTTAAAGAGATGGATTTGTACAGGATGATTTGTCTTATCTAGGTGGGCAAATTGTATCATATCAAGTGGATCAGAGTTTATCGAGTGATGTTTTCCTTCATGTGGCGACTCAGTTGAGTTCAAGAGAAGGTGCAGTGGTGGGGTGCACCAAGCCAACATGGGATTGGGATGCATGAGCCTGGTGTGGTAGTGACCGTCAAGGAAATTGTGAGAGGGTAATCACCACTGGGCCCAGGGGGTATCTGCAGGGAATGTGAGTGGTGCTCCAGGCTAGCAGAGAAGCAGCTGGAAGAGATACTAATAAGAGAGAGGCCGCAACTGAGATAAATATGTTAGTTTTATATGGCTCTCTTGTGCTAGAGCTATCGTTGGGGCAACTGCCTGGGTCAGAGAGTACTGGGGGGGGGAAGCATGGATCAGTGACATGCTGAAATTAGTCACCACTGTATTTTTAATATTTACCAAAACACATCACAAACTGTGATTTGAAAATATAGGCCAAATAAAGCCTCCCTTTCCCTAAAATAAAACTGCAAATAGAAGTTCCCATATCTGAGTAGGAGTATCCTTCCATAAACAGTAAGACTCCATTGCTGAACCACATACTTGAGTCATAGAGCATACAAAAACCAAGCTGGTGTTCATCTGGAATCTTCATTCCCTCATGCTTAGCATTAATAGTGATGAAAGGTGCATGCTACCCAGCTGTGAACCCTGTGAGCTAATAATGACTGGCCTGGAAAGACATGCCCACCAGAGCAATAGTGGCATGAATGTCACGGGAGTAACCAACGACCTTACGGTGGCATTAAAACCTGTTCCACCATATGAAACTCATACCTGGCACTATGTCAGGGTCATAGCCCCTGGGGAGATAAACTTTAAAGGAAACACAGACACTTACATTGCTTTCCATGTTCCTGCTGCAGTGAGAAGCAGATCTTGCTGGCATTGCTCTTGTCCTCAGTGTGGTCTCTAAACTGAGAGCATCTGAGGGAATCAGGCCAGGAGGAGTTCACCATTCCCAGGACAGATTCACATCCTTCTTTTGCAGCCTCGCAGAAAGATCGACAGGGTAGAAGGCCATGCCTAAATACAAACAAAAGGGCGGTGGGGAATTAATTTCATAATAGAACAGTTCTCACGACAATAATAAAGGTAGCTATAGCAAGTTAATATAGGCTATTAACTTGCAATTCCTATGGACTGTCAGCAACTTAAATTTCTGTATTTGGTCCTATGGCAGTTTCAGTCACCCAATTATATGGATTCTAAAGATAGTAAACTAGTTTCACAATGGATCATGTAGTCATTTCTTGTAGAACAATCTACCCCCAAACAATTTTTCTTAAGCTTCCCGTGTTAAAATATACTGGTTGACCAATGGAAAGAAAGAATAAACATGGAGGCCCACAATTAGAAAGAGCAAAAATAGGTCAAAAGGTATGCTGCTCTAACTTTTTATCTTTCCTTTGAGAAATCTATTTCTCAGAGGCAAATAGAAAAAGCCATTTTTACTCCCCCTGGCCTTCTTGAAAGCCTCCTACAGACAAGTGGCAACTCAGAAAATCTTGTGTTCTTAAAAAAACAAAGAAGAAGAAGAAATCTTATCAGCCTTAAGTTTTGTATTCTGCAGAGTAAGAACTGAGTTGCCATCATTAACAGTGAAGCGGTGACAGCCCAGAGCTTGTCCTCCTCCTTTGTGGACAAAACCAACCACTCCCAGATCCCAGGTTTGCTCTGGAGATTTCTACTCATGTGCTAGCTTTGTCAAGGATTGCTCTCCTCTCAAAGCCAAAGTGGCTTTCTCTGCCACACAGCTAGAGGCTATATCTTATATCTCTGTCTGTCTCCACCAAGGGCATCCCAAAGGACTTGCAGAAAACCGGAGACGTTTTCTGAAATAGCAACTTTGCTTGCGTCCCATCAAAACCACGATTTCAAATGCTGATACTACATAATTGTACAATGTTGGATCTGTTGTGACCTTTTCTGAGAAGCATGGGCCCATTAAGATTCTGGGGCAGATCCAAGTGTCACATGCTTCTTACCACCAGCTTCACAATATCAAAGAAGGAAGAGAAAGTAGTGTATGAGCTTCCGGATCTTCATCTATGTATCTTCTAACAATGTTTATTTGTGTATAATAAGTGGACTTTATAAACCCCTTGATCAAACAAGCTTGTATAGAACACACCATTTGTTCCACAGATACAGAACATGATGTGACCTGCCATCTAGGGGGTTATACCGGACCTGACATGATCCTTGAGAGCCTCCAATCTCAACATTGACATTCTGTGGTAGTAATGGGCTCATACTCAGGGTATTGCCCAGGCTGCTGACCCTAGATTTTCTAATCCCTGTCATTGTTTTGAGACAAGATTTCACTAAGTTGTTTATGCTGGCTTTGAACTAACAGACCCTGAAACTGTGGTCATTCTGCATCAACCTTCCAAGCAGCTAGTATTACATGCCTGCACCATTAGGCAGACCTCCCTTGACAATGACATTCGAATAGAAATAATTCTCTTTTTATCTTTAAAAGTTGAACTAAAACTTGGCAGTGGTGGCAACACATCTTTAATCTCAGCCCTCAGGAGGCAGAGACGACTCTCTGTAAGTTCAAGGCCAGCCTTGTCTACACAGAGAGTTCCAGGGCAGTCAGGGCTATATAGAGAGATCCTGTCTCAAAACAAACAAACAAATAAATAAACAAACAAACCCAAAAAACCCAAAAAGTTGTATTAAAATTATTTTTTAAAATAATCTGTTTAAAATTAACAAACCTGGGCTCATAGGTGCTCACAGAACCTGAACCAATAATCAGGGAACCTGCATGGGTCTGACCCAGGCCCTCTGTATATATGTGACAAATATATAGCTTGTGTGTGTTTTTTGGAACTAGTGACAGAGAAAGAGAGAGCTGTTTCTGATTTTATTTTATTTTATTTTATTGCTTGCTTTTGGGACCCTTGTCCTCCTACTGAGTTGTTTTACTCAGCTTTAATATGAGGGAAGGTACTCAGTTTTATTGAAACTTGATATGGTATGTTTAGTTGATAACCCATGGAGGCCTGCTCTTTTCTAAAGGGAAACAGAGGAGGAGTGGAAGGAAATGGGACAAAAGGAAAGGTCTGGGAAGAAAGAAAGGAGAGTAATCTGTAATCTGGATATAATATATGAAAGAATAAATTGATAAGAAATAAAATAATAGAAAGATAATGAAAAATTCTGTTTATATTGATAGGCAACTAAATAGGATAGTGAAAGTACAGGAAGAGAAGTTTTTCATTTAAACAAGTTGAAAACATACATAAAATATGAATTTGCCCTAGTAGACATTTAGGAATATAGTAGTATCTTAGTTGGTGTTTCTATTGATATGATAAATCACATGACCAAGGCAACATATAAAAGAAAACTATTCATTTAGGGCTTTTATTTTCAAGGGGTTAGATTCCATGATGTTAGAACAAAGGTATGGTATTTAAAACACTTGAGAGCTCACATCTTGGTCCACAAGCAGGAGGCAGAGAATGCAGTAGGAAAGATGTAGGCTTTTGAAACCTCAAAGTCTGCCCCCTTTAGCACATCTCCTCCAACAAGGCCACGCCTCCTAATCCTTCCCAAACCACTCCGCCAACTGGAAACTAAGTATTTAAACACATGAGCACATCTCAGTCATTCTCATTCAAAGCACCACAATTAGATATTGAAGAGTTAAGAGTATATTAGTCTCCCCAATGCTTCTGGAAACTTTCTTTAGTTCTGAGGCTTCTTATTCTGCCCCCATTCTGTGTCCCTTTTTTCCCCTGAAGTTAAGACTTTAACTTTAACTTAGAAACTGACTAATTGTCATTGATTTTTACCCTCGATCATGCGTCCCCCACTTCAGACCCTCCTATGGCTGTTATGCTACTATTTGATCTTGAGCAAACAGCTCATTCAGACTGTGACTCAGTTTCTCCTCTTAAAAAGTGAGGAATTTAGGAGGACTTAAGTTTAATCTATTTTCCATAACTCTCTTATTATAAATATTTTGTAAATTAAAATTCATTCCTAAGAGCAGTGTTTCTCAGAGGAGCACCAAGGCTATGATAACCCCATCAGTTTTGCTGACCTGCAAAAAATAACAGACATTTCTTTCTCAAAGCTCGAGCTGGGGATATATAGAAATACTAAAATACCATTAGACCATCTGTTCTAAAATTAGTGCCTAGGAAAATGTCTAGAGTGTTTCTAAATCAGTCTCCTAAGAGGTGTAACCAACCAAGACCCATGAGTTTTGCATTGTTGGATGAGGGTATGTGATCTGGGGTTAGAATATTAATAACTACGAGTCCTTGCAAACTATGAGCAAATGGGGAGCCATTTGTTCTTGTTTTGCCTGAAATTCAGCTGCCTTTGAAGGGTGGATGTGTTTTGCTTTTCATCACATGGAACTCTGTGGCGAAGCAGGCTACACTATTTTGGAATATAAGGATCTATATCCAAGCAACAACACACTGGAAACTGAGAAACAGTACTTGGCAAAAGGGAAGGACTGCTTTGACTGTCAGAATGACTATTTTGGAAAGGGTGGTTGTTCTTAATTGACGTGTGAAGTACATTTTGGTGAGGTGCAGAAAAGAGTTCCTGATGGATTTCAACTCAACAGGAGGCAGAGAGTCCTGCTGTACCTCTCCAAGTATTTGTTGACCCATTTGACTAATTTGGAAACAGGTTCCCACACAATGATAAAAAGGACTTGTAGTATTTTTACTAGGAAGGATGTTTTTTAAATCATTAATCTACCAAAACCGTTGTTCATTTAACCTGTAACCGCATTACCATTCTTATTTCCAGGAAATTTTTATTATGATGCGTCTGAAAGCATATAGATGTTTATCTAGAAAATTTTAATGATCATCATAAGTGTAAACTTGTTAACTAGCTAGATATACCAAAATAAACTTAGATGGCCAGTAGGCTTTTAAGAGTTATAAATGGTATTCTTTTCTGTCAAATTGAGCAACTTCTAAAAAATATTTCACATAAATTCTTTGAGAATTTCATGTAACCACCACCATCATGCAATAATGCATAATAAGTTTGATCAAATTTATCCCTTACTTCTCCCCCTAATGCCTGCCAGTTTCATCACCTCCTAACCACCAAGTTTGTGTCCTTTTGTTTTTAATAAGCTATTAAACCCAATTTGTGCTGTCCTGAATCTGGGGTCATCCCCTAGAGTGTGCTTGACCTACTACAGACCAATTAAGGACAATTGACTCTTCCTTCCCCCAAAGACACCAACTGTTCACAGAGCCTCAGAGGTAAGTTCTTAAGAATCCTCTTAACACTCTGTGCTAGACTTTTTATCTTGCATGTGTAGCTGCAGCTGCTGTGTAGGTTTATGACTACAGAGACTGCATCAAGTCCAGAAGACACTGTTTTGTTCTGGTCCCCTCTGACTTCTGATTCTTACAGTCTTTCTGCCCCCCCCCCCTTTTTGCAAAATGGTCCCTGAGCCTTGGCTGGGTGTGTGTGATACATAACAGATGGTCCAGTGATAGATAACAGATCATCCACCCAAGATTAACAGATGGTCCAGTGATAGATAACAGATCATCCACCCATGGTTAAGCCACAATCACTTATTTCCTTCTCTACCTTTTGACGAGTTGTGAGCTTCAACACCAGCCACCATCTACCACATAAAGAAATTTCTCTGATGGCGTCTAAGAGCTGCACTAATGATTGGATTTAGATACAAAGTTAGAGGGCAGTTTAATATTATGCCCACTGAAAAGAATAATAATGCTAGGTTCACCACTGGGACCTGTGAGATTCCCTCACCCAGAGTTCTTGGCCAGATTTACAATTGGAGGCAAATGTTTCATGCTATGGATCAGGCCTTAATTCAGTCAGCTGTTTACGCCCATAGCAGTCTTGCCACTATTGCATGAACATGTCGTACAACACTGGCCATTGTTGTAGTTGACATGGTTCACAGCTCAGGAAGCCTCTTAGTTATCCCCACCCCGCCCCCACTAGGTGCCCTGTGGGTGCTTTCTTTTGGGTCCCCTAAAAACAATCATTTCATATAACTATACTTAGAAGAAAATAAGAAATTAACAGTAGTATAATGTCTTTCAGCCAAATGTTCTGTGTAAATATGGCCAAGATCTCATATCACAGCTGTCAAATTGTATTTTGAATAAACTATGCTGATATATAAGGAGATCATTAGATTGAAAATTCTTCCTGTGGGTGTTGGGGAGGATGATTTGTGGCTGAGAGAATTTAGAACATTACCCATAATCTTTGTCCTCTACAGCTCCAGCCTGAGGAAGCCTCTGTCTCAATTATATACTGGCCTTCTAACTCACTTCCTGCCACAGCAACTAACAGGGTGCCATTGCATTATTGAGCTACACCTGAATATGACTTCCATCTTACTTACACATTCTCACCCTTTTCTTTCTTGCCAACTTTGACAGAGCAAATTGCCATATATATTAAGGAGACCATTTGGTGGGCCTTGAGGGTGATTCATTTTCCAACAGCCCTTGAGAAAAGGAAGCTCTTCTAATAACTCATGAACTTAGAAATGAATCCTTCCCCAGTAAGGCTTTCAGGTAAGACTTCAACTCAAGCCAACACATTAATATACACCAGTAAGTCTGCAGAGCAGAGGAGTCAGCTAAGTAACCCCAAGGTTCCTATTTCCTTGTGAGTTGTTTTACACCATTGAGAGTGTGCTAATGCACAAGCCAGCTATTGGTGATGACACAGTTTTCCTTGCCACCTCACTTTGCAAAAATCATGTTGGTGAGTTCAATGTGCTATTTACGGATGGGTCTTAAACGCTCGTTTTTAACACAATCCTACATTGTCCTTTTTAAACTGAACTGTTCAGCAGCAATGCTCACAAAGTCAGTGTTGGGCATCTCCCAGAACCATGACCCTTCCTCAGCCATGAAGACTGTTCATGTCTAGAGTCTTGTAAGATTATTTTTTTTCTGTTACAAGAAAACTTAAAACTTTAAAAGGAGCTCTCAGGACCAACCACTGGCCCTAAAATTTTTACCTAGGGCGATCCCCTTTCACCTATGATGAAACCAGCATGATGCAAGAATATGAATCCATCGCTATTGCCAGAAAGAGCAAGGCAACAGGTTGCCTGGTGTCACTGTGAGAATCCAACAGTGCCTCGGTTGACTGGAGAAACCTCACATGTCACAGAAGAGAGAGACAGAATGCTTACTTGGTCTCTACCTGCACCGGGCATGGAGATGAAGAACATGCAAGTGAAGGCTGATCTTTCCCATGGTCCTCCAGCAGAAAAGAGATAATGGAAGGAGTCGGCATAGTCCTTACTCTCTTTCATGTAGAATGCTAATCATTAAGACTGTGATTATTTTGCCTTTATTTGTAATAATCATGGCTCCAGTGTGGAAAAGATGACCCACTAAAGTTGGAACACCGCATAGTATTCAAAAAAAAAAAACTATATTGATAAATGTAGTGCTTCCTAATACCAACAAGGGTTAGTGCGGTAGGGTGGGGACCCGGAGCTATTAACACCTAATTTTAAAGAGAAAAGGAGTAATTGCTAGAATGCAGGATGAGCCATCTAGGGAATGCTGCTACATGGGAGTGGTACTCTTCCATATAGGATGCACCCAATATGTGCAAGTTGGCATAGCAGAATATGAGGTGACCATAATAGGTGGCCACTAGGTGACCTTCTTTTGCTGCATCCTGATTTAGTGGTGGCTCCCCTGATGTTATCCCAACAAAGAACCAGGTGTGATCATTGATAAAACAGTGTCTGGGAAGAGATGGAGCAGAGGCGTGTTGTAACTGATTAGGAAGAGTAAATGAAGACCAGCAGCACAGAGCTGCATGCCTCACATCTAGCTGGAGTCACAACAAATACTTGTAGAGGGAGGAAACACAGTGACACCTTGAGTAGATGGTTCCACCATTATTAACTTGACATCTGGTAGGAGACTATAGAACTCAGAATCAGCAAATGTGGCCATAGCAGGTTTTGAGGGTTGTTGCTTTGTTCATCTCGGGGCTGCTTCAGAAGGACACGGTTTGGATGGAAGCAAAATCATGTCACTGTCCATGGGGGAAAAATGGTCATGATTTTCCCTCAAACAAAAGTTACCCTTGTGAGCTTCTTGAGCCAGAATAAGAAATAATCTCAATATTAAGATTGTTTTCATGTCTGTTCATGTCACATTAAGCTGACCATCTATTGATTTTTTTGCTATTTTTTTTCATTAATTAATTTATTCACTTCACATCCTGACTGCAGCCCCTCTTCCTCCTGGTCCCCCTTCACATAGCCCCGTTCCTTTCTCTTCTGAGAAAGTTATTTCCCACCAGTACAGTATAAGCTCTACAGAGACAAAAGATGGTTCTTGGGCATTGCCTTTACAGTGTCTCCTTAGTATACAAGCAGGGACAGCACAGGTAGCTGTTGAATAAATTATTAAAATGCACAAAGGATAATTTAGGTGCCCCAGGAATAAAACTCTCAGTAGCAAATGTGGAAAGAGACCCATGACCACACTGTCCTCTCCCCAGCTGAGTGATCTGGACAGGGATACAAATCCTTTCTGTCCTGTGGATTCTTTTCCCCTCACAACTGTGAGATCTACACGTACCATCCGGCTTTCACACCCTTCCCACATGATACTAAAGTGTCAGTAAAACAGATAAAACACCCACAGATAAATTGCCTTATTCATTTGACAACTTTGGGGTTTCGCTCTTAGGAGAGGAAAAACTCCAAGAACTGCCAAGTGGTAAAGAAGTTGGTGATTTAAGCCATCGGGAGTAACATGAAGCCACAGAACAGCTCCTGAAAAACATTCCTGATAACTGATGGACAGTGGTTATCTTTAGAATTTGCTGCCAAGACCCACGGGGTGAGACATTAACAAATACCAAAAGCAACTTGCAACTGCAGCGTTCTTCTGCAGCTGCTCTGATGTCTGTGCCATAATCAAATGACACCAGTGGTAAGGGTCTTCAAGAGAATGCAGCCACAAGTACTACCTTTATGTTGTAGCTATGTACAGCTGATACCCAGAACTGTTGGAGGGGAAAGTGAAGGGACTCCCCGACTGAACTGGGTATGAGTGTCCCAGACACTGGCAGCAACACGAAAAGACGTTTCCAGAAGGATTTTGGCTGGCTTGACTCTCCAGTTTTACAATCTGGTAAAAGTAATAAAGCAATCTGAATTGTTCAACTGTAGGCCACCTGTACTTGGGACTATTTTGAGTCATCAGACAGAGTCTCACCTAAGTCGATATTTTAAGAATAACTTCTTACCAAAGTTGTCTGGCCTTAAAGGGACAGGCACTATGTTTGGCTGACTGAACACTCAGCTGACTGGTAGGTGCATATAAGATTAGACCACTGCTTCCAAGTTAGGGGATACTCCCTAGGAAGTAACCTGCAAGCGACTCTGGAGTACTTAGCTACTAACAGGATCAGAGTCCACTGTCTTTAGCCTGTGACCTCTATATTTTTAATATAACTATTTTAATTCTAATTTTTCAAAAGCAGTCAAAGGTGACATAATAAGACTTTTAAGACATACGGTCCTGAGCAAGGTCAATGAACAGTGGACAGTTATCTTCTGGAGAATTATAACATAAGCATACTGTGATTTTATATGTTTAATGAATCCTCCAAAAAAATCTTTTAGTTCCTATTACACAGTTAAAGTTTAGCACAATATCACGGCTGCATGGACACAGGCGACTGTCCCAGGCTGTGCTTGGCATGGCACTGCCATATAGGAAGTAATCCTACCATTATATGCAGAAAAAATGTGTCACTATTAATGAAACGTTATTAGGAGAGTTTAACTCAAAAATTCTTTGACAGTACCAGGTCTTTAAAACCTGTGTAGCTCTCTGTAGCAAAAATAATAATAATAATAATAAAATAAAATAAAATTGGATATTAAAAAACTAATCCTATGGTGCACGTTATGACCACTTCCTGGAGGCATCTCAGGCTTATTTTGAAACATGATGAAATCCAAACAGGAAAGTCCCGGTACCTATCCATTAAGATGTCTTGTCTGACTGTTAAAGGCTCTACATGTACCATGCATTCGACTTGATGAGTTCTGAAATCAGTAAGTAAGTGAATTTATCACCATCACAAACCCATAAATTCAACCACTCCCCAAATGTGTCCTTCCTTCTGCTTCTGATACAAAACCTAGTGGGTTTCTTTTGGGAGTCGGTACATTAAGAATGGGTAACATATGGTGAAAACAAGGGGAGTCACCAGGATACCGTGAAAAGACAAAGACCTGTGATGTTCAGAAAAGGCTTCACTACAGCCAGGGCTTGGAAGCCAAAGCCTTGGTGGTGGAGGAGAGAACTCTGTAGGCACAGGGAACATACAAGGATGCTCAAAAGAAGTTTTCAGGGTTTTGTTTCATCTTTTGTTTGTTTGTTTCTTTGTTTGAGAAATGGAAAGAAAGATCATTAAAGGTGAGGCTGGGTCCATGACACTAGCAAGAGGGGAAAGAAGGGCTTCAAAAGTTGGGGCATGGAGCTTAACTTGGAATCTAACAGGAAGCCCCAAAAGGATGGAGTCTAAGTCAATTTATTCTTAAATGATCACGTGGGCAGTTAGAGGACAGTGGGTTGGGGAGTGAAAAGGAGGAGAGGGTCAGTAGAAATCTGGCATCTCTAAACACTGGATCAAGTTGATGTCAGCCTAGAAATTCACATACGCCATCAATAACAAGAACCTCTATTTACAAAGAACTTATCTGCTGGACAGGGTAGCCCATTCAAGAACACTTTCTATAAGTTGTAAAATAAAAAAGTGGGAGGCACGATCAGGACTGTGAGTAACTTTGGGGGTTGGTCTCAGCAAGGGTTAACTATTTCTTAAATTTGTATAACTTTATATTACTAAAAATTATGACACTTAAAAAGTTAAGTTCTAGTCTAGACTATGGCAATAGCTCAGTCAGGGAAGTGATTGCCACATAAGCACAAGAACCTGAGCTCAATTTGTAAAACATGGGCTTAAAAACATGTGGGCATGGGGCCACATACTTGCAAGCCCAGCACTGAGGAGTGAAGGCAGGAGAATGTCTGGAGCTCACTGACTAGCCACCCTGTCTCCTCTGAAAGTTCCAAACCAATGACAGTCTCAGAAAACAAGGCATCTGGTTCCTGAGGAATAATACTGAGATTGACCTCTCTGGCCTTCACAAGCAAGCAAGACTAAACACACACACACACACACACACACACACACACACACAGTCCATTAGAGGAAGTTCATTTACTCTCAAATACAAACCTATAGGAATTTGGGCTACTAACAGGAAATTGACCTGCATTTGGGATATATTTTTATTTTACTATGTCCTTTAACTGCCCCCGTGACCATTTAAAATCAAACTGAATGATGTCATTATCCAGACTCCGTCCTTCTGGGACTTTGTGTTAGACTTAGACATAATTTATCTTACTGTGGACTTTATATCTTAAAAGTCTCATTCTGTGACCTTTGACTACATTTGGAAAATTAGAATTAAAATAGTCCTATTAAAATATATGGATATATGTTATATTTTGAGATGTGCTCTTTAATGTCTAGTCATCTCTCCTGATAAAGACATTTTGTTTCCTTGCCCCGTGTATTTCTGCTAAAGCCCAGTCACAGATCAGTACTCCTAGTGAGAAAGATCAATAGCCAGTACATCAATTTTCTCACCTTAGCCCATCTATTCATAAGAAGGCCCCTCCCTGCAAAGTAGTAGATTTGAGTAAGGTGATGAGACGTTAGAAAGGTTTCCAGAGAACCTTCTGGAAGCTAAGTCAAAGCTGATATTTACAAGACAAATTAATACCCCATCCAGGCTAAAAAAAAAATTGTTTTGTTTGAAGGAGATTAAAAAAGAAAAAGGTGACAGAAAGGTGACAGTTCTCTATCAAAAGCACATAAAGCCTTGGCAGGCACATCTTGTATCAAACATTTCATCTACGTCTAACACCAATTCTCTTGCTATCTACTTGATATTTTTAAGCAATATATTCTAGCACTTTAGAGTCGTTCCAATGGCCCATCAGTGAAATGTTTACACTTTTAGCTGATACGCTCCACCGAGTCCACATGTTCTCCTGCCTCTCGAATAGACCCTGTTGCAGAACATCCATCCGTATTTGGTCAAAGCAAACACAGTTCAAAATAAAGACAATTAAATTCCACTGTTCCGACACACAATATCGTTAAGCAGCAACTGTGGTCCCAAAAGAATCGGGTTAAAAACTATACCATTTATACACCCCGCTACAATCTTTCAAAATTAAAATTTAATTGTTATGAAGTAGCTATTTTTTTCTGGGCTGGAAGACAAGTACTTTTTCTTTATTTGAATAATATGACCTATAATAGATGATACAAAATAGTGAGACACAAGGAAAATATGTTTGACTGTATGATGGTTTTCTACAATGAGTTTGCTTTGCTGAACTTGCTCTGCCTATTAAATTAGGTGGCAGTTCCCATACACACACCGAATGACAGCAGGAAGTATGGCCTAAAAGTACAATTAGAAAACTAAATGTAATAATAAAAATAGGACAAGTCCCCAAAGAACACTTCAACAGTAATTGTAAATTACTATTCATTAGAACAGAAAATGGAAAACTCTCATACTGGTACAGTTATCAAAGGGTAAATCAGGTCGGGGTAGGGGGGGAACAAATTTAACCTAGAGTGTCCTGGAAACGGAGCAGCTTGGAAGTGTTTACTCAAGCAGAACTGGGTTAAAATAAAGAGTCTCATCATGGTAGACCCAGTAGTTCCAGGACTCTGAACACACTCCCTTTCATTTTATTTCATTCTGTGTGCATGCATGAGCCCACAGAGGAGCTAGTCTAAAATAAAATACATAAGTGAAATTTTTGGAAATGAAACAGAAACCGAATAGGAATCTAGTTCAAAAATTCTTTGATATTTTGGCAATCCTTCACACATAGTGTGTGTGTGTGTGTGTCTGTGTGTGTGTATATTCATATATATATATATATATATATATATATATATATATATATATATATATATATATGTTAGAAGTATACTTTTGTGATCTCCATTAATTCTCTTTGTCCTTCACAAGCCACCCCTTCATAGTTATTGTTAACATTTATTGAGCTCCTTCTAAGAGCCAGGCAGTGTCCCATGCCCCATGTGTCATTTAATTGATTTTGTAATGTAAGTATAACTAGTATTTCTCATTTATGGTTAGGAGGTCATGACTTACAGCTCCTTTAGCCTGCTTTCCCAATCGGTGCTTCAAAGTGAGAGGCCCACATCCTAATCTCTAAAACGGGGAGTCACCTCATTGGACACAGCATCTTTCTTGGATAAATTGATGTGAAGCTATTATCCTAGGTTGTGTAATTGGGCCCTGATGCCAGTGACAGCGATCGTGTAGGAGACAAAAGAGAAAGAGATTTCAACAGTCAGGAAATGTTCTGTGATGTCAGACACTGAAACTCAAGGAATATGGGCACAAGGCAAAGGAACAAAAATAATAGAAAACGGGCAAAGGGAAAAATGGATTCTCCCCCATAGAGTTCTAGGAACCAGACAGCCTGCTGACACCCAGACTTTCAGCCTTCAGAACTATGGGGGAAGACATTTCTGTTGTTTAAACCACCCAGCAGGTGGCAATTTGTTAAAGCAACCCAAGGAAACCAATACAACCACCAACTGTGTTGCCACAGCCTGGGAAAACATCTCTTGGTGGCCATCTTCAATTGTTTCCGTTGTGAGGGAAATGTTTCCTTGTACCAGGCGAGCTCCGTGACACTGACTCCCAACCTCAGCCCACACAGGCGTCTCATACTTTAACCCGTGGGAAACATCAAATCCACCTTCCCTTCTTGTGTGTGCCATGAAGTTACCCTCTGGACTCCTTGATGATTCAAGTTTAACCAAGTTCTGCCAAGCTCCACCTCCACTGCTTCTGTTCTACCTTCATACAAAGGCAGTGCCTCCAGGAGGGAGGCAGGGACCTGGGAGGAAAGGGGGACAGGGTGGCGGGGGAGAGGAACATGATCTGGTATTGGTTGGTAGGAAAAAGGATGAAGTCCTGAGAGCTAACAGAAAGAATGGAAACTGGCAATCTCAGGATGTAGGAGGTCAGAAGGTCCCTCCAGAATGCACAGAGACCTGGGAGGTGAAAGACCCCGAGGACTCAAAGGAGGCACCCTAGATGAAATGCCCTGCAGTGGGGAGAGGGAACGTGTAGAGCCCACCTCCAGCAGAAAGTCAGGGCATCAAGTAAGGGATGGATTTGCTATCCCACAGTCAAACTTCTGACCCACAATTGTTCCTGTCTGGAAGAACTGCAGAGATGGAAATGGAGAAGAGCCTGAGGAAAATAAGGTCTAGGGACAGGGGCAAAAGGGGATCCAGTTTAAGGAGAGGCCCCAGAGCCTGACACCATTACTGAGGCTATGGAGCAGTCACAAAAAGAATCCTGTAATGACAGCCCCCTGAAAGACACAAACAACTAAAAGATTCAGATATTTGCACCCAACCAGTGGACAGAAGCTGCTGACCCTTGTAGTTGAATTAGAAAAAAGCTGGAGGAAGCTGAGGAGGAGTGAGACCCTGAAAGCAGACCAATAGTACCAATTAACCTGGACCCCTGGGATCTCTGAGACACCAGATCGCCAAACAGACATCACACACCAGCTGATATGAGGCCCCCCAACACATATACAATAGAGGACTCTCAGGTCTGGGCTTAATCAGACAAGATGCTTCTAATCCTCAAGAGAGTGGAGGCCCCAGGGAGTTTAGAGGTCTGGCAGGGTGGGTGGGGTGGATGGGGTGGGGACATCCTTATGGAGACAGGGTGGGTGGGGAGGAGGTATGGGGTATGGAACAGTAGGAGGGTGAACTGGTATGGGAATAAAATCTTGAGTGTAAAGATAAATGAATGAATGAATGAATGAATAACAAAGTTAGTATCACATTTTACGATCAAAGTAATAGGTGTGTCCCTGATACTTAGGGTACTTTACACACTGCTGAAATTCTCACAAACAACATGGGATAGAGTCATACCTGAATTACTATTCTGAAAAGTCCCTAACATTCCAATCCAGAAAATAGTTTGTGCTGCATGTGAACAGGTACTTAGCACCTGCTTTGAAACCGTTCAAATATACACAGTGCTTCAGATAGCCATGACATTATTTGAATTGATCAACTGCTACTGAGAACTCTTTCTATCTTACTGAATAGTTTCTGTTTGTCCTTCTACATCTACTCCTCAGCTTAGCATTAGATCCCCGTGCTGAGGAGAAGAACCATCCAGAATGCCACTCATAATTGATTTAAATACAAATCTTGGACTTCTTAGCTGATGATATTTAATGAGATTCTGGATTTCATCCATTGTCCTGGATGTTTCTGTGCCCTGCTGGTGAGTAAATTTACTGGTGAAAGGATAACTGGAGAAGGGAGTTGGGGTATCTGTCCCTTCCCCTCATTCTTAGCTACAGGTATCCAATTGCTTCTCTTCAAGCCTTTGGTAGTAGAACTACATGTACTCATCATGAAACCTTGGTACTGCTTATTATTTAATTGTTCTCCCCCCTCAACCTCCATACAACAACAACGAAAAAACAAAAACAAAAACAAAAAAACAAAAAAACCCAAAAAAACAAAATAAAACAAAACAAAACACACACACACATACAAAAAAAAAAAAAAAAAAAAAAAAAAAAACCTCACCAACACACATTTCAGCTATAGCACTGAGAACATTTGACACTGAAACAGCAATGGAGTGTCCCCTGACGGCATCAACTAAAATATGGGTAATTTCTTCCAGTTTAAAAAAAAAAAAAAAACTAATCTGGAATTTCTAAATATGGAGACTTGCAATTAACTATGACAGATGTGGGTTCCTTCTCCCCCTGAAAGCAATTTTAAAAAAAAGTTAGGAACAGGACGGTTTGTTCCTCTTGGATGCTTGTCTCTAGAATAACTGGGCTCTTATCAGTCAATGACATGATTTCAGAATACCTGTCATCGCCATCAATGATGCACTCAGGGAAGGCGAGGCTACAGCCAAAGAGCAGGATATGTTGATAGCAACTGAGTCGGTGGAGATACATGAAGAACTTGAGGAACTTCTCTGTGTCCATATTTTTGACAATTGGCAAGAGAGGTGCCAGTGTGCTGTGGTAGGGCAGAATTTGACACTGGCTGTGAGTGATGTTCATGCAGGTACCTGGGAAGTGGAAACACTCACAGTTAGAAGTCAAATAAGAAGTCTGACTATAAGCTTATGTGACATGACAAGTTCATAGCACGTTGCATGTCTTATACAATAGCACAACTGTCATACACATAAGTATATCATGCACATAAGTATATGTGGGTACAACAGTGAAATTGGCTTAGTGATATTTATGAAGGGAAACAGGTGTTGTCTGAGAAAATGTAGAAAATTCTCTCGTAGGGAGTTGCTGTGGAACACCTACCTGGGAAGGACGATATGCATCAGGGTGTTTAAATACCCATATTCCTTGACATTCCAAAGCCACTCAAAGGAACTCATCATAAGAAATAATCCTGGCTATGGATGTAGATTTGTGTACATGGATCATACATAGCTTACTACTTTTCAAAGATAGAAATCTGAGTCTTTAGCAGTGGAGATTAATTTATGACTATAGAACATACGCCTATAGACAATAGAATACTTAATTCTAGGCTATGTGGAATGCTTTAAAAGATTATTTAATCATATGGAATGATGGTCATAAGGTAATAAGTAAAATCAGTATATTATGAAACAAATCAGGCTACCAAATGCATATAATAATATAAGGATCTACATCCAGCTTACAACATACATTCCAGTCACGTTGGGACCTCTGACCTTGCTTTGTTTCACAATCAGTTCTGATAGGCACTGTCTCACCCTTGACCTACACAATTCCACCTCCCCCAAAACTTGCCTGATTACTCTAACATAAATCAAAATGTTGACATGGGTTCCTGTAGTGGAATTTTGAGAGACTTTTATTTTTTATTTTATCCATACTCCTGTCTTGTTTTAATAACCATTAATCCTTTAAAGCAATTTAGAGTTGTTATTTATGCAAACTAATGTTTAAAGATCAAAATTCACAACATTCAGAAATCTAGGGAAGCTATTAACTCTCTATTAATAGAGGAAAAATAAGAGAGACATTTCAGCAAAAAAAAAAAAAAAAAAAAAAAAAAAAAAAAAAAAAATGGGAACATCTCTTCTGGGTTCCATATCATTTTTGGAGAAATTATGATAATGTTTTCTCCATACATATTAACTTCATATTAACAAAACTAGTGTTGGCAGACAAGCCTGCAATTTAACAAAATGGCCAAACCTCACTCTCCATCAGTAACCGAAGATGAACGTATTCTCTAGTGCAGTATCACCCACTCTTGCAGGCATAGCTCAGAGTCTACTTTGAAATTGTCCTATCTTCCTTCAAGTACGTTTTTCAACCCACTTTCCCCCACAACTACTCTGAACAGCTTTCAGGTTCTATAGGAAGCCCTTCCCCCAAATGAACAGACTGTACTTGTTTGATCAAAGAGCCCTATACTTCTTCAAAAAATATCATCCTCCATTTTTAGAAGATATACTCATTCATCACTCGAGTGTGCTGAGCTCAGTTGTACAAAATCAAACTGTGGTTTACATTTTTGAAGGCAGCTTGAAATAGACGTCTCTGTACACAGAACCTTAATGTAAACATAACAAAGAAGTTATAGCCATGGCACTCAAAACACAAAGTGAGAATGAGGAATGTGCAGAGCAAGAAATGTCCAAATGAATACTAGAACACACACACACACACACACACACACACACACACACACACACAGCTGAGCTGGAACATTCTGGACAGGATTCACGACTATATCAAGCTAGTTGGGAATGAGCGTTAAAAGACACTTTAGTGTACAAGAAAAAACCATTGTAGGTTGAAAGGCAGGGAGACAGAGGAACCACCTTTGTGTACACAATGCTATGGTGAAATTTCTGTAAACAGGCCGATTGGAAATATTTCTCCATTAAAAGATGGAATGACTTAGAGGAAATATAGATATGTATCATTGGCTGAGAGCCAGCTTGCTGCTGAGAACCAAAAGAAGCATCCAGATCTTCTGGGCCACACCTATCTCCCTTCCATAACTCAGACATTTGGCCTATACTAAATATGAGGAAACTCAATTTCAGAAGACTAAAGCAATCCTTCCAGGACAGCTATGAAGACCAAATGCTAGACTTCTGAGTAGCTTCTACTTAGAGGCTCATCAGCGTTAATATATTAAAAATAGTTCCTACAAAAAGAACTATACAAAGAATCAACAAAAACTGGAGCTGGTTCTTTTGAGAAGATCGACAAGATTGATAAACCCTTAGCCAGACTAACCAGAGGATACAGAGACAGTATTCAAATTAACTAAGTCAGAAATAAAAAGGGAGACATAACAACAGAAAATGAGGAAATTCAAGAAATTATCAGATCTTACTACAAAAGCCTATACTCAGCAAACCTGGAAAATATAAAGGAAATGAATGATCCTTGAATAGGTAGGGAGAGCGGGCATCCTTGTCTAGTTCCTGATTTTAGTGGAATTTCCTCAAGTTTCTTTGTATTTAATTTGATGTTCACTACTGGTTTTCTGTATATATGCTTTTACTATGTTTATGTATGTACCTTGAATCCTGGTATCTAGACAGATACCAGGGACCAAAGTAAATCAGGATCAGATAAATCATCTAAACAACCCCATAACCCCTAAAGAAATAAAAGCAATCATCAAATTCTCCCAACCAAAAGAAGCCCAGGACCAGATGGGTTTAGTACAGAATTCTATCAGATCTTCATAGAAGACATTCATAGAAGACCACTACTCTCAAAACTATTCCACAAAATAGAAACAGAAAGAACACTATCCAATTCCTTCTATGAAGCCACAATTATGCTTATACCTAAAGCACACAAAGATCCAACAAAGAAAGAAAACTTCAGGCTAATTTCCCTTTTGAATATTGAAGTAAAAATACTCAATAAAATTTTTATAAACCAAGAACACATCAATATAATTATCTATCACAATCAAGTAGGCCTCAACCCAGGGATGCAGGGATGGTTCAATATACAAAAATTCATTGATGTAATCCACTATATAAACAAACTCAAAATAAAAAAAACACATGATCATCTCACTAGATGCTCAGAAAGCATTTGACAAAATTCACCACCTCTTTATGTTAAAAGTCTTGGAAAGAGCAGGAACCCAAGGACCATACCTAAATATGGTAAAAGCAACATACAGCAAACCAGTAGCCAACATCAAAGTAAATACAAAGAAACTTAAAGCAATCCCACTAAAATCGGTGACTAGGCAAGGATTCCTAATCTCTCCCTACTTATTCAATATAGTACTCGAAGTCCTAGTCAGAGCAATTAGAAAACAAAAAGAGGTCAACAGGATATAAATTGGAAAGGAAGAAGTCAAAATATCACTATTTGCAGATGATATGATAGCATACTTAAGTGACCCCAAAATTTCCACCAGAGAATCCCTAGAGCTGATAAACAACTTCAGCAAAGTGACTGTATATAAATTTAACTCAAACAAATCAGTAGCCTCCCTCTACTCAAAAGATAAACAGGCTGAGAGCAAAATTAAGAAAATGATATCCTTCACAATAGTCTGAAATAATAAAAAATGACTTGATGTGACTCTAACCAAGCAAGTGAAAAAACTGTTATGACAAGAACTACAAGTCTCTGAAGAAATAAATTGAAGAAGATCTCAGAAGATGGAAAGATCTCCCATCCTCATGGATTGGCAGGATTAATATAGTAAAAATGGCCATCTTGGCAAAAGCATTTTACAGATTCAGTGTAGCCCACATCAAACTTCCAACTCAATTCTTCATAGAGTTAGAAAGAGAAATTTTCAAATTCATTTGAAATAACAAAAAAATCCGGGATAGCCAAAACCATTCTCAACAACAAAAGAACTTCTGGGGGGAATCACCACCTGATTCTCAAGTTGTATTAGAGAACAATAGTCATAAAAACTGTATGGTATTGGTACAGACACAGGAAGGTAGATCAATGGAATAGAATTGAAGATCCAGAAATGAACCCACACACCTATGGTCACTTGATTTTTGACAAAGGAGTTAAAACCATTCAGTGTAAAAAAAATTTGCATTTTCAACAAATGGTGCTGGTCTAACTGGAGGTCAGCATGTAGAAAATTGCAAATCGATCCATACTTATCTCCCTGTACTAGTAAAAGAGAAAGAGGGGAAGAGCCTTGAACACTTGGGCACTGAACAGAACACCAGTGGCTTATGTTGTACGGTCATGAATCCACAAATGGGACCTCATAAAATTGCAAATCTTCTGTAAAGCAAAGGACACTGTTATTAGGAGAAAACAGCAACCAACAGAGTGGAAAAAGATTTTTACCAATCCTACATATGATAGAGAGCTAATATCAAATATATACAAAGAACTCAAGAAGTTAGAATCTAGAGAATCAAATAATCCTATTTTTAAAATTTGGTAAAGAGCTAAACAAAGAATTCTCAACTGAGTAATACCAAATGAATGAGAAGCACCTAAAGAAATATTCAACATCCTTAGTTATCAGGGAAATGCAAGTCAAAACAACTCTGAGATTCCAACTTACACAAATCAGAATGGCTAGGATCAAAAACTCAAGTGAAAGCAGATGCTGGGGAGGATGTGGAGAAAGAGGAACATTTCTCCACTGGTAGGATTTCAAGCTGGCACAACCAATCTGGAAATCAGTCTGGCAGTTCCTCAGGAAATTGGACATAGTACTACCTGAGGACCCAGCTGTACCACTCCTGGGCATATACCCAAAAGATGCTCCAATATATAACAAAGACACATGCTCCACTATGTTTAGAGCAGTTTTATTTATAAAAGCCAGAAGATGGAATGAACCCAGATGTCCTTCATCGAGGAATGGATACAGAAAATATGGTACATTTACACAATGGAGTACTAATCAGCTATTAAAAATAACGTGTTCATGAAATTCTTAAGCAAATGGATGGCTCTAGAAAATATCATCCTGAGGTAACCCAATCACAAAAACACACCCATGGTATACATTCACTGATAAGTGGATATTAGCCCAGAAGCTCGGAATACCCAAGATACAATTCACCAACCACATGAAGCTAAAGAAAAATAATGGCCAAAGTGAAGATGCTTCAGTTCTTAGAGGGGGGAACAAAAATATTCTGAGAAGGAAATACAGACAAGGTTTGGAGCAAAGACCGAAGGAAAGGCCATCTAGAGACTGTCCCAGCTGGGGACCAATCCTATATTCAACCACCAAACCCAAACAATATTGCTGTTACCAAGAAGTGCATGCTGACAGGAGCCTTATATAGCTGTCTCCTGAGAGGCTCTGCCAGATCATGACAAATATAGAGGCAGATTCTCGAACCCAACTATAGACCTGAGAATGGGGTCTTTAATGGAGGAGTTAGAAAAAGAACTGAAGGAGTTGTCTGAATTTGTAATCTCATAAGAACAACAATACCAACCGACCAGAGCTCCCAGAGACTAAACCACTATCCAAGGAATACACATAGATGGACCCATGACTCCAGCTGCACATGTAGCAGAGGATGGCTTTGCTGGGCATCAATGGGAGGAGAAGCCCTTTACCCTGACAAGGCTTGATGCTGCAGTCAAGGGGAATGTCAGTGTGGAGAGGTGGGAGGGGGTGGGTGGGTGAGTGAACACCCTCATAGAAGCAGGTGGAGGGGTAATGGGATAGGGAATGTGGAGGGGAATTCAGGAAAGGGGATAACATTCGAAATGTAAGTAAAATATATCCAAAAAAGAGTTTCTAAAAGCTAATTCTTAGTGTCTCAAGAGAAGAAAACTCTAAAAAAAAAAAAAAGTCATAATGTCTGTGTATCTGTCCAACCATTTTCTGTTTCGGATACCAATATACCATAAAGTAACAAACAAAGAAAAAAAGTATATTTTGCCCCATGTTTCTGGATGCTTAAAATGGTGGGGAGGGGGTAGAGTGATATAACATCTGATAAGAGCCTTTGATTGGTGGTACTCTCTTCAGAATTCTATAGAGTGATGAATTATGACTATAAATCTTTAAACTATCAGATAATGTACATAGTCCTAAAGAACAATTTCTTATATTCCTGAACTAACTTCCCAAAGCACTATTACATCATAAGATTCAAGCCAAACACTGTGGCACACGTTTTGTCATTGCTGCTGAAGAAGGTAGGCACAGCATCCACAGAGATAATGGATAGACAAGTTGTCAGACAGAAAGATTAAAAGGTGACTTTCAGACGCATAAGAGGTCAGAACAGGAGTGAAGCTGGGATTTAAGTACTCTACCCACTATCACGTCCCCTTGGTATTTCATACCTGTCAATAGTACTGCAAACCCTGAAGGAACCAAAAGGGGCCAGAAGTTAATGTGCGTAGAACGAGAATGGAAGATTTAATAAGAAAGTGCTCGTTTTGGTGGTGAAATCATATAAATCTGAGGTTGGCAGATGGCATGGAGGAGGACAGTGCTGGCTGGTACAGTGGCCATGGGGACTGCTTTATAATTGCACGTGACAAGGGAAGGCTATAAAACTTAAGATCGGGAAAGAACACTCAACTGACCTAGCTAAGAATCCACTCATAGCCAACAAATATAAAAAGTTATTCTTTTCTAAGGATATTAGCTTCGACCCTTTCTTATGCACACAATGGTGTCTGTTGCTTATTACCCCTCCTGCCTCAACATACGGGTCAAATATTACCTCTTCCTAGAATATTCCATTGTCTTGGAAATGTGCATTGTATGTTTGCACATTCTCCCCAGCAGAAATTGATTTCCTAAGCCGGCTACATGCTGTGCACTATGAAAAGTCACTTGTCTGTGGGGATGTGGATCAGCCGTTTGAAAGGGGCCTCATTTGAACTACTACAACATCAAACTTGCTTTTCATAGGGTGGAGGACAAGCAGGGGATATTTTTCTTTCCTGACAACTTAATAGTGCGTATCATGGTAATTAGAGGTCGGGATTGACGTACAAGAGCACATACAAAACACACTGGACACAACTGACCTTGCTGTTCCTCATAGACATCCTTATTTGATTATTGTCTTTCCTATTGAAGGAGTCTCATCAGGTACAAAGTTTGGGAGGAAAATCAGAAAATCAGACCTCGGAGGAGGAAAACTAGTGCATGATCCAATGCATTCCTGGTGAAATGCTGTGTCTTACTGATGCCTTCATTCTAAATACTGTTTGTAGTTAGCAATGGTCCAGTAACACTGGACCATTGGGTGCACTGACTAACAGAGGGCTTCCACTCGAGAGGTTGTGGAACTGTGAGTGCACAGTTCACCTGTCTATACTCATGGTTTGGGAGATTTGCTTTCAGAGCCCAACAGAGCAGTTTTCTGGGTCAGACTGGGTTCGTCCCTGATCCTAGCTCATTAATTTAGATACTAGGATTTCAGTGCCAGAGTTAGAAACTAAAGGTCGGTCTTCTGTAAAAATTTCCCTAGTAATTTGCAAATTATAAGTGCTGTTCTGTCCGGAATTAGGGAGCAGGAATTAGGGAAAGTCAGAGTCCATACGTATGTGACTGTTTTAAATGCAGAGCAAGCACAAATGGTTAATTAGTCTAAACATGAATGGGCAATGTAAGGTTCTGAGTAACTGTCCTTAAAATGATGCTCCTCTGGTCTGGAGACACGGCTCAGAGATTAGGGACACAAGATGCTCTTCCTGGAAGACCAGGGGTTCAATTCTCAGCACCCATGTGGTGGCTCTGAACCATCTGTAAATCCAGTTCCAGGGGATCCTATACTTCTGGTCTCTACACGCACCAGGTATGTACATGATACACAGACATACATGCAGGCCAAACATGTATGCATATAAGATAAATTAAATGGATTTTAAAAAGAGTAAGAATAAATTTTTAAATTGTGATATTTCTAGCCTGCCTTGTCTGGAGAAGAAATTTAAGTTTGGGGAGAGGGAGGGCAGGGGTGTCCAGACTCATTTCCAAGACATTTGGCACTAGGTCTGCCTAGCTTACCAGTAGCATCCTTTATCATCTGTAAGCACAAATGTGCTCATAGTAAATGGTGTGTTTAATTTTGACTCACATTTATTTCAACAGTGCTTTCTTTTAAACGTTTGTTAAAATTAACTAAAATCTGCTTTATTAAATAAAAAAAAGTTGTAACAAAATCACAGTAAATTTATAACACTATCACATGAGAGACAAGAGCTGTTCACATTTTTTAAAAATTAAAAATCTGTTTTTTATAGAATTTTGCTATCTACTGTCTAGTATCCTATCAGGGAAACATGGGTGGGGCTTTCGTTCACCTTGATAAATTTCATATTTAATTAAAGAATAACTAGTCTGAATATAATACCAGGAGAGAAGATTATACCAGAGACATTAGTTTGCCTTAATTTGCCCAAAATGCACCATTTTAAGCCATGGTTTTACCTCATAGGTCCCCCTGGCAATGGTCCTACATTTGTTTGCCCTGCCCCCAGAACCTGCAGATATGTGAGATCAAGAAGCAGAGCTCTTTGTGCACGGCCCTGCTCAGTGGTTTGGGGAGAAAGTCATGGCTGTGCTGGCCTTCTTTCTGATCTCCCCTTTGGCTCCTCCCATAAGGTCTGGTATTAATTTGGAAGCTATTCCCCATGTGGTCCCCGGCCTTTTGTGTAGTGACATTGCTGTGAACATTCTCAAGTTTGCTCTGTCTGTGTACTTTTATGCTCAGCATTGATTCAGCAACCATAGCCCTTCAGGGCATTGTCAGGGCCCAGTCCCGAACATTATTTGTTCTTTTGCTCTGCCTACAGCTTGTTATCCCAGACTCACAGCTGAGGAAACAAGGTGGAGTTGTTTCCCTGACCGGCCACACAGCTGGCTAACAGTAAGGCCGAACTCTTAACACCATCTATCTCACTCCCCATTCGAGTGAACTTCCACCAGCAGCTGCCTCCTATTCCAAGCATCTTCAGCATCTTCTCAGCTAATTTATATCCTTTTTAAAGAGCCCCATGTACCATTGGTCTGACTTCCACAGCAGTTTCTCTCCTCATACAAGTCTCTATTGTATTCCTGGTGCAGCCAGGAGTACACAGAGATAAATGCTGGTTCTCCGCTACCTGGGACCCCATTCCAGGAAATAGCGCCACATAGATTGGTGTGATCTTACTCAGTTAATCCAATCTATAATATCTCCCATTCCTGAAATGAAATGGACACTCAAAAACAAATCCACATATGTGTCATAAATTACTTTTTATAAAGAAGCTAAGAATCTGTAATAGGGAAAGGATGATGATCTCTTCAACAGTGTCAAAAATAAAATGGATGCTGACATACAGACTAATTAAAATGGATCCTGATCTCACACCATATTCAAAACCAATTCAAAATGGATCAAAAACTTAAAGATAACATTTAGAACTGTATAAAGACACAAGAGCAAACTACAATGGCATAGGCCTGAGCAATGACTTTAAAAAAATGTGTTATCCAACATCCAGGGAGCATAAGATAAGACATACAAATGGTATTATGTCAAGATAACAGCATTCTACACAGAAAAGAAAACATTCAACATTACAAAAATAAGAAATAGCTTTTGGACTCTATCTGCACCCAGAATGTATAGCCGGCCTACCAACATCAGAACTCACAGTCTGCCCACAGAGAGCTGAGCACCCAGGAGCACTCTTCCTGCAGAGACCACTGGACCACAGACCCACAGGAGAGACAAGCTCCAGTCAGAGACAAGGTCAACTAGCATCACAGACAATAAGATGGCAAGAGGCAAGCCCAAGAACCTAAGAAATGGAAACCAAGACAACCTGGCAACATCAGAACCCCACCACAGCAAGTAGTGGATATCTCAACATACTAGAAAAACAAGATTTGGATTTAAAATCACAACTCATGGTGATAATGGAAGGCCTCAAGAAGCATATCAATAACTCCTTTAAAGAAATACAGGAGAAAACAGGTAAACAAGTAGAAGACCCTTAGAGAATTACAGGAAAACACAGCAAACAGGTGAAGAAATTGAATAAAACCATCCAGGATCTAAAAGTGGAAACAGGAACAATAAAGAAATCACAAAGGGAAACAACCCTGGAGATAAAAACTTAGGAAAGAGATCAGGAGTCATAGATGCAAGCATCAGACAGAATACAAGAGAAGGAAGAGAGAACCTCAGGGTGGAAGACACCATAGAAAACATTGACACAACAGTCAAAGAAGATGAAAAAAATCAAAAAGCTTCTAACCCAAAACATCCAAGAAATCCAGGACACATTGAAAAGACCAAACCTAAGGATAATAGGTGTAGAAGAAAGTGAAGACTCCCAACTAAAAGACCCAGTAAATATTTAAAAAAAAATCCCTAAACTAAAGAAAGAGATGACCATGAAATACAAGAAGCCAACAACAACTCCAAATAGATTGGACCAGAAAAGAAACTCCTCCTGACACATAATAGTCAAAACACCAAAATAAAGAAAGAATATTAAAAGCAGTTAGGGGGGGGGGAAGACAAGTAACATATAAAGGCACAGCAATAAGAATTACACCAGACTTAACAGAGACTATAAAAGCTAAAAAATTCTGGACAGGCATCATACAGACCCTAAGAGAACACAAATGCCAGCCCAGGTTACTATACCCAGCAAAATTCTCAATTACCATAGATGGAGAAACTAAGATATTCCAAGACAAAAGCAAATTTATGCAATATCTATCCAGAAATCCAGCCCTACAAAGGATAATAGATGGAAAACTCGAACCCAAGGAATGAAACTACACCCTAGGAAAAGCATGAAAGTAATCTTCCTGCAACAAACCCAAAGAAGAAAAGCACACAAACATAATTATACCTCTAGCAACAAAAATAACAGGAAACAACAATAACTATGTCTTAATATTTCTTAACATCAATGAACTCAGTTCCCCAATAAAAAGACATAGACTATCAGACTGCATATGTAAACAGAATCCACCTTTTTGCTGCATACAGGAAACTCATCTCAGCAACAAAGACAGACACTACCTCAGACTAAAAGACTGGGGAAAAGAATTTCCAAGCAAATGGTTTCAAAAACCAAGCTGGAGTAGCCATTTTCATATCAAATAAAATAGATTTTCAACCAAAAGTCATCAAAAAAGATAAGGAAGGATGCTTTTTACTCATGAAAAAAATCTATCAAGATGAACTCTCAACCCTAAACATCTATGCTCCAAATACAAGGGTACCCACATTCATAAAAGAAACTTTACTAAAGCTCAAAGCATATATTGCACCACACACAACAATAGTGGGAAACTTCAACACTTCTCTCTCATCAATGGTCAAATCATGGAAGCAGAAACTGAATAGAGACACAGCAAAACTAATGGAGGTTATGAACCAAATTGATTTAAAAGACACCTATAGAATATTTTATCCTAAAACAAAAGAATATACCTTCTTCTCAGCACCTCAAGGTACCTTCTCCAAAATTGACCATATAACTGGTCACAAAAAAGTCCTCAACAGAAGATGGTAAAAAAATCCCATGCATCCTATTAGATCACCATGGACAAAAACATCATCATCAACAACAACAATAACAACAACAACAACAACAAGCCCAGATACATATGGAAGCTAAACAATGCTCTACTCAATGACAGCTTGGTCAAGGAAAAAATAAAGAAAGAAATGAAAGAATTCTTAGAATTTAACAAAAATGAAGGTACAACATACCCAAACTCATGAGATACAATGAAATCAATGCTAAGAGGAAAACTCATAGCTCTGAGTGCCTCCAAAAAGAAACTAGAGAGACCATACACTAGCAGCTTGATAACACACCTGAAAGCTCTAGAACAAAAAGAAGCAGATACATCCAAGAGGAGTAGAAGGCACGAAATAATCAAACTCAGAGCTGAAATCAACCAAGTAAAAACAAAAAGAACTAAACAAAGAATCAACAAAACCAAGAGCTGGTTCTTTGAGAAAATCAACAAGATTGATAACCCCTTAGCCAGACTAACTAAAGGGTACAGAGAGATTATCCAAATTAACAAAATCAGAAATCAAAAGGGAGATATAACAACAGAAACTGAGGAAATTAAAGAAATCATCAGATCCTACAACAAAAAACTTTACTCAGCAAAACTAGAATATCTAGAGGAAATGGACAATTTTCTAGATAATTCAGAGACTGCCTCACCTGGGGACTCATCCCATATGTAGCCACCAAACCCAGACACTATTGCTGATGCCTAGAAGTACTTATTGGCAGGAGCCATATATGAATGCCCCCACAGAGGCTTGGCCAGAGTCTTACAGATACAGTTGAGAATGCTTGCACCTCATTGGGACCCCAATGAAGTGGGTAGAGAAAGGACTGAAGGAGCTGAAAAGGTTTGCCACCACATGGGAAGACCAACATTATCAACCAACCAAACACTCCAGAACTCCTATAGACTAAAATATCAACCAATGAATACACATGGAGAGACCCATGGTTCCAGTTGCATATATAGCAGAGGATAGCATTGTTGGGTGTCAATGGGAGGAGAGGCCTTTGGTCCCAATGTAGGGGAATGCCAAGGCGCTGAGGTGGGAGAGGGTAGTTAGGAGAGGAAGCACCTTCATGGAAGCAAGGAGAATGGCGGGGGGGGGGGGATATTTGAAATGTAAATACAGAGAATATCCAATAAAAAGGGAAATAGAACAAAAGAAAATATAATTGGGAATGGACATGAGCATCAGAAGAGGTTTTCGTGGAGTAACATAATTAAAAACATGTGTTCAGCTCAAATGTCATGTACAAATATGAGAAGAATGCTTCCTAGCAGCAAGATAAAGGAATAATACATGCCAACACAAAAGCTTGTGTAATGGTTTGCATCAAACGTAGACAGACTGGAAGCTTTTGGTTTGTAAAATTCATCAGCATGTTCACTTCAACTATGGCTATGTGGAAAGGCTTGTTCTCCAAAGACACAAGTAACAGCAAACAGACTCCCACTGCTGAGGCTTTCCAAATCCCTGAGACGGTCAGCAAATTGCATGATTGGGGCCAAAAATCATTCACCGTATCAATTTTCTTTCAGCATCACACAGTATCGCCCATAGTGAAGCATGGTGCTCAGCTTGGGTTGAGTTTTCACTTCGTATCTGATCCTTTGGTTTCTAGGATTTTAGCCAGCTTTGAGTTGAGCCAAGATTGTTTTTGCCCTGCAGATATTATGTTTTTGTTTTTGTTTGTTTTTTTTTTGTTGTTGTTGTTGTTGTTCTAGTTGGATCAAGGTTGTGGGGCCGTTCTTCCTAAAGGGGAAGATACAATGGATCTGGAGAGGAAACACTTAAGGTACAAACCTTTTCAGCATGACTGATATGGCTCATTTGTTATATCTGTCTACTCAGGGAACACTGCCTTTAGGGTACCTTTTACATGGGGGATATGCCAGGATTTGCTTAGGAGGAATGGTTGAAGGACAATCCTGGAAATGATGATGATAAAGATGATGAGGAGGAGGATGTAGATGATATTGAAAAAGTGGCACCAATACTGTTCCCTTACCTCTTCCAAAGCCCAGCACTGCCCATCAGATGAAGTTTGCTGTCTCTGGGACATCTAATACATCCCAGGGGAAGCATGAAAAGATGGGGTAAGGAAGGAAGGAGGGCAAGGAAGCATCTCCTTCTCTCCAGAAGCCTGACACCCTAGCATGCAACAATTACTTAGCAATTTACTTGTTCATAGTGAGATATTTATACTGGTCATGTCAAAATCTCCCAACTATTCTTTTAGCCTGGATAATTTGATTTAATCTATAAGGAGTGGGCCTGGTCAAATTCAACAACTGGTCATGGCCATTTGGATGCAATCCTGGTACCCAGTGGAACATTTAAGGGTAGATCTTCATGCATCATGACTATAGCAACTTTGCAAGTAATCCTAGGGACCAAGGAGCCAGGAAGCTGGCTAAACACCACAGACTATATGAAGCACCCTTCATTAAAATGCAGAACTTAGCAGTCAGACAAAGAATTTGGGCTGTCAATGAACTAATAAAAAAGTGGCATCTCTGTCCTACAGTCTCTGAAATTGGGGATGAAATTCATTCACCAACATAGGCAACAAATACAGAAAGCAATACACAAATCATAGATATTAACAAATCAACATAGAGATGCTGCAGACATTTCAAAGTACTATTTATGTTGCATCCCTGTTTGAAAATTTTAGCTTTTGACCAATTGCTAGTAATCACTATTTGATGTGTTAACAAATAAGTGGGCATTTGACTAACGTGTTTTACATTTCAGACATGTTAGTGATTACATTTAATGGTTATTATAATTATTTTTATTCTGTGTAATTTACTTTAGGATTAAAAGATTATTCTGGAAAGGTGTTTGTCTTCTCCATATTGCCAAAGGCAAAAATCATGAAGAATTCTGCCATGGAGCATAAATGTTTCAGGAAATGTGACCCAGATAACAGAATCTGGGGCTTGATGTAGATTTCCTCATGCTGAAAAATTGTCATTGAACATACAACATTTTTCACATGAAGAAAGTTTTATGGGTATGCAGATATAAGCCCCTGAATGTTATAAAATACATAATCAAAATTAATAAAATTTAAATTAATTACTATTAATTAATATGCCTACTGTCTGCTAAAAATAACCTGAATACAAAGTTCAGTGCTGTAATATAACTCACGTATTCAGGAAGCTTCTACCATGCTGAACTTGGCCAAGTAGGGTTGTGGCCATTTTCCTGTATTTGAGCCATTACAAAGGCAACCTTCAGAAGCATGTTTGGTCTTCAACAAGGAAGAAGAGCAAGTGTGCATCATTCCTATCTGATAGCTATCAGATATTAAACAATATAGCTATGTAAGCAGTGATATAATCATGTATAGAAACTCAAATAAGGGCTGGAGAGATGGCTCAGCCGTTAAGAGCACTGGCTGCTCTTCCAGAGGTCCTGAGTTCAATTCCCAGCAACCACACGGTGGCTCACAACCAGATGCCCTCTTCTGGTGTGTCTGAAGACAGTTACAGTGTACTCATATACATAAAATAAATAAATAAAATCTTAAAAAAAAAGAAAGGAACTCAAATGAGCACCAAAACTCCATAGTGGTAACTGTTATATTTACTTTGCCACATGATATAGAAGATGTTTATTTTCTAACACTTTAAAGGAACATATATAATTAAAAATTTTTACATGGAATTCTTAGATCACTCACATGTACCCCAGGTCCCAGACCCAAGAAATTGAACAAAGCAACTTTGTATGATGATAATGATGGTGATGATTCTGAGGACAGTTGGAGGCTTCAATACACACTATCCATAGTGAATTTAAACAATTAGAAAGAAACTATTAGGAAACTAGAAAAATAACACATTCCTACTTTCCCTAAACCCCAAAGAAAATTAGAAGCTTGTATCCAGACCACAGCTTGTACAATAACCACAGTAATATATTTCATGGGTGCTAAAGAGTAGGAGCAACTCAGATACCTATCCTTGGAAGGATAAACAGATAAAATGGTACATATCCATTCAATGGATATTACTTAGCACCTGATATGAATGCATCCTGAAATTTGCTAGTGTTGTCTGATACCCTTCCATATGTGTCCAACTTTTGAACATTGAGACACCGCATTGTCATCGACAGAGCTCACACAGAGGACCACACAACTGAGTTACAAGAACCATTCTTATCTGTGGTAAGTCAGCTCTGAATTTTGAGGCACATTCATAGCTATCCTTGGCCAAATGCAGACCATGGGCCTCAGTCTTGACACACCCGCAGGTTTCAAAATGAGTAAGCCCATGGAAGCATAATTAGTTTAAACTGGGGTTGCACAAAAAGGGAATATGAAGCAACAGGGACAGTGTTTTGTAACCAATAAATTAAAAAAATAAAATTAAGGAGCAGCAATAATTGCACAACTTTATAAATACAATAAAAACTGCTGAGTTGAACACATCAGGAAGGTGGACTTAATATGTTGCTGATGTTTTAGGAAGCAGCTACTGTCTTTATGAGTTTGATCCTTGACAATCCGACCCTTGCATAGAATGCATTCTGACTACAGAGCCCCCTCCTCTGTCTCTTACCCATCTCCCACCCCTACCCTTCCTCCCACCAAACTCCCATTCTGCTTACAAGATGCTTTTATTTTAAACTTGGGTATTTTATTTACTTGGTTTTGTTTTTTAAAAGTACTTATTTTTCTCCCCCAAAGAACTGCCTACCAGAGATCTGAGAAGAGAACAGAACACAGGAAGTTCTCAAGACACCAACCCATTTTCTGACCCTTCACCAGAATACAGGCTACTTTAGTGTGAACCATTTTCTATGTGATTCCAGACCTCTTGTTAGCCAGTTTTACCTTTTCCCTCAACAAGTGTTTAAATACCTACAATGTACATAAAGAGAAAACATTATAATATGAAACCTAGACATAGCATGCAACCTAGAAATACATCTGTTGCTGAAACATGGCATTAATGTTTACAGTGGATCTCCTCCTTCTCTCCATAGCCCATGGAGCTCAGAGTGAGGGTCAGGGAAGCCCAGAAGCACAGTCTGTCACATGAAGCTACCCCCCATGCAGAAAGGACAGTGGCCACAGCGTAGCAGTTATGTGGTATATTCTAGTCAACACTTTATACATTCAGAATTCTCAGCCTTGACATGAAACGAGGACCCCTCAGGAAAAACTGTTTTGGAGCAAGACCATTTCTAACTACCTATGGATAAGGGTTGGCCAGGATATCCAGGTAGAATGTTGGGCCATGGTATTTTGGGATCAAAGTACACTTAAATATCTTTTACATATACCAGGGAATTTTAAACTGTTAGGTGGAGAACAGTAATAACACAAGGAGGGAAAACAACCCTTCTGCAAGGTGCTAATATGAAAAGAAGACATTAAATGATATTTTAGTGTTGGTTAAATAAAACCAAGCAATGTAAATGTGATCAGTTCCACTAACATATATTAAGTATTTTCAGTGAATGCACTTCACCTAGTCAGTCAAGTGGTTGCTGTTGTATCAAGAAAAGCATAGCCAGCCATCACTAAAACCAAAATAAAACAAACCAAAAAAAAAAAAAAAAAAAAAAAAAAAGTGAAAAGCTGATGGCTCTATTCTCTCAGAGCCTAAAGTGTGTGTGGTAATACTCTGAGCACTATAAACAATAAATCCCCTCAGGTACAACAGGCTCTGAGAGAGCACTGGTCCAGGAGTCTAAATACCAGAGTCATAACTTCCTCTCCACCACTTCCCAACCAAATGGTACAGGACGTGTCAACTTGATCTTGTGCCTTCAACATTGAAGCATGTTCTTACCTATCCAGTGATGCTCATCAGCTAATTATGGGGCTTGCACCCAAATATGCCTCGTAAGCCACCAAATCCTCAGTAAACTCAGATTTATTCTCACGGGGGTATTTTCAAATAGAAGCTCCTAGTAGCCAACGGTTCCAGTTAATGTTGACAGTGAATCGAAAGCCTCCCTGACAATCAACATGCAGTCAAGCACACGAGCAACACAGACGGGCAAACTGTCCAAGGGTTTAGCCTCTCCTCACATAATCACTGTGATTTCACCCGGGTTTCACCTACGTGTCAAAAGAAGTTCAGATCCAGCCAGAGGAAGAGAATACATATGTCAGAGTTCCATCAAAATCCTAAGCTAAACAGCAAGTGCCCTGTGTTTCTTGTATTCTCCAGGGCATGTGCTTGTCAAACTTATTTGAATCTTAATGAATGACAGAAACATCCACTTAGAGGAAGAAAATAGCAGTTGCTCTAATTGTGACCACATTATCTAGGCTGTTTTATGTAAATGTCTTCTTCACTCCTGATAGAAAACACCGTCCTTGAGAGAAATGAAGTGCTTGAGCAAAATATGAAACCTTAGAATTAAACTCCCAAGGAAATTAATTTCAACATGGCATAATTCTGCTTTGCAACATTGCCGTTCAGGTCGTGAGCCTGCCTGCGCCCGGATCACTGCTGAACACTGAGTGTAAGAGGCGCCCAAGGCCTATAGGTAGGCTGTGAAATAGTAGAATCGAAGCAGGCTGGCCTTCTCAAACTGGAGAACAACTCTGCTTTCTCTCAAGCTCTGGCAAATCCTCCGCATGAGAGCTTCAAGATAACTTACAGTTTTCCCTGCCTATGAAAACAAACACTCTGGCCGGGACTGAGATGTGTTTCCTTTCATGGATGTCATGAAGGAGTGAAGGAACAATGTGACTATGGATGGATGAGTTTTATATCATTTCTGATGACTTCGCCTTTTTTTTTTTTTTTTTTTTTTTTTTTCTTTTACTTTTTTCTTTTTTGGAACAGAATGTCTTTACACACAAACCCATTGCAACAGGCTTCTGGAAATAAGGTAACTTTATTGAAGGTCTGGGGCCATCTAAGGGGTTGAGTTACATTCCAGAGTATGATATCTCTCGATTCTGTATTTTCTCTCTGACCCAATTCTTTTTCTGGAAATACTAACTCTCTCTTGGAGTCCACCCAGCAGGAAGGAGTTCTTGGCAAGTACCACTTTCCTGAAGGTGTGATTGTTTGCAGTCGCCAAGATGTCCAGTAACTGTCACCACTAATAAAAGAAGAAAGAAAGACACAGACAAGACAAGCACACCTCTAAAGCAAATAGGGGTGAGTTTTCAGTCATGCTGTCCTCTTCCTGTATGGATAGGGAATCCCTCTAGCAAGGCTCAGAGAATACAAGTGACTTCCCTTACTCACTTAAGGAATAACTTTTAACATGAGGCTTACAGTAGGGCAAGCACTTGTACCATGGGCTCTAGCCCAGAAATGTTGACTCATTACTCTCCCTACTCTGTCTCTGACTTGCCTGCAGAGCTGCTCACGTGTAAGAACAGGCACTCCTATAGGATCTCTGGATGAACGGCTCTCACCACGTGACCTGTGAGCATCAGTTGTGATGGACTCAAAGGCATTCTTGTTCAGCAGCTTCAGACTTACTTGTATTCCTGTGACTCTGGTCCTCCAGAGAAGGAGCTCTGGGTGTCCAGGCCTCAGTGGGCTGGCTGGGGGGCATAGAGGGCACCCCTGTGATCTCATCATACACTGTATTTACAAGGATAACGCCAGGCACTTGAACTTCACCATCAGTGACCAAAGGCTCACTACCATTCGACTTGAAATAAACCTTTTTTAATGTTCCTGAAAGACAAAATGCATATAGATATATATTTGAAACATTTCTCAATGAATTATTGGTTTTTTTAAAAGCAAACATCAAGGAATTGTTAGTTATTTGCCCATCTGTCATCCTGTGCAGGCAAACCCAAAAAACAAGACCCAAGCTACGATTATTGACCTTTTTAATACTGCGACCCTTTAGTATAGGTCCACCTACTACCCAAAGACAGTGAGACATGCTTGCTTCCAGCCTTACATTTTCCCCCAGTTTGCTTAAATCTGAGCATAAATAAAAATAGCCAGACTCAAATACCTATCACAAAATATCATAGAAACCAAAAAATAAAAGATTAAACTCCAATTATAGCACAAAAGAAGTGGATAAAATAAATTATTTTCATTTTAATCAGAACAACATAAAAGGATGACATAAGAAAGAGCCAATAAACTCAGATTATTGACCAGTCACATTCACAAAACAGTCAAATGTTGGGTTATTGAAACTGGCCTTGTTTGCTTTCTGGCAGAGTTTTTAAGACCTTGAAAGAGATCACGTATTTTCAACTCAATCAAAATAGTAAACTGCACTTCATGACGGTACCACTACCGTCAAATCCAACAACAAAAGCAAACAAGTGTGATATTGACCTATCCTTAGAAATACCCAAGGGAAATATCTTTTCCTAAACACCATTTACAGTGAAGGTTCTAACCGGCTCTCACTTTCCTAAATCATCCCAAGGACCATTAAACATGAAAGAAATACAAATGCAGTGTTGACTATCAGTCTATGAAAATATGTCTTTCTCTGCATGAGGAAAAATTAACTCCAAATCAAAATAGCAAAGCAGCCATCTCTGACTAGCTAAGGTCAACCGTTTCATCTGTCGAAGGACTCTAAATAAAATGCTGGACGCAAAAGCAAGCTTTGCGATGCAGGTCACACACTCTTCAAGCACGCGTGGCCGTGAGGAAATGTCAGGCACATGAGGAAAAGCAAAGTGACCGTTCCACGGTTTTCTAACTCTGCATGATTCAGAACCTTAACACAGATCACAGGAAATGCTCCTGGGGGCCTCACTGTCACCTAAGCTGGACTGCAAAAGCTCAAGGAGCTTACATGTGGCTCTAGTAAATGTTACCATTTAACAATCCAAGTTTATTGATGCTGTCTTATACATTTTGGTATTGCTTGTCATGTCTTTTCTGTTTTGATTACTCTCTTCCTTGCTTATTTCTGCATAGTTTTTTTTTTCAGATATCTTATTTCTGTTAGCGTTGCTCAGTAGGCAGCCAGTCCATCGACATCCTTCCAGTGAATACCAATTCCTTACGTCGATGGCTGTAAGTAGTCCCACTGCAGTCAGTTTCTTGTTATATGAAGTTCCTCAAGTGTTGCTCTTAATATTCTTGTCATCATGGCTCTCATTAATAACCTTGCTCGTATTTCTAACCTCTCTGGGGCGGTGAACACGCTGCTAGCATCTGCCTGGCCCAAGAAACACTAACTTCAAAAACTCATCACTTTTCAAATAACAGGCAGCTTCCAAGCCCCTTAGCTGGAAAAATGGCAAAGCAATTTTCCAGAATGCAGAGAAAGATCATGTTTGACAATTGCCAAAGCTGATGCTCCTGAAGGCTGTTTCAGAGAGAGGGAAAAGAAGGGGAGGGAGAAGGGGGGAGGGGAAAAGAAGAGCAGAGGTGGGGCAGATGATGGGAGCAAGATGATGGGAGACTTAAAGGATGCACTTCTAAAAGTTGAAACTTCCTCAGTTTTGTTTCCAAGCATCTCTGGAAACTGACCATCTCCCAACACGGCTGATCACCACCCATCAAGCATTTGTTTTAATGTAAAAGGGGGACGTCAGCACCACTAGGTGATTCCAGTCAGTAGCACAGAAATGAGGTGTACAGAAACGCTGAGCACCAGGGGCCCAGGGCGGGAACTCATCCTCCTGAAGCCACCCATCCTTGTCTCCATTTTGATCTTTGTGGTGCTACAGGTGACATTTTGATGTCTACAGCCTGGTGGCCTCATGTTAAAATCTCATCTCTGCAGCTCTCTACCTTAGTCAGGCAAACTTTCAAGTAAGGAACACGCAAGCATTCCGAAGTTTACAAAGCTCACTGCAGAGACCTTGCTAGTCAGTGCTTCTTGTGAAAACACTTAGGACGGCTCTCAGCTCACAGTAACCTCTCACAAGCTCTCAGATACTTCTATGTGACCATATCAATCAGAAAACTTTTCTCTTTTTAATATTACTCAGATAATTTTAAACTTCAATTTTCTTTTACCATAGTGTGAGTGTCTCAGCATCACGAAACGGCTATATTGCAAAGGTTCAGCACATAATATGCTTTCGGAATGAGAAAAGTATGACTCTTTCGAGCTAAACTATCAGTAGCCATTAAGGACGGATGGTTGGTGAGTGTCTTGGCTCTAAAGTAAAAAAGACAACAAGATGGAAGAAGCAACCTGTAGCTCTGATGCTTCCTGCAAATCCCAGCACTCCTTCATAACAAGAAAGAGCTTGGAAGCCACAAGTTAACACTTCCTCGAAAGTGGGTACATCCTAGTTCTCGGAGCCCATGCCTTGGGTCTTGTATACCTAGCACGACAAAGGGGCATCACAATGGTAATTAAACTAAGGATCTTAAGTTGGAGCATTATCCTGGTTTATTCAACAGACTCTAAAATACTCATCAGGGTCCTTCTAAAAGAGGGGTGTGTGACAGTCATAAAAGACTCAGTGAGACAGTGGTTCTTGAAATTAGAAAAGGCAACAAAATGGATTGATTCTCTAGAACTTCCAGGGAAAGTTTTTTCCAGTGAAACCTATTTAGATTTCTGACCTTCATAGCTTTAAGATAACAGGGGGTTGACTTAACCAAATTCTTAAGAAAATGGCTGCATCCTGAGTGAGATAACCCAGTCACAAAAGAACAGACATAATATGCAGTCACTGATAGTGGGATGCTAAGCCCAGAGGCTCGCACTGCCCCAGAAACAACTCACAGAATGTATGAAGTCCAAGGAAAAAAGAAAACAAAACAAACAAAAAAAAAAGTCATGCTCAATCCTTACCCACCAAGAACACATTGAGAAATTACGGGTTGCACCCTGTATTACATGTACTGTTTGCTCATTGTAAAAAAAAAAAAAAAAATCTTTACACACCAAGAAAACTTTGACTATTTCCAGGTTGCATCTTATTTTACATGTACTTTATGCTCATTGTAACTAGTGGGATCTTGATCACACTATCAAACCTTTAAAAAAAAAAAAACTAAGTACTGACAAAAATGTATTGTATACTTTTATGCAAAAAATGCTTAAAATCTGTACATTTATCTTTGTTTCTTAAAATAAAGTTGTTAAAAAAAAAAAAAAGATAACAGGGGGTTTCGGAAAGCTACCAAGGGTGTGATCATGTATTAGAGCAGTGGTAAGGAGCTGCTACAGGCTGCTGAGTGCCTTCACTACAGTGAGTTGACCTTCCAATAAACCTATGCAAGAAGCAAAACTCTTATATACTCCACACAGTATTTGAGAGAAACCAACATGAGTGCATAAGAGCTAACTTGTCCAGGAACAGGCATAGGCATAATGTACACTTCTTACCCTGAAATAGAAAGACAGACAGACAGACAGACAGACAGACAGGTAGACAGATAGACAGACAGGCAGGCAGACAGACAGACAGACAGAAAGATAGACACAGACAGACAGATATAGATAGATAGACAGACAGACATAGACAGATAGACAGACAGATATATACAGACAGACAGATATATACAGACAGACACAGACAAACAGACAGTCAGAAAGCATTCCTTAGGGAAAAAGCAAGCTTGGAAATCTTCAAGGAGAAATACAGATTTTCTACGTTGGAGAAAAGTACTTGTGGGGAGGAAGAGGGATGGTGATAGGGAACAAAACATGTTCTAAACAGAACAGAGACAAAGAAAAGGCCCTGCTGCAGATGCTGGAGCTTGGCTAGCACATAGAGAGCCAAAGGAAAGGTTGGAAGGCAGCAAATATCAGTCATGAAAGCCAGTGCATGCCAAAGGTTTGAAACACATCATGTTGTGATGGTCAACTTTTAATGGGTCTTATGGGACCCATCACTATGTCTGCCAGTGATGTTTAAATGGATCAGAATTACAGAGCAGAATCAGAAGCCATTGTTACAGTCTAAGTCGGAAAACTAAGCTCTTTCTCAAGGCAAAAGCAGTAAAGACAACCAGAACTTCCAGAAGCAATCCCAGTAAGAACAGGAGGGGAAGGTGTGTACAAGTGGAACTCAGGAAGCACACCTGCACATGAAACGTGTGCTTGTCCCTCAGTGCTGTTCACCAGAAACTTCCTTCTGTTCCATTCTAGCAAGAAACATGGAACTATTGCACTCTCTGGCCTCTTGGGTACAGCCTTCCAACAAGTTAAAAGCCGAAAGCAAGACGGTCAAGTGTTGCTTCTAGGCAGAGGCAGTTAGTTGCCATGACAACAACCTCCAGATGTTTTATGTAACAGCCACAAAGTTCAGAACAACAGCTGATCCATCAGTGCAGACCCTGGAAGACCTGAGTGGTATACACTCCCCCACCAACATCCCACAAATCACCTGTAGAGTGAGTGAGAAATTAGCCTGCTTTTGTTTTTGTTGTTGCCACTGTTAATGATGATGATGATAATATCAAATATTAGTATTAACATCTAACCAATCCTGGATGATAAAAAAAAGATCATGAAGATTGCAGACTCAATCTATGGAAGTTTATTTTTGCTGCAACCATTTTGCATATATATTTATTATAAAATGCCTAGCAGTATTTAAGGGCAGGGGTCAACCTGAAGCAATGTAAAGAGCTCTTGCAGAACGTCTTCCCAGGCTCCCCACAAAAAAAAAATCTCCCTTCATTGTGCTCCCATGCCACATCTGCTTACACTTTAGAGAAGGCACCCATGTGGAATTGCCCATTTCAAGGCCCAGGAGAACACCCAGAAACGGCCCTGCCCTCCACTGTGACTGCGGGCTGGATGTATAAATGATAAATGGAGTGATGGGAAAGGATGGTGTTGCCAAGGAAGGGATGAGTGTAACCTGAGAATGGAGTTCAGGACAGATGCCTTGACATTCACTGGACAAGCAGAGAAAGATGGTCTGTAGGGAAATAAACAGAGAGAGACAAAACATAGGCTCTTTGTATCAAAGTCTGGTTCAAATAACTATCAGTTCCAGATACAGCGTATTAGATAAAGAGACGTTGGTAGCTGCGATAAGAAAGATCACTGTTCTAAGGAGGAAAAAGGATGAAGATTTATTGCAAGGCAGGGATGATGGATAGGCACGGGGATCTCTGCAGGATAACGCTGGAGGGAGGCCTGAGACTGCATCCTGCAGTTCAGGGTCCCCAGGAGGGTTGCTGTTTGGTCCAAGAATCAGACTTGGAGTGAAACCCCTTTGATCATCATTTCAGGAAGCCTGAGGTATAGATCTAAGGATATAAAGCCTGAGGATTTTGCGAAGGCACATGCTTGTGTTTGAAAACTCTCTGTTAGTGATTCTATACCAGAAAGCCAAAGCTATGGGAAGAATCTGAAGATTTACACAAGCAATAAGAAGGGAGGTCAGGACACACTGCCAGAAACCTTATACTTTCTAGTGTAAAGAAGAACCCAGAGAGTGTCCCATTTGAAGGGGATGCTCAAGATCCAACACTGAGAAAAAAGAAGTTCAGTCTTCTAATTCCAACTTTTTATAAAAGCAATCAGCTGTTAAGAAACTTTCTAAGAGAAAAACACAGTTTCCACTTCAACGCTCTCAAACCCAAATAGCAGCATGAGGGAAGGAACACTACTTTTGAAGAATACTTTTTCTCTTGAGTTCAAGAGAAGTGGGTGAGAGATATAAATCATATTTTCCAAGGTCTCTCTGCTTTTTATTCTTGTCCGTGTCAAAAAAGTCTAATGAGCCATGTTGAGAGCTTTCATAAGCACAAAGAAATCTAGAAAGATGACCTCAGATTTCTCTTCAGTAAGCCTATAGATAAAACAAGAATGATCAGCTTTCGATGGTGATGAGATTAAGGCTTTTGTGTACAAGTCTTCAACAGCCCGAGGAAGAAAGATTCAGTAACCTTCTAGTGAGATTTTTAGACCAGTTTTCCTGAAACAAAACTGACATGAAGAATCGTTTTAAAAGTCAGTTCAGCCAGACCCCATGACTGTTAAGAATCCATGGCACATACTCAATCCATATCATCTCATTCTCCACATAGCAGCAAACACAACTGTTGAAATTCCCAACCGAAGGGCTGGAGTGGGGTTTGGTGGCAAATCATTGGTCTAGCACTCGGTCTAACCATACTCCCACCCTCAGCCCCACAGAAGTAAAAGAGGGGGGAAATGGTTACCAATCAAGACATTAATGTCAAAAAGAGCAGTGACAAGTCTCAAATCCTTCTAAGAGTTTTATGGCTTCACATTTTGTGTTCCAGTATAACCTATTTTGATGTGAATTTTTAAAGAAGCATTCAATTCTATTCCTTTTTCACTCAGATACCCAGGCATCCTAACACCTCTGGTTTCAGAGACCATCCTGTTCCTTCTGTGCATTCTGATCTCCCTTGCTGAAGAGCAAATGAGCACATATGTGGAAGAAAGCAACTCAGTCTGGGCCCAGTTCTGCCCTGTGGGTCACCATGTCTATTGTAACGCTGGTGCCTGTGTAGTTTTGACAACCCTGTTTTTAAAACTCATTTCTTTTTTAAGTCACCAAGTGTGATGGCCTCGAACTTTGTTCTTCTTTCTCAGAATTGCTCTGGCGATGTAGATATCTGTTGAGGTCCCATAAAAATTTCAAGATTCGTTTTCCTACTGAAATTTAGCTAGCTACTGAATCAAAGTTATGAACGTCTTTGGGTAGTGCAGTCTCGCTAACATGTGTGGAGTCAATGAACTCAGAATATCTTCCACATACTTCTGTCGGTTCCAGTTAATCCCTTCAGAGCCATATAGATTTCCATGCTTGTAAATTCAACCTCTTTGATCAAATTTGTGTCTTATGATCTATTTGTATTTTTTCATGGTGTAGTCATCAATATGGCACAAAATCACAACCAATAAATGCAAAAAAAGTAGTCTAACTGTGATATATCAATATAGAAGATTTATGCACAGCAAAGGGAAAAGCAAGCAACCAGAAAGATGGTGGAAAAGTATCTGATAAAGGTCAATGCCCAAAATATATGAGGATAAACAACTCAGAAGCAAGAAAACAGCCCAGTTCTAAAAGTGAATGAAAAGTAAACTCTTCTCCAAGGGCCACAGCAACAGAAACGATCACTGGATGTTCAATGCAGAAACGATCACTGGATGTCAATGGTATCAATAAACAAGCACACCCTCACTGAGGTATCACCTTGCGTTTGTCAGGATGGCTGTTGTGTTGCTGTTTCCTCTGGATTCAAATGCTCCCTTGTGGATGAAAATGGGGGCTCTGGAAATAGAAGATCATAAGACCTACAAGCCCTCTCCCTGTGGTTATAGGGGCAGTGAACAGTTGCTGTAGAAAAAGACTAGTAGGGCTGCCTGCAAATTGTCCTTTACTATGCTGAGCCACTATGCTTTCTGATGACACAGCTGTGTGCGTCTCTGTGCTCCCGAAGGTGATGCCTATCTCACTGGGTTTTCGAAGGCTGACTTGAATAGAATCATATCTTTGGTTTGTCAGCAGTGTCTTATTTAAGGTGAATAGATAGTTATTCACATGTACCCAGGAAACATCACACAATATATCTGGCACCAAAATGCAAGCAGAGAGGGGGTGGAGGGAGAGAGAGACAAAGATGCAAAAATAGATTATAAAGACTAACTAGGAAGATTATAACAAAGGAAAGAATAGTTACAACAGGATGCCCAACAAGTACCAACATAGGCAAAGACAAGTAGAACGGTGGTATAGTCTCTGCTATGAGGTATAAGACACATAGCTAAGGCTGAGCTATCTGAGGGTGAGGAATTTCAGATCAGCATGCAACAGAGCCCCACCTGTCTCTCAGGAAAGAGCACAGGAGAAACAAGTGAGAAACATGGGGAGACGAGACCAGCCTTCAATAGGAAGAATGAAATTTTGGGGGTGGGGGTATCAGTTGGGGTTTGCTATCTATTGTGCCAGGCAAGGTATAAGAGAGAGTACAAATTAGTTTTGTGCTAAAGAGATTATTGACACTCCAAAACATGGAATTTTTGGTAAAATGTGAATGGTCAGGAAAGAGAAAGCAAGATAAAAGTGATAGAAGATATTGTTTTAGAAAGGAAGAGGGAATCCATGACTCACACTGTAGGTGGGGGCACTCAGATGGGCTAGCATGGGCAACTAGCATGGTCATGAAACTCTGCCCCCAAATTACTTGAAATGGGAAAGACTTTAAAAAGAAATCCAATGAATCTTGACAGCCTACTCGTGAGGCTGCAGGACAAAGGTGCAGACAGATCCGTCTCAGTTCTGTGAAAGTGGAGAAATGGGTAATAAACTCACACCTCCATGAGGAAACACTGCATAGCCAGAGGCAACTCAGTGCCCAATGGACTGGCTCAAAATAACCATTAGGGATGCTTGACTTATCACCAACCAAGGTCCCCACGAACACCAGGGACCAAAAGACAATAGAAAAACTATGCTAAGAGAATCCTGGGCGTGAAAAAGGGAGTGTTTAGCAGCAAGTTCACTGGGCTTGATAGGTCCATGTTCACTGGAGAGTTGAGAAGGAAGTTAATTGAGCAATGACTTTGAGACAGAAGGGGACTTTAAGGCTTTGCTGAGCTACTCAATGAGACAGGACCTCCACGAGAAAGGAGAGGTTCTGGAAGATCTAAATGGTTAAGCTGGAGGGGAGATGGGAGTTATAAAATGCTGAAGTATTTCGGGATGAGAAGGGGGCGAGACAAAGAGTCTGCCTCAGGTGGATGTGATAAAGTTGTGTCAAGCTGGAGTTCCAAAGAGAAAGATGGCAAGAAAAAAAAAAGATGTTGTGCTAATGGTTATAAAAGGATTTATAGCCTATGTAGAGATTTACAGAATGTACACGATAACACAAAACAGGTTAAATCAAGATTAAGTTTGTCTTTGGGGCGGGCAGTTATTCCCTCCAAAGGAATAACTCTGTGTACATTTCTCCCCTACATGAGAATAGACACATGGTGGAGATTGCCCAACCCAGGGTTCTGTCAGTCACCCAGTATAGCCATGGTACTAAAGCAGAGCCTGTCAGAACCAAGCAAAGCATAGTGTCCATTGAATGTGCTACATCTAACCAAGCTGAGCTGCACAAGGTGTCTTTGCTGAGCCTGTTATGAAAGATGGAGAGGCATGGCAGTTCTTCAGTAGTGCCCATAATGAGGAATCTAGGAGAGGATGTCCGGCTTCCTAGAGCTACAGTTACTGGTGCTATGAGCTGCCTGGTACCGGTGCTGGAACCAAACTCAAGTCCCATGCAAGGACATCATGTGCTATTAACAGCTGAGCTTCTTCAGTTCCAGATTTAGTTCTTATTATTTTAAATGAATTTATCTCTCAAAAGTCATATGAACCTAATCATCATATTGCAAACTCAAAAGTAAGTTTTAGTTTCTTTAATGAGCAAACGGACATGCTGGCTGGGGAGCTGTGGAACTTGGAATCTCAAGGTTGCTGGGATGATGAGTCCTGGTACTATAATTTCTGTTCTTAGAGCTAAAATAAGACAGATACATGTCAGTCCCCTTCTGGTTGACTATTGTAAAGCTATGGAAATAATCACTCCAAGTAATTAACCATAAATAAGAATTCCTTGACTTCCTAATCAACTTTATCACTTCTAAAAACACTGCAGAGTTATTTCATTTGCAACAAAGCTTGCTCATCTCCCACTGAAGATGAAGTATCTTGCGCAAACTCATGTGGCCAAGAAAGAAAAGACTACAACAGCAACCCTAGACCTCCTAATGCCAAATTATGGCCCTTCCTTCTATGTCAGCCAGACCATCAGGAGAGTGTGATCACCAAAGAAGTTAAATCCCAGATATCATGAACTTTCTTACACTTCAGTTTCTTTTAGAACACCAAATCTTTATTTTACATCCACATCGTGAAGTCCCTATGGACAACTCAAGCTTCTGAAAAGCTTCACCTTGCAGCTCCTATTCAGGGCTGTGTGAGTCGCTGCTCCTCCATAACCTGCTGCCCACATACACTGGCTACTAAAATCAGCTCTGCTCTTCAGAAGCCTGTTCACCATGCTGGCACCAGCCGGGTAGGACTGGGAAAGACTGGAGACAGACAGTACAACCTGGATCCCAGGATTCCTGAACAATCCTCGCCAACGCGTGAGCAACGGCAAGCGTCGGGGAAGCATGAAGTCATCTACTGCCAACAACTAGAATGTCTCTAAAATAAGCAGGATTTAATAAGAGTTTGGCAGCAAAGATATAAAGTGGCTGTGGTGTTCATTACAACAGCATGCATCTCCATTATAAAATACAAAATGCTTATGGGGCAAGATATTCACTAGGAAATTGTGCAGTGTAAAACATTAAAAAAAAAAAAGTGCTTCTGAAGACCTTGGTTTTCAAAGTCAAAGATAAAGTCGAGTTTGTGCAACCCTTGGTCTTTTTCCTCGAAGCTTTGAAAAACCAGAGACCTTGTCCCTCACTATGCCAGACACGATCTTTTGCCATGTGGACTACATCCATCTTGCTGAACTTTCCAATGTTACCAACTTCTTTAACTCGGTTTCTGATGTCCATCTTTGTGGTGGCGGGATTACTTGGCTCCTGCACTGCTCCTGCTGTCAACTAGAATTTCTATTAACCTCACTGCAAAGGGTCAGATGATATTTAACTTCCCTAGGTAGACTGTGTCAAAACCCTGAATACATCTGTCTTCAGCATGGGTGTCCTGTGTGAGATTCTTTCCTTGCAGCTGTGAGCACCTATGAAAAAAATGACTGGTCTGGCTGCCACTCAGTCTTCATGGTGTTCACATCTAGTATAGTTTTCAGTACAATCATCACTGGCATTAATAGTAATAGCAAGTCACATGGTCACATGGCTGAAACTGCAGAAACTATCCACTCATTGGTTTGACACTTTAGGACCTAAAATGTTGTAGTGAGGTATAAGGCACATCCTAATCCAGTTAATTTCAATGTTGACTTCCTTTAAGAGCAGCACCACAGGTCCAATGACCAGCCCAAATTGGGACCCATCTCAAGGGGAGGCTCCAAGGCCTGACACTATTACTGATGCTCTGATGCACTTATAGACTGGAGCCTAGCATGGCAGCCCTCTGAGAGGCCCAACAAGCAGATGACTGACAGACACAGATACTTAAACCCAACCAATGGTCTAAAGTCAGGGAACCCTGTGGTTGAATTAGGGAAAGGCTGAGAGAAGCTGAGGAGGAGGGTGATACCATAGGAGGACCAGAAGTCTCAACCAACATGGACCCCCAAGATCTCTCAGACACTGAGCCACCAACCAGGCAGCATGCACCAGTTGGTCCTAGTCCCCTGACACATATACAGCAGAGGACGGCCTGGTCTGTATATGAAAGAAGACATACCTAACCCTTGAGAGACTTGAGGCCCCACAGAATGAGGAGGCCTGGCAGGGTGTGAGGTGTTGTAGGTGCAGTAAATATCAAAAAATAAAAAATGGCTTATCTCTTTATCAGCCCTGAGGTCTCACTCTGTGGGCCCGGTTTTAGTACAGAGCTGAGTGCACCTCTGTCACTCGGACATAACTGCCGCCGCTGTCTAACTTTGTCCATGTGACTCCCTTCCCTGGTGGTTTTCCACCACCTGTTTACTGTCTCCATCCCAAGGTGTTTTGTTACCCCAAAACTCAACACAAACACAACTCTACCGCCTGATAACTTTTCATATAAGTTTATATATCAAACTCCCAATCCATAAACCCTCTACACAATAAGATTACATCAAATAGACAAAGATACAAACTGCCCTTCTATATAAGATATTAGACCTATAAAATCCTTACATTTTCCAATAAAGCACACCTGCATCTAATTCATCCTTCTGGACCTCCATCTTGGAACTCCCTCACTCCTCCCTTATCCTCTCACCTCTGACCCCTCTCTCTCCACCTCCCTTACCCTGCCCAGTCACTGGCTCTCCTTTATTTTTCTGATTAAAATGGGAAGGTTCAGATGAGGTCACTTTACAAGTACGGGAGTATGCAGTCCTTCTTGGGGAAGTGGAGTTAGCATTAAAATACGAACAGCTTCAGGACAATCTACCATAGGGGTTTGGGGACATCCTCATAGAGATGGGGTTGGAATGGGATGGGGAGCTGTCTTAAGGGGATAACGGCATCACTCACCCACAAAGGACAGTAGGATGACCAGGAGCAAGATGAGGGCGCAGATGCAGGGGATGAGCACCAGCAGGAGGAAGCGCAGCAAATTTGCAGTCACCAGCTTCTGAGGACAGCCCTCGCCCACGCTACTGTCTGCTCTCAAGACCTGATGGAAGAGAGAGAAATGAAACGTGGTTTTAATATCACACAGAAGCTCTGTGGCTGGTATGAAATTTTACATTACAGCTGTCCTTTCAGAAGAGCACTATTCCTAATAGGTTTGACATCATACACTTGAGGGCATGAAATAAGGTAATATAAAAATGTAATATACAAAGCAAGTGAATAACTGTATGGACAACCAAATCCTCTCTTCTTCTCCTCTTCCCTCATCCCACTCTTCCTCTTCCCCCTCTTCCTCTTCCCCCTCTTCCTCTTACCCCCATGTAAGGCAATCACTCTACCAACCTTCCTTCCTACTTTATTTTATTATATACTCTGAGATGTTTTTCATTACATAAACTTTTAATGATATCTCATTTTGTTTTTCTTAAGAAGCATTTATCACATTGGCAGTATTCCAAACACTATGAATTACCACGGCAAGAACGCCCCCTGAGCCAGATGTAAACAGCTCAGGGCTGTTTGACACAATGATCAAATACGGAGGAGTAGGTATAGACAAGACACTAACTAGACACTTCATTTTTACTTGTCTCAGTCCCAACCCATGTTGGCACACACACGTACACACATACACACACAATACACACCAGATTTTTAAGCAGTAACAGTTCTATAAGGTTAAGTATTACTGATCACATATCTACTAACAACTACAACAGGGAGAGATTATCATGGGTGTCAGTGACACAGAGCCACTCAGAGGGTGTGCCCTGCTGCTCACTGCTCTCCTACAGCCTATCCATGAGAGAGTGCAAGAGACCACAGTGATAGCTCAAAATGTTCTTGTCAGCAAATGCTTTACATTGTGTAAAGTTCAAGCTCCTGTCTGGGAATTTGTTTATTACAAATGGCTAGATGAAGGCAGAGTCTTTCTCAGCAGAAGCCTGAGATGCTACTAAAAGTGCTTCAAGTTATGACAGGCTGCTGCCCTAGTACACAGAGCAAGCATAGCTCCTGATTCTTGAGCCTATCTTCCTCTTCTGCCAACTTTGGCACATGTGTGTTAAATTCTGTAATCCTTTAGAATGCCATACTTCAGTCCTGAGCTTTCTTTCTTGTTATATTGCACAGATTTTGTTCTGGGTGGTAGGCAGTCCAAACCCCAAATCAAATTTGCTTCTCATTCCCTACTTCCAAACTAATTCTTCCCTGCTTTCTGTATGTTCACAGAAACTCTACTATTTCTAACAACCCCAATCCCACCACTTCTCATGAACCTGCCAAACATGGCCAGTACTCTTCTTTAAGGAATCAGTAACTCTTGATAAAATGACAGGTCTGCATAAAGCCTTTTGATTCTCAAGAATGCTCCAACAGAATGGCCCTGTGGTGTTGCTACAGCATCCTCATTGGCCTATTATCATTTCCATGACATGCAAAGGAAATGAAATGGCAGACAGATCTGATAGGTTCTTCTGATGCATATAACAAGAAGTGCTCACCACAGAATGCAATAGTTTCTTCAGTAACCTTGAGAATTTTCCATAAGAGACACCGTTTGAAATAACACGTGATATTAGCTTAAGAAGGGCTTCATTTATTAGGCTTCTGTGTCTACTAGTGCATTTCCACTGCACCTGACCCAAGGTGAGTTCATTTTAATCAGTCTACAATTGGTTCTCATTCAGACAGAGGGATGGCATAATATAATAGGCAGTCTGTGATGGCACCTTAATCACAGCTCTGTCACTGCACAGGAGGACACCTACCAGGTGTGTAAGCAACCATTGATCCAATGGAACTGAAAGCCAACAGAGGCAGTAACTGAATCAATTAAGTATTAAATGCCTGTAGTAAGTCTAATGATGACTTCCAACTAATGATCTTTCCAAAGCTCATACCTTGTAGAAGATACACTGCCATGGAAACTCAAGGATAGAAATGTAATTTTCTAAGGAAGAAGAAAAGAAGGTATACTTCAACCAACAGAATTCTAAGAAAAGTAACCCTGAAAAAAAGTATGTTTGAGAGGAAAATATATCCAGAGAGTTGAAGGGTCATAAACTGCCTCTCACTCCTCTCCTGCAATGGCAGGAACCATCTCTTTAGTAAGAGATGGACGTGGAACTATTTTAGGCATAACTGCTTCTTGCTACCCAGAATGCTGTAACAAAGCAGAGAGAACCACACTCAATACCCACAAAATAAGAATCAGAGACAAGGAGTTCTAGAATCCCATAAAAATGCATATCCTCCAGAAACTATACCCCTGACTATTCTGTATATACTCTTACCAATGGGTAGAAAATCAATTCCTTTACTTTTTTTTTTCTTTTTTAAGTAAGAGAAGGGAAAACTACTTAAAGCAACTCGGTATTGCAGCGCTGTCTTCTCGGTCACATGGTTTTCTGCACACACTTTTGGCTCCTGGACACTGTACCTAGAAATGCTTTGTCAGTTACAGGACTGTGAGGTTCTTCTCAAGAACATAGACCTGTATGAACATAGTCAGAGTTCTCTGAGGAACAGAGATAGATCATAGACATGGGTTTAGTAAGTTCAAAGCTGGCTGTTCACCAATAGAAGGATTAAGAATCCAGTGGTTATCGGTCCACAAGGCTGGATGTCTCAGCTGGTCTTTAGTATATGCCAAAATCCCAAAGAAGTGGGTACCAATGACAGTGATAGAATAAACTTGCAAGCCGGCAAAGAGCAAAACTCTTCCCTCCCCCATATTGTTGACATAGGCTACCAGCGGAAGAGGTAGCCCATATTGAAAGTGGCCCCACCTCAAAAGATACATATGAAAGGTGAGTCTTCCCACTTCAAATGACTTAAGGAAAAACCTCCCATAGGTGTACGCAGCCCCTTGGGTTTTAGTTAATTCCAGATGTGGTCAACTTGACAAGAGCAGCCATCACAGCTACTGGGAAGCAGCCGCTAAGATGACTCCTAAGCTTTCAGGAGGCTTTGAGCAGCATCCTCTAGGTGATGTTCATCTTCCAGCTCAGAACCTCCTCATCTACCAGAAGTGAACCTCCTTGAGACTGTGTGATAAGCTTAGGCAAGCATCTAGTCAGAATTATACATGTATATTATAAAGCAATCAATCCATTCTGATATTTTTTTGAATCTCATTGCAGAAAACTTGCTTCTTATATCTTAAGAACAACATCCACGTAAAAAGCTGTTTGCTTTATATGCTAGACTCTCCTTACCAGGACGATTTTCCACTGAGGCCCTTCTCCCTGTCTTCTATATTTCTTATTCTGTAGTGTTTTTCCCTTCCCAATTTGATCACCTTTGTCACAACCATTCTCTGAATTTGGGGACATCCGACCCAGTAAGACCTTGAATCTTCTTCTGGTCTGTCCACTTTCATTTTCCCATGTTCCTATATACCTGCTATAGAGTATTTGAACCTCTGTTGCAAAACCCACTCCAATGCTCTGCACATTCTTGTTCCTCTGGGTTCGCCCCTCACGGCCATAGTTAGATTTTCACCCAACTTGACATGAGTTAGAATCAGATGGAAGAAGGGTCCCATCCTGCAGGCAAGTCTGCAGGACAATTTATTGTTGATGGTCTTTGTTGCTAATTGATAAAGACCCAGCCTAGTGGGAGACGTCTGGGTAAGTGGTCCAGGTATAAGAAAGCAAGCTGAGCAAGGCATGGAAAGCAAGTCAGTGCATATGAAAGAAAGAAAGAAAGAAAGAAAGAAAGAAAGAAAGAAAGAAAGAAAGAAAGAAAGAAAGAAAGAAGAGAAGAAAGAAAGCCTAATCCTCCTAAGTTTCTATGTTTCTATTGGCCACAGTTTTTATCACAGCAATAGAAAGCAGACTGTCACCCATCTTTCAAAGCCAACACTAGGAGAAGATAACAATCTCTCTCTCTATCTCTCTCTCTCTCTCTATCTCTCTCTCTCTCTCTCTCTCTCTCTCTCTCTCTCTCTCTCTCTCTCTCTCTCTCTCTCTCTCTCTCGGTTCTAGGTTCCTCTGTATGCTGCTGCGACTCATCTAACAGAACTACCTGACTGGTAAGTTTAAAACTTCCTTCTCAAACTCTTTAGTCCTGATGTTCCAACAAGAACCCACTACAATTTCCATTTTACAGATAAAGTAAAATTACTGTATGGAGCTTGTCTTAGTCAGGGTTTCTATTTCTGCACAAACATCATGACCAAGAAGCCATCTGGGGAGGAAAGGGTTTATTCAGCTCACACTTCCACATTGCTGTTTATCACCAAAGGAAGTCAGGACTAGAACCCAAGTAGATCAAGAAGCAGGAGCTGATGCAGAGGCCATGGAGAGATGTTACATACTGGCTTGCTTCCCCTGGCTTGCTCAGCTTGCTTTCTTATAGAACCCATGTCTACCAGCCCAGGGATGGCACCACCCACAATGGGCTGGGCCCTACCCCTTGATCACTAATTGAGAAAATGCCTTACAGCTGGATCTCATAGAGGTATTTTCTTAAGGGAGGCTCCTTCTCTGAGATAATTCCAGCTTGTGTGAAATTGACACAAAAACCAGCCAGTATAGAGCTTACCCCACTTTCCTATATCTAAACCTATAGACCTGATCCTTTCTGCACCCTGGGGGCATCTAGAACTGACCTTTCCACCACTGATCCAAATCCTGCCACCTTTGTTTAGATGTCTTACATTCACCTTTTGGATTCTTTATCTCCCCTCCCTCTCTCTCTCCTCCTTCCTCCTTCACCGCATCCTCCATCACCATCTTTTTACCAAACCTAAAAGCTTAATTAAGTCTTGCTAGGGAAATAGCAAGCACAAAGACTTGAGTTCAGATTCCCCAGGTCCCTGGGAACCGCTGGGTGGGTTTGATGGCTTGCCTGTAATCTCAGTCTTGGAAGACAGAGACAGGGGATCCCTACAGAAAGTGGGGTCCGTAAGACTAGCTGTATCGGCAAGCTCTGGATTTCACTTGAGAGACTTTGCCTCAATGAAGAAGATGGAAAGCATTGGAGGGTGATTCCTGATATCAACCTAGTCTCTCAACCTGTGTGTGCATGTGCACGTGCGTGTACACACACACACACACACACACACACACACACACACACTTGAGAAATAAGGTGGGATAGCAAGCTGAGGTCTCTGTTCACTTTGCTAATCCTCAAGTCCATTACTCACCCCAGCCACTCAGATAATTTACTCAAATAAATGACTAAATTAAATCACCCAAAGAAAATTATTCTATAGTTATGCAAATACCTCTTTCTCTCTTTTTTTGAACAACTTTATTTTAAAAAACAGATAAATGTACAGATTTTAAAAGCATTTTTGCATAAAAGTATGTGAATACATTTTTGTCAGTACTTGATTTTTTTTAAAGGTTTGATGGTGTGCATTAAAATCTTACTAGTTACAATGAGCATAAAGTACATGTAAAACAAGATGTAACCTGGAAATAGTCAAAGTTTTCTTGGTGTGTAAAGATTAAGCATAATGGTTTTTCTTTTCTTTTCTTTTCTTTTCTTTTTTTTTTTTTTTTTTTTGGCCTTTGTTTTTCTTGAACTTCATATAGTCTGTGAGTTGTTTCTGGGGTATTCAGAGCTTTCTGGGGTTAGTATCCAATTATCAGTGACTGCATATTATGTCTGTTCTTTTGTGACTGGGTTACCCCACTCAAGATGATATTCTCTAGATACATCCATTTTCCTAGGAATTTCATAAAGTCATTGTTTCTGATAGCTGAGTAGTAAATGACCTCTTTCAAAATAATATATCCCTAGAGATTCATTCAAAGTCTCTGCAGTGGAAACTGTATTGACATATGTTCAACCAGAGTGTTAGAATGTTCAGTGAGATATGGGTCTTCATAGGTCTTCATATGGAAAGCAGCCTAAAGTTAAAAAACCAAGGTTCCTAGGTTGGAAGTGGAAACCCACACTCAGACCTCTTCCTTACAAACTTAGGAGTCAAATAGGAAACTATGTTGTGGAAAGTAAAGGGTAGTGAATCTTACTATAGACAAAATCACAAGCACCATCAAGTGGGCCTGTAATTCTACCACCACCACAAATCAGAAATCCCTAGACATTTCTGCTTCCTGGCATCTTAAATGTCACTGTTGTCATTGTCTCCCTCTCCCTTCTCCTCTTCCTCCTTCTCCTCCTCCTTCTCCTCCTCCTCCTCCTCCTCTTCTTCTTCTTCTCATAGTGGTCATAGGTCATAAAGAAATGCCTAACCATTCTGTTGATTTATTGAGGACCTTGGTCTAATGATTTTATAAGTTTTCACATCCTAAAAACTTAGCTGTCATTCAAAGGAATACTACTTTGGTATTGAAATAAGTATCCTCCTCCCATTCTCAAATAGTAATTGCATAGCTACTGGGATTTATAATTCAGTAGAAAAGTAACTAAGATAGTACTAAAAGTTAAAATAGACAGGGGAGCCATGGAGAGATGGATCCACCGTGAAGAGCAGAGCGTTCTTCCAGGGCACCTTTCTGACTCCAGTCTCCCACAACCACCTGCCCCTATGGCTCTGGGGAATTCGATACCCACATTCATGTGCAAATGCTTCATATTCTTATACATGAACATAATTAAAATAATAAATGTTTTTAAAAAGAAACAGGCGGTTCAAGATTATATTTAGCAAATCGACAACCTAATTTAAAGAAAAAATAAACACATTCTCCGATCATTCCGAAGTGTCACGAATCACATGTCATCCTTAACCTGTAATAAGTTTTTAATAATAGTAGTCACCTTCAGTAGTCAGCTAAGAAGAGACAAGGTATTCCCTGTCTTATGCTACAGCATCATTCATGCAGATATTCTAATTATGGTGGCTCATGTATGATTGGTTTAAACTAGCACCATATATTAGGTAGCCTTGTAGACCATTTTAGTCACCAGGCTCTGTGTGATGTGTATGTTAATTCTACCTGTAAAATGTGTCTCTATACCACAGGTGCCATTAAATATTAATACCAAAATCACTGTATCCTTAAGCCCACCATATAATTATACAGACAGAACTGTTAGTCCAACACTCTGAGAATTTGGAGTGTCCAACTGTTCCTTGCTAGAGGGTTATCCTAATTCTGATAGCCATCTGGTAGATTAGTTAAAATTATTTATTGCTTTAAAGCACCTAACTTTTTTAAAAAAGTGTTCTTAAAACACAACGAGAAGGTGAACTCATCTTTAAAATTATGGCAGGATAAAATGATTTCACCACAGAAGACTGAGTTACAGTATCAATCACAGTTTAAAAGTTGTCCAAAATCAGGGCTACTTTTGGTTCAGGAAACCTTGAGGTTCTCAAGGTAGGGAAATGAAGAGCCACACATATGTTTGTGCTCTGCTGGGTTAGCAAAGCAGGTAACAAGCTGCAAAGACAGTAAGTCACTGTTTCTCCTGAGGCCCCTACGGGACACAGATGCTCATGGAAACTCTGTGGAGATAGCATCACAGATCAACAAGTTCACAGGCTCAATGGTGCAAATATTGGGCTCCCAATGGGCTCTGAGGCTGGGACATTCTCCTGCCCAGAACCCTCCCCAACTGCGCCTTGACTTTTTTTTTTTTCAGTACTAGCCATGGATAGAGTCTCTTCGGTCCATCTTTACTCAGTGTGTGCCAAACATCAATTGCTACCCCCAACGAATAGTTGTCAGCGTTAGCTGCAAACACCGCATTGTTCTCAATCAGCCATGAAAGTGTCCCTCACATGAATTAAAATTAGATTTGCTGAATAAGAGATCAATAATGTAGGTACTTCTCAGACCATCCATCTGTCAGCTTTCTATATTTGCTTCCACTGTACCAGTAAACAAAATGCTCCCAAATCATCCATCGTTGAATTTCACTAGTCCCAAGTGTCCTGTGTCGTGATGTTTGTTTTGAATGTCCCGAGATGCACGGAGAGTGAACATCTGGTTTTCAGTAAGCCTTTTCATTCCACTTTCTGGCATCTAATTGAAACATATGAGACTCAAACAACTCAGTGCCCTCTCTCAAAATGAAATTACTGAGTTCACACCAGAACACATGGTTCTTCAAGCCAACCCTGCCCGCAGCTTCGCCTTTGAAAATTACAACAGCACTAGACAGTCCTCTCCCAAGACACATATTCACACACCCAAGAATGAATGTTCGAGCTCAAGACTATGTAACACAATGTTTACTCCGTCCAGAAGACGAGATGATAATTATCCAATAATGCAGACAGTATGTCCCATCCTTGTTCCTGTTTTCAAGGTGGCATTGCTCAGCTCCAGCCTGAGCTATGAGAGAACAGATTGGAATGCTCCAGAGGCGACTTATGTAATTGTCTCGACCTCTGGAAGTTTAGGTGGCCTTGTAAAGCAATCCCTTCACTCTAACCATGTGCCTATATGTGCAAATTAGAAGCCAACAATTAAATGCCTTGATACCGCCACAAATGTGCAAAATATTCAATGAAACTAGTGAAGAAAGCAAAATGAGTTTCTTCTTCTTCTTCTTCTTCTTCTTCTTCTTCTTCTTCTTCTTCTTCTTCTTCTTCTTCTTCTTCTTCTTCTTCTTCTTCTTCATACAAGGTCATGACGTTTGGAGACCTAATTTCTATCTGGGACAGAATCTACTGCATCCATTTCCCTAGAGAAAAGTTATCTTTATTCTTCCGGGGCACCAAGATAATCCTCGTGCCCTCCTGTGTTCCGAACCAGATGGGAGGACTGTAGTTCTGCAATAGTTACAAACATACAAAAGACTCTTTTTCCTCCTGACCCTGAGATGGAGGAGGAGGACGGGAACAGAGCCACCCTCTCCCCAGTCCTTCCTCAAGATGACTTTGCCCTCAATCTCAAATATTTCAATGCAGTCATTGTATGGGAAACACAACCTAGAGGTAATGAAAGATTTTCCAGAAGACAGATATAATACCAGAACTATTTCTTTCTTCACACTTTGGAGAGATTAAAAGATTTCTTTCTTTTCTTTCTTTCTTTCTTTTATTTATTTTTTATGTGAATTTTTTAAACAGTGGAGGTTAAGAAAGGAAATCAAAAGAAAGTTTAAACTATCCATTCCTGGGGAAGTTAACTATTTGACTTTTGCTCATTAAAAAAAAATGCTTTGAATTTTTCATCTTGATTAGGTTACTACACAGCTAAAGAAGCTGGGTATGTTGTAAAAGGAAGCAATCTCTTTTTCAGATAGCCAGAGAGACGCTGCCGAATTCGTATGCACTGGAGAGATTTCATTGGCTCGCACATTCTCTGTCGCCGGATTCCCTGTGACTTACAGATGGTAAGAGATTGCCAATATGAACAGACATCTAAAATATTGAATTTGTACAGCTGAAAACAATCAAGGAGAGCATAAGCAACCAAATGGATTTTATGCTCCACGACAACCCATTTCGGGCATTTTGATGCAGAGCAAAGCATAAACAGATGTGGAGTGGTTAACCTCCTGACCCCACCTGCTGAAAGAGACCCTGCTGAGAAAAAGAACTCGGAGGGATGGTATGTGTTAGATAAAGTAGCTGTTTCTTTTGGAATGCCTAGAACAGAGCATAAATTCCAAACTTAATATGCATTGTGTCTTTTGCCATATATCAGGAATATTCCAGTAAAGCAAAAATGTGTGTTGAGAGCCTCATAATAAAACATACCTATGCTACATGTTGGTATCAATTTGGCTTATTTCAGGAATCTTTAGTCTGAGCCTCTTTTTGTACACAAGTGTGATCCAGGCACACAAGGATGAGGAAGACAATTCCTGACCCGCAGGTACTTACTTCATAGCCTCCCCCCAAGGAGATGACATCACTTCATACCCTGGGACTTTAATGCCCAGGGACAAAGCAATACAGGCAAGTTTAAAATGACTGGGAGCAATCAGTCAAAGGCACATGACAGCCAACATTTTCCACCAAGGTAACCGGAATTCTTGTGCATACATTTCGATGAATCTCGAAGTGTGCACATGGTGACTGAAGAAGGCATTTGTGAGGGAAGTATCATCATTGTCTTTTGAGCAGGTCAGTTTTTCCTGTGGACTTATGTGCATTTCAAGATATTTGGCATGCCTGGGCATGGCCTACAATTGCTGGTAGGAACATGAACATTCATGCACATGGAGTGACTAACAAACGCAGTCTACATGATTTGTAGGTACCAGCTTCCTTAGCTAAAAACCACTTGGATCATTCCACAGCACAGTCCTGCTTCTCTCCCCATTACCTAACATTAGGGTCTTCAGATAAGGACAGGATTATGTGTTTTCCCCACACAGAAGTCGGGCATTTACCCTCTGTCCTGGTTTCATTTCTACTGCTATGTTAAAACACTATAACCAAAAAGCAACTTGGAGCATAAAGAGTTTATTAGGTTTACTGGTCCCAAATACAGTCCATCTCAAAGGGAAGTCATTGTAGGAGCTCCAGCTGGGACCTGGGGTTGGTTATTAAAGCAGAGGCCATTGAAGAAAGGTGCTTAGTGACTTCTGTCCCATGGTTTACTTAGTATATATATGTATATATACATACACACACATGTGTATACACACACACACACACACACACACTAGTGGGATGGACACTCTCACACCAATGATTAATCAAGAAAATGTCCCCACAGACATGCCAACAGGCCAATCCTATGGAGCCATTTTATCAACTGAGGTTCCCTCTTCCCAGATGGCCCTAGCTTGTATCAGGTGGACAAAAATAGAAATCAAACAGAAACTAACAAGCACACCTTCATCTCAAAACAACATGTAGAAACAGAACTTTAATGTCAAAATTGGTTAATTAATAAGGAATAGTATAATTTAAGTCCTTTAAAACACTACCAAACACATTGGCCTAGGACTCTTTTGGAAGAGGAAGAAGAGGTATTAGGTGAAACACATACTGACATGAAGTACTGCTTAGACAGGGTGGACAGGAGGTTCTCTGCACTGGTAAGCAAGTGTCCAGCATGCTCTGCTCTGTGTAAGATGTCACATTTTAACTGTAGGCTCTTCTGGTTCCAGGAAAAAAAAGGATCATTGTTTCGTTTGATGCTGAACTAGAAAGAAGCCTTTATCAAGGGTTGGAGATGAACAAGGCAAACTATGCTATGCCAGAAATGCAATGTCTCTGGGACCCTTTGGCTCTCAAGGATACAGGTGAGAGTTTTGAGTTTTGTTTATCGGCACTGTTAAGATGAGGCTTAGAAAGAATGAGATCCAGATCCTTTTCTGTTGTTTTAAACTACATTCAGGGCCGTGGAATGAAAGCAACAACAGAGCAACCAGCACCTAAGAACCATAGGATGTGTCCCCTAATTCCAGACACCGTCCATCTTGTGGGCCTAAGGCCACTGAATTCAGTAGTCAAACAATTTATGAACCACAATGACATTTTTGGAGACCTAATTCTTAGATCCAGATATAGGAAGATATACAATTATTTTTCAAAATAAGAAAGAATTGAAGTCACTATGAGCCCTCCACCTTCTGGGGATTAAGTAGGAAGACAACTCAATAGAACTCGTTTAAATGTGTAGGCCCAAGAGGCAACTGAATTATGCCTGGGGGGACCACTCAGTTTTTGCAAGGTCTGACTACCTTGGGAAGTCAAGGCAGATCTAAGTGATTTGAAAAACATGCTTGCCTTGATGCTCAGGATGCTCTCTGGACTAGAAGAAGATATACATTCCCTTAAAAAGCTGAATGTTGGGCTAGAGAGATGGCTCAGTGGTTAAGAGCACTGACTGCTCTTCTAGAGGTTCTGAGTTCAATTCCCAGCAACTACATGGTGACTCACAACCATCTGTAATGGGATCTGATGCCCTCTTCTGGTGTGTCTGAAGACAATGACAGTGTACTCACATAAAAAAAAAATCCTTAAAAAAAAGTTGAATGTTGACCAATTGAGCAGAAAAACAAGGAAGAAAAAGACAACCCTGAAGGTCAGAATAAGCAAAGATGAAAGAGGAAATAGTTACTCTCGACTCTGATACTCCTAGAGAACATACTAAAAAGATTTTTTTTAAGCTTTATGTAGTTACTGGATAATAAGGTATGGCTGGTTCTTAAAGTGGAAAGAACATAATGCCAGAGAACAAATGTATTTGCTGCCCCTGAGCAGTCAAGAGTCTGAGAAATTGCTGAGAGGTAGATTATTATTTTTATTTATTACTATTGTTACTATTATCACTATTTATTATGTCTAACAAGAAAAATCAGAAGCACATGCCTAAAGAGTGGACAATTATGCCACATGACTAATGAAACCAAGGATATATTGGACAGCTAAATAATCAACATGAAATTTCTGAGCAATACTTTTGAGTTGATACAGTTCTTATAGAAAAGTCTGTTTATGTGTCTCCTTATAAAGAGTATATGCATGAAATTAAGAATAAATGAAGACACGGCAAAAATAAACCATATTCAAAGAGAACTGGGTTGCCCGTAATAGACTGGGTTTAATTATTGGTTAGATATAGATGTCACAGGCTCATATCTTCCTAGTAAGAATTAGCCAATCTGGAGACTAATGAGAGATAAGATTTATTTGAAAATGAAAGCCTTTGGTAGATTTATAATACAATGACTTCATATCTCTCATTATGGAAAACCTCACAGGAGGAAGTTTGGAAGAGAAAGAAAAAGAAAAGATGGCAAGAAGAAAAGAATGGCAGCAAACACAGTGGAGAGTACAGAACCTACATAAAATAGTCAGGAAGGAACTAAAGAGATATCTGGAGCCCTGAAAACGCCTAGGACAACATCCCCATGGTGAGCACCACAGATCCCAATGTAAGGAAGCATCCATCAAAGGTGCAAAGGCAGGAGAAAGAATCAGTGGGGGATGTGGAAGGAGACCAGAGTTCACCAAATTAAGGGAGATGATAAGAGAAGAGAAATGATCATATGCACTCCGTCAGCGTGTAGATTTTTGCAACATCCTCACCCAGAAGTGACCAGCAGAGGCACATGGCTTCTCTCCTGGAAATGCTGATACCCACAGCTGAGCTTGTTCTTGTCTCTCAGTTCTCACTGGCCCACTCTTTCCAAGTTCTATTTCCTTCTGATATCTGCCTGCCTCTTTCCCTTAGCATCTATGAGGTATGAGATCACCCACATAAATCCTCTTCTTTGATGGAGCCAATTCTAAGAGGGTTCTAAAACTCACAACCAACACAGTCCTATCAAACATGGAAAATGTCCCCTAATAACGTCATAGGCAGTTCAAGGCAACTTGGGTGGAAAGTGTCGCCACAGCTCTAAAGCCAGGTAAGCAGTATCTTCTCCCAGGAGCTTAAGCAGATGCACACTATATAAAAGGACAGCCATGAGTATCTCTGTCCTTTCAAGTCCCTTCCCTTCTCTTTTTCAGTGGAATCACTGAAACAATTGTTTATTGACAGATTAGTCATGTGAGTGTAAAGACATCCCTAGGAAGAAGAGACATCTCTGGGAGCAAGACAAAGACATTGCACATCAGGGCAGAGTGGTGAAGGTGGGCGCTAACATGGTACTAGGAAGCAGAGGTAAAGTGGGAAATGTACTGGTGGTACCACATCAGTACCAGTTAACCTGGACTTTGGGTTTGGATGAGAGCAAGGGCACCTGAGAAAAAGTCTGGGACAATGGCTGGAACCTAGAGCCCTTGACCAAAACCAGAGCTTCTATTCTGCTGTATCCTCCTTGACTGGAGAGCTCTACTGAAAGAGGCAAATAGGTGGACATTTTTAAAAAGACATGAGAGAGAAAGAGGGTATGGATTTGGATAAAAGGGGAGGAAGGAGGGATCCCAGAAGAATCAGAGGAGGGAAAACTTACCCAAAATCAGAATATAGTCTATGAAAAAGATCTATTTTTCAATTTAAGAAAGAAAATAAGAAAAGATTTTAAATTATTTTTTAGGGACTGAAGAGATGGCTCAGCAGTTAAGAGCACTGACTGCTCTTTCAAAGGTTCTGAGTTTAATTCCGAGCAACCCCATGGTGGCTCACAACCATCTGTAATGGGATTCGATGCCCTCTTGTGGTGTGTTCGAAGACAACAACAGTGTGCTCATATACATAAAATGAATAAATAAATCTTTTTTAAAAATATTATTCTTTAAAAAAAAAGATGTGAGAAATGAAAATTACCAAGCATATCTTCCAAGTAAGCATGGGCAGCAAACTTAGATTATGCTGTTATAGAATTTCCAAGATTTGAAATGCATATGAAAATAGGTCACAATATTTATGACGTAGTTCACAACTATGTGATATCATAAACTGAAGATTACAGGTCCTCTTCCAAGACCCATGTCTTCACTAGATCTGGGTAGTTATCTAGGTATACAGTACAAAGAATAGTTTCCCTCTTGTTAAGCAAGTTTTAAGTCCAATTAGAGAGCTACTGGTTACTGCCAAGGTATATGTGCCACTACTACATACATAGGGTAGTTTCACTATGTTGGTGACTATTGTGGTTCATAGGTGTCATTGCTCAATAAGAATGCTGGTTGCTTGCCTCTGTACATTCTAAGTATTTGCCCTTTCACTACACATAGTGTAGTTCTCAGTCTGTATCAAAGAAAATTCTCCTTGCAAAATAGAATAACATAGAAAACCACAATGATCAAAATGAAAAGCAAATGTTGACCAGTCCCAAGGACTACAGCTAAATACATCCCCTCAGCTAAGGCTTTGGAACCATTCTGGAAGAGGGAGCTGTGGAAGAGGGGGTGGAAATATTGTTAAAGGAACTCTAAGAAAAGAGCAAATAGTCTTTTCCAGGAAAAAGAACACTAGTTGGTTAACCAATGGCAAATGGTCCACCTTGGAAACATACATACAAGTCAACATTAGACAAACTGAGCAGGTTGTATCACATATTTAGAAATCAGTGGGGGGGTATTGTGGTATGCTGTGTGTAGTGTGTGTGTGTCTGTGGTGTGTCTGTGGTGTGTGTGTGTGTGTGTGTGTGTGTGTGTGTGTGTGTGAGTGTGTAACAACAATTAATTTTTTTTAAAAAAGAGGCTAGATCTGAAAAAAAAAGTAAAGAAGAGTATATGAGAAGGTTTGGAGGAAGAAAAGGAAAGAGGAAAATGATGCCATTATATTATGATCTCAAAAAGTAAAATAAATAATTTAAAGAGTAGATATCAGACTAATGAAACCCCTAGGGTGCCTGTCAGAAGCAAAACAGAGCCACTCTGCATATGCATAAGAATCATCTCCTCTCTCTCTCTCTCTCTCTCTCTCTCTCTCTCTCTCTCTCTCTCTCACACACACACACACACACACACACACACACACACACACAAAATAAGCTCACAGTAAAAACTAAAAAAACACAATATCAATATCAAACTGTGTGAATAATTTCTAAAGCCCTTGTCCCCAGGGAAGGCAGTATAGCTGGGGAGAAAAATAGCCATCAGTGAGACCAATGTCCATCTAATAAATGCTGTGGAGATGAAGTACAAGGCCAAGTGTAATGGACATTCCTGTAATCCTAGCACTCAGAATGCTGAGGCAGGAGGATTGCCATGAGTTTGAGACCAGCCTAGCCAAGAACTTTCTTAAGGAAAAAACTAAGAATGGAGTAAAAGATTTATAATGTGCAAAAAAATTTGGAAAACCAACTTCTGCTTTTTAATAAAATATCCAGTTCAATACTTTGGCAAAAAATATCAGTGAATACTTCCTTCCTGGTACTTCCAAATGAATCTCAGAACTATTTCAGCCTTGTAGGGGTGGTTCTGATGCTAAGGTCCTGTTTCCCAATTGGTTCTTGATCTAGCAGTAAAGAAGCCGTGGGCCAACTGCTAGGTGGTAGGAATAGACAAAATTTCCACATCCCCACAGGAAGAAACAGATGCAAGAGAGAGAGTTAAAAGCCAAGCAACCATAAGAGATCTCTGACAGAGTGGCCACAGGCCACTTCTACAGGCAGACAGTTGGGGATGTTGTGCTGGGACTAAATGTAACAGAGTAACTAAAGTCAAAGGCAGAAGGAGAGGTGCAAAGCTAAGAGTATTAATAAGGGCACACTTCTCCAGGTGGGAGAGAAGTAGAGCCCAGCAACTGGGCCAAAAAAGAAAAGCTGAAACCGAACAACTGTGTGTGTGTGTGTGTGTGTGTGTGTGTGTGTGTGTGTGTGTCTGTGTTTTCATCTGCAGATCCAACATTCTCGGGACAGGAGCTGGTAGAGCAGTTTGTACCCCGAGGTCAGGCAAGGTAGCGAGAGCAACACACAACACAGCCTTAACCAAATAACTAGACTTCTTTCCACTGGAAGTTTTATTTCTTAATATGTTAATTCATGCTTATGATGTTAAACAGTAATAAATGTTTGACTTTTGTGGTCAGAATATCCACAGTATGAAGAATTACATAACAACTCTGAAAATTATAAAACGTTGGCAATGGAGAGGATTCAAGTGTACATCTCCCAGAGCTCCATCTATCATATTTTTCAATTTGGTTTCAACATTTTTTCACAGTTAGTAATTTTAACAATGAAACATTTTCAGATGCTAATATATTTCACAAAGGATATATAACATTGCTCAACTGTCTCAATTTTATTACCAGTGCTAAAGTTGTCTGTATTTTTAAGGCAAAACAAAACATAGAAATGATAAATGTTTAGAAATATGTTTAATATAAATGTACCAAATATGCTTATACAAAGGTCAGCCTTCAGATCAAAACCAAGGCAGGCTAAGCAAATTCAATTATTTTCTTTTAATGTTTAATACTTGCCTTGATCGATCAACCTTTAAACTCTGGAAGAAATATACAATTAAAAGTTATGATTGTGAATTAACTATTATAAGTAATCTTATTTCCAACTAAAGTATTTTTAAAATATCATTTTATAATTATCAAATCAACTTTCCTATTATCATTATACTAAGCTTCCTACTAGAGAAAAAATAATAATTTCCATAGCTGTAAAGTTTGTCATGTGTATACAGAAGTTAACAACGACAGCAGAAAAAGCTCATAAAAGCAAAAATGTCTTTGTCTCCTTTTAAAAGAAATTTAAATGCCTATAATTTGGGGGGAAAGTGTTTTTTTTTAAAGAATAAAGAATTTCTTATTCAAATAACTTGATACTCAACTGCTTCCTAGATGTCGTGTTCTTTTGTAATTTACTGATGGATATAGTTCCTGCAACCATGAATCACCCCCCACCCAAGATAACCAAAATATGGCCATCAAAGCCAAGAAATTAAGCCATGTACGTCTGCCAGGCCCCAGGCCCCATTCAGGATTCTCCGGTAGCTCTAATAGCACATCGCACCACGAAGGGCAACTTTATAATTATGACAATACTTAGTTTTCATAGTTTTATTTTGTCTTAGTCATTCTTCAATCTCATTTCCATGAGTTTAACACGTTGTAAATTACTAATCAGCAATTCTCTAGAATATTCCCCAGTTACAGTTTAATGTTAAATGTTGACATCTTCAGAAGAAATATTATTAAAGTGATATTATATTCCCGTTGCTTTTTATCAGTTTGACCATTTTTACTCATTATAATCATCATATCAACTACATGATAAGAGTGTGTGAAGCAAGTCTCCCAATTTTCACATTGTTACCTCTTCTGCTGTCATTAAAAGACATTCACTGAAGGGTGCTTCAACTTTTCTTACTATTCCTTCCCTTTAAATTTTCGGTTGTTTTTATTAGTATTATTTTAAATAAAAGCAAATGCATGGTTTCCTGTTTCATTCAACATGGGGCTGCAAATGTTGCTTAATGGGCAGAGTTCTTGCCTAGCATGCACAGAGCCAAGGCTCAGTACGCAGCACTGAATGAGCCCAGACAGAGGTAGGAGGATTAGAAGTTTGAGATCACCCCTGGTTACATAGTAGCTTATGCATTACCTGAGACACTATAAACAAACAACCCCTAACACACACATACACACACACACACACACACACACACACACACACACACACACACACACATGCACATTCAGGAAATCTATTTTATCCAGTAGCTTATGATATATTAATGTCATTATTCCTTTCCATGTTCAACCTGCCATCTGTTTGGCCACTAGAAACCCATTCAAGCTTACTTCCATGTCCCCCTGATGTGTCAACACCATTCAGGAAGTGTCCCTGTGTCCTGCAAGCAAAGGTTCTGGAACCTTGTATTTGCCTCAGTCTGTCCTTTCTTCATGGAACTTGAACAAATCCATGTTTTAGGAACATCCCATTGAACTGACAGAGCATTCCCATCTGCCTTGGAATGTCCTGGTTGTCATTTTTCTCTAGGACATAGAACTAGAGTTGAAAGTTTAATATAGTATGCCCTCCACACATGCACATGCTATACAAATGTATGCATATTACACATGTATCCATGTTATACATACACTTCATACAGATATATATAATCTATAATATATAATATATAATGTATAATATGTAATACATATATTATATGTGTATATATGTCTTGTATATGAAATGTTTGTCCCACCTCCAGACTCCTGGGTTGAAGACAAGGTGCCATTTTGCCAGGGATTGAAATCTTAGTAGGTGGGTCCTAGATGAAGTCAAGCCTTTGAAGATTATACATCTTTCTTCCTTTCTCTCCTGGGCACATTAGGTGTGTCCACACAGAGCATCTAATAATCTAAGTTTAGTTATGTATTTCTCATCACATTACCTTCATTTCTCCATTTCTAATCCTGTGTCACGGGTCCCTAGGTTTACCTAGTGGTGTGCATCTATATATTTTTCCCCAAGAGTGTGAGATGTGGATTGTTCTCCTGTTAGATCATTTGGCTAATCACCCACCCTGTGCCTAATCTGTCTTGCTCTTCCTATTGTCCAGATGGATGCCATGCTAACCCTCCCCAGGTGCCCATATGCTGCTGGATGTACTCGATTCCCTAATCCTACGTGGGCATTGATCACTTAAACTAACCAGCACCTGCCTATCCACATAAACTTTGCTCCTTGGAGTTACCATCCTACCTTTGTAGGTGTGGTCATCCACCTCTATGCTCTTGTATCTTGTACCTCATTTTGTTCTGATCACCAAACAAATCCAAAATTAAGTTGTTCAGCAATGGGGAGGAATGTGAAAATACCATGAAAGTATGAAAATCCTTAAAATTCTACCCATGTTATACTTTTTTATTCCTCTTTTAAAAATATATGGGAAAGAAATAGAACAACAAGAACCTCATCTACCATGTGTTGGGGGTTTGGTCTGGTGTTGCTATGTGTTCAAACGCTAAATACTGGCCCCCAAGATCTGGTTGCCCCAGATGAGCAGATCCTCACACACACCAAATGATGCCATATAAATCTTGCTCCCAAGTTTAAAGCTAGTGGTTAAACAAAAGAGGCTACAGCCAATTACTGGGGAGAAGTAGAAAGGGGCTGTTTTCAGTGACTGGGCTTGGACTCACAGGTAGGGACCACAAGGAGAGAAGGAGAGAGGAGCAGAAGGGAGAAAGAGGGAGAAGACAGAGAAAGGTCCACATTAGATCAGGAGCACATGAGTGAGCCCTCCCCTCCACAACAGCCTGATGGAGCAGAAATAACCTGGGAAGACCCAAACAGCAACTATCTGGGGAGCACAGCTGGGAAAGTAGACAGTCTCGAGTTGGAAAAATAGATTAGAAGTAATTTCCCCAGTAATTGTGCAACGGCCGAATAAATAAATCAGTCTGAGTCGTGTTCATTTGGAGGCTAACGGGAATAGAAATAATTAATTTACGGCCATGTTTCTGAAGGGCTTCGAATTAGTAGGAGTGTGTGCTTGTGTTGAATGTCTAATGTTTTATGCTACTGGTAGCAGGAGCACGACAGAAGTCCAGCATTCATTAATTCTTAATGGGGTGGACGTGCAACTCGGGAAAGGGTCAAGTCATGTTTCTAAACTCTCTTTGCATCTTCCTATTCTTCTCTTGTTCTTTCCTACATAGTCCCGACCCCAGAGCATCACTGTGAGCTAGGCATGCCCACACAATGCTGGTGCAACTCGGGAACTAATAACTTGTGTTATTAAAATGTAAAAGTAAGAAGTTTCTGCTTCCCTCCTGCCTCTCTGTGCCCCTTGCTCCATAGGGACTCAGATGAGAGACTCTCCCCTGCAGGCACTATGCTGTGAGTCGGTATGAAGTCAGAGAAGGCATTAAGAGCCAAAGAGAGAAGACCGACACCCCCGGGCAGTTTTCCTTATCTGTGTGTCCTAGTTGGGATTTCTGTTGCTGTGAAGGGAGACCATGACCATAAGCAACTCATAAAGGAAAGCATTTCACTGGGGTTGGCTTACTGTTCAGAAGTGAATCCATTGTCATCATGGCGGGAAGCCTGGCAGTGCACAAGCCAGCACAGAGCTGGACAGGCAGCCAAACGTTCTATGTCTTACCCCATAGGCAGCAGGAAGACAGTGAGCCACTGGAGCAGGTCTTGAGCGTCTGAGACATCAAAGCCCTCCCCCAGTGACACACTTCCTCCAACAAGGCCACACCTCCTAACAGTGCACTCCCTGTGAGCCTACACAGACAGTGTTGATGTGTCTAGCACACTGACTAAACACATATGCACATGCACTGTGGCTGTTGTAGTAATGTTTTGTAGTAGTAATTTGACAGCAACCCCACCCCAATTGTTTTTCTCGTTCATCAGTATTTTGGGGGGATAGAATCGTTCTCCATCACATGACCTTTTCTTTTCTTATAAAACCCCACAACATCAGGGCAGTGGTAAAGTACACCTTTAATCCCAAAGCACTCAGGAGGTAGAGGCAAATCTCTAAGTTTGAGGCCAACCTAGTCGACAATGTGAATTCTAGGACAAGCAGGACTGGAAAAAAAGAAAAGAAAAGAAAAAGAAAATAAACAAATAAACAAAACGCCATTAACTGTTCCACTTAAAAGATGCACTTGCTTCCTTTGCTCCGGCCCATCTGAACTGCTGGTGATATTGTTTGTACACTTTGGGGCCATTAGTAAGGGAAGTAAGGTGACTCGAATAGAAACGCAACAGAACCAAGACTAATAACTAATGGGAGCTGCTGATGACCACACAGAAGTTTATTCGCTACAAGCATGCTGAACAAAGGGATGGTTCAGGACAGAGCCGAACAAAACGAGATGTCAAAAGGTTTCAAACGTGTAAAAAAAAGGAAAAAAAAGAAAAAAAAGAAAAAAAAGAGGGAGCTATTTGGACATTCTTTTGGTGCTTCTTTGTGTGTTTTAGAAGTGACAACACACGTTCCAAGGGAAAGATCTCTCTGTAAATAGAAATGAGATAAGCGGGGTGAGGAACATAGCCTTGCATTCCAGCACCTCAGAGGCTGAAGCCAATGAGTATGGAGATCAGGGCCAGCCTGGGCTGCTTAGTGACACCACATCTCAGAAAGCAAGCGATCGAGCCATCTCTCCATCTACCTATGCATACATGCTTGCTTTATTTTTATTTAACAATATTTTTAAATAACCCATCTATTTTATTCACTGGGAGGAGGTGACTTCCCCAGGAGGGGTCTTCCTTTTCCTTATTAATTAATTGATTGATTTTTTTTCTGTGTAGGACTGAACTAGGCCATCTATATTCGGAGCAAGAGTTCCACCTCTTCCCCACACTGCCAGCCCAGAAAGAAGCCATTTCTTCCCCGGGAGCTTGGAGTAGTGTCTCATTCATCTCTTTTCATTTTCAACAGATTGGGGGGCTCAGTTTCCGTGTTATACAGAAGGCAGGATAAGAGTCACCAGGGCCATATTCATCTAAACTAAGATGTGACCACAGAAGCCAGGTCAAGGGAACAAGGGAGCCTTTCCTACTAGGCAGAGAAAATGACCTGAGTGTTCTACCGCTGTGGTCTTGGAGGGCCCTCCCTTCCCCCACTCTATCCCTGGCCTTGAGTATCCCAAGTGGGCAGCTGGGTGTGAGAGCTCTGCTGGGGCCTCCCCAGCACTATTTTTAGCCTGGTATTTTCTGCTTATAGACTTTCCCCTGGGGTAGCCCCATGTTGCCCCAGCTGGGAAATCGGAGAACTCAACTGACACGTGGCAAAAAAGGTATTTTTAGCTGAAATGTGGGGATCTTGGGATTTCCATCTTCTTTAGACCTCAGAGTGTGTGAGATACACAAAACAGAAGATACAGGGTCTGCAGTGCACCCCAAGTTCCTCAGTGACAGCTGAGCTTGCAAATGAGAGGATTGTGTCCCTGAGGCCACTGTGGGTCTTTCTCAGCAAATATATGTCTCCCTCCACATGAATATATATCACCCCAAGCTCCTCCTGAAAGCCAGATGGTCAACAGAAGCACCCTGGAATTGATGAACTATGGATTTTGAGCCTTGTGTTAGATACACCGAACTAGAGACTGACAGAGGGTCCAACAGTCCCAGGGAGACAAGGCCCTCCAGATGGTGGCCTGCTGGGGAGATGCGGCTCCAGAGGATGGTCCTCCAGCACTTTATGTTGATACCATCAGTGATGTTCATAGGCTGACACTAACTTGCCAGTTCTCATAGTAGTGTGTTTCTTAGTTAGTGGGCGTTAGTCTTAGAAATACTTTTCTACTAGCTAGGGAAATGATCGTCAGTAAGGTACCCACCACACAAGATGAGGACCTGACTTTGACCCCTAGGACCTTGTAAAAGCTAGGGCCATGGTATGTAATTCTGGCACTGAGTGGAGAAAGGAGGATTCATACCCTACGCAACTAAGGAAAGCAACTGAAATTGACTTGGGGCTGCCTTATATATACATGTGTACAAATGCACACACACATACACACATAAACATACACATACAGACACTGGCATACACATATACACACACATACACAGACACACACAAACACACATAAACATACACACACAGACACACTCATATATACACACAAATATACCATACATACATATACACATATACACACATATATACAAACACATACACACATAACCACACATATACACACAAACACATACATATATATGCACACACACACTCTCTCCTCAACCAACATGTGTACATAATCACATTATCACACCACACTCATGCAATATAACGCAATCAATTAAAGAAAATACTTTTTAGCTTTCTCTCCCCAATTAAGTCAGTTGTGAAGAGAGATGAGAGCTTTTATCCAACTTCCTTTTTTATGCCACATACTGTAACCTACTATGAAAAAGCTTTCTTCCCTGTTTAAGTCAGTTAAGATATAGACTGAGCTTTGCCATCAAATGAATCAAACTCCAACCTAGGGGTTGGGGGAGAAAAGACAGGCCATGGGGGAAAATTGAAGCCAAGAGGAAGCAGTTCAGGGGAACACATTCCGAGAAGACCTGGGAAGAATGCTAGCAGTAATGTATTAGTGATGTATTGGTTTCCTATCCTGTGCTTACAAATTATCACAGGTTTAGTGAGTTAAAGCAATGTCCTCTTTCCTTCTGGAGGAAGAAGCCTGAAATAAGTCTCATTGGACTAAATCAAGACATCCTTGGGGCCGCTTCCCTGGAAGGTGCTTCGGGCAGACTAATACCTGTCCTTTCAAGCTGAAAATGCAACCTGGGCTTCTCAGTTTGTGGTCTCCTCCTGCTTCTTTAAAGCACAACTCCCCCACCTACATCTTAATCATATTACTGTCTGGTAACACTGACCTGAGTTAAGTAATGACATCTCCCACACACCCACATAACCAAGGATGGGCTGGCTTCTCATAATCGTCAGCTCAACCAGACCTGAAGGCTTCGTCTTCCCTGATTCTGTGTCAACAGCCCTTGAGTACCTCTGCATTACTCAGTGAGATGCATTGAGAACGTGGGATGTTGCTGGTTTGAATTTATACTAATAGAAGAGTTATGAAGCATAAGGATTTGTTACAAGAAAAACAAGGTAAAAGATTTAAAAGTTATATTTTTTACACGTTAAAACTATAAAATTTTGGAGATTTTGAGCCAAAGGAAAATCAATACTAACATTTGGCTCATTGAGTTTGGTTGTAATCTCAGCAATAGACAGTGTCTGCGGTTACTCCGTTTCTTCTGGACAGAGGTCACATTAAATTTTTTTATTGCTTTTGCTCTTGTCTTACACGTGGGAGAGACTTGACTTTGAAAGGCAGTGTTTCTTTTAATCTCCTCGAGGACAGCTGACTCCCCAACACCCATATTTCAGATCAAGAGAGATATCGTTTTAGGACTCACACAGCTAAGTGTACTCCCTGGAACCAATAACCGCAAGGAAAATGTTAAACATCTACCCAGCTCCTCTCAGGAAGCCCTGTTCCCAAGTCCTCTCCACATGTCTATGGGCAAAGTAAGGGAAAGGAACTCTGCAGAGGAACCCCCCATTGGTTGGCTATGAGGGAGAAAGATTTATGCACCCAGGGCTGTCTGGTACAGTCCTGACTCAGGCTAACTAAAGCTTCCTCTTCTTAGAGAATTGTCTCATACCCAACCTTCCGAGACTCCAGAGACCTTAGCATTCTCTCATGACCTGATAATTCAGCTCCTTTGCTATTCTGAGGACATTTTGTTTGTTCTCTCCTAGTTCACAAATTTAAATCCATAGCTATTTAAGAAGGAACATTTTTCTCTGGCACCAAATTCTTCCTCGGGGGTACCCTCGAGCACGCGTGTCTCCCAACTAGATTCTGGGCAGTGTAGTGAAAAACTGTTTCTGTACCTACTCCTTCTCCCTTCCTCCTAACACCCCTACATAGTTTCAGTTCTGACCTGTGTGCAGCAAAGTGGGACCCTCAGAAAAACATGGGGCTGTGATGATCGAAATTACCCGCCTGTCAACTTTTCTCTGATTCAGTTTCTACAGGTATTGGACAGGCAATTTTGTCCTTGGCTGAGGCTCGGGATAATAAGCACCAGGAAACAGTCACTGAGAGGAAAACCAATGGAAAGTTCTGTGAGCGTGGGCGCCTCTTGCCCAGGCGGCGCTCCTCATCCCCTTCCCACAAAGTTCCTGAATCCTCCCTTGGAATTTCCTGAGCGGCAGCAGGGATAAGGTCACCTCTTGTTCTAATGAGGTGACTCTGGATTCCTGATGGGCCACTAAATAGCTTCAGAATGGGGCAGGTTGCCAGAAAGACCAGGCCTTGATTAGAAGCTGAAGGGGTTTCCAACCCCCTTCCCCAAAGGGGGTGCTGAAAATTCAATTATCAATCAGCTGTGCCTGTCTAATTAAGCCTCCTTCAACACTGCTGGATGCTGGGATTCAGAGTGTCAGAGTTGTTTAGCTAATGTATCTGCATGTCATAGGGGGTATACCTGAACGCTACTGTACCCCTTCTCCTGGCTGTTCCTTCATCCTCTTCATCATAAATCAGTAACTTTTAAGAAAAGTGTCTCTCTGAGCTCTGAGAGACATACCAACTCTTTGCACCTCAGGAGTGGGTGCGGGGTCTCCCTGGCTTACAGCTCAGGAGTCAGAGGTCAGGCAGCTGGAAACCTGCTATCAACATGTGGAGGTGTCTTGAGGGACAAGCTCTTTATCTCCTGGTAAACTGTCAGAACTAAGTTGAGTTGTTGGCACTGAGTTGGTGTCAGGGAGTCCGAGAAGTGGCGCTATAAAAAGCCCACAAAGCTGGTGTCAGGAGGAGAGTGGCTGCCGGCTCATCAACTGTCACAAAGGCCAAGGGGGAAGAAGAGAGTAAATGGCAAAGGCACTGGCCACCACATTAAAAATGGAGCTCTCCTACACAGAAGAATAGGACCCAGCTCACCCCTGAGGAAACCAGGGTGAAGAGAGGTTAACCGAGTCCTGTATCCATTTCCTGCTGGATAAACTCCCATTTCTGATCTCGCCTGACTTGAGCAAAAATTGTCTTAAAGATAAGAGAAATATTAAGCAAACCAATGTCAGGTTGGCTTCCACAACCCCCCCCTCCCCAGAGGTAAAGCATCCTGCCTGCCTGCCTGCGGGATGAGACTCTGAAATGGACAAAGGTGATAATAGGTACCACAAAGATAAGCCTTGAAAATCCTCAGCGAAGGAGAACAGTGTAATTCCCATCATTGGATTCCACATGATCGGCTTCCCCAGGGGTGGAACAGACGGCTCAGTGGAGCACCTAATTAACCCATCATTCCAACTAAGAAAAAGAAAGAGCAGAGATCCTTAACACTGACCTAAGACCAGTCTACAAAGGTCACCGGGTCATAAAGTCTAGAGCAGAATGCTCTGTCACTGTGCTCACTCGGGTCACTGGGTCACTTCTTCAGCCAAGTCTCTCTTCCCTGCATTCCTGTTGCATGATTGATTGCTTAGTTAGAAGTTGAACTTCCTGAGTATACAAAGCTTCATTTCCTTCACCAATAGATGCCCAAGTATAGGTCCCATGCCCAGCATATAAGCTCTTATCAACTGGATAAGAGAATCTGTTCCTCTCCATGCTAAACTGTACCCAAGAGTTCGTATGGAGAGACCCATGGCTTCAGGTGCATATGCAGCAGAGGATAGCATTCTCTGGCATCAATGGGAGGAGAGGCCTTTGGTCCAGTGAAGGCTCATTCTCCCAGTGTAGGGAAAATGCTGAGGTGGGAGAGGGTGGTTGGGAGAGGGAGCACCTTCATGGAGGCAATGGGTGGGAGAGGAATGGGATTGGGGAAAAGGGATAACAACTAAAACATAAAATCTTGCACGTGTCTTCTGCACACACATACACACACCCTAGGGTAGCTGTGTTGTCCTAGTTGGAGGAAGTCACACAAAACTACTCACAAATCAATCTTTCACACTTTAGGAGGTGATGGAGTCCCCAAGTCTGAGATCCCAGCATCGTCAGACCAGATATAGTCATACATGCCTGCAATACCAGCACTTGGGAGGTACGGCAGGAAGACCATAAGTTCAAGGCCAGACTTAGCTACATGGGGAGTTTGAGTCCATCCTCAGCTATATGAGACCCTGTTTCAGAAAAATCAAAGGCTCAAACTGAAGTCTCCAGATGTTATCTTCCCTAATTGGCTGCAAGGGGGCACTGTAATTAAATGACAATGGTGCAGGATAGCACAGGACTTTTCCTTAGAACTCCCCTCAGGTACTGGAAACAGATAGAACTCTTCAAATGTCACTGACCTGAAGGACCCTGACCTAAGCAAGCACATGGGTACCACCAAAATGGCCTTTACAACCCACCCTGTTATTTTCCGTCCCCCGTTCCCATTCAGCCTGGTGGCTCAGTACCATGCTTTCTGCATGAGCATCATGTTGAGCTTCTTACATCAGCACCTCCGGTGAACAATGACACAGGTCTCCCTCAGGACCTCTCTATACCTCCTGTCAGCCTAATCAGGAACAGCCATGCATGCTCTGAGGGGCTGGACATAAAGAAATGTCCCGTAGGAGAGCTGATGGGCCAGCTGCCTGCAGGGTGAGAGAAAGACAAAGTTTGCAGGTACCAGACACCCTTCAACAGTGCCCGGCAAGTGCCAAGAGAGAGACAGACAGAGCAGCCTGTGCCCTAGGGCATCATGGTCCTCTTTTCATAAGAGCTAGAGAAAATCTTGGGTGGTAACAACCCAAGAAAGGGCCCCTAAACACAATGGCTGGAGTTCCACCCAGGTAGAAAACTCTTATCAGCAAAGCATCCTCTTCCCACAGCATAGTGGCAGCTTGTCTGCAAGAGTAATGACCCTGATGGACATTACTTCCTCTAAAGCATATTTGCCTCAGCACAATGAGAACCACCTTTTAGGAAGTAAAGATTTGGGTAGGTTGCCATTCCAGTGTGATGGGTGTCCTGAAAACAATAGGGCAGATATGGAGAGAAAGGAACTTAGAGGAATAGTCAGGAGAAACTGGGAAGACTAGGGAAAGCATTCTTCCACAAACACTTCAAAGGGACCAATCCTACGGACATCTTGGTTTCAAATGTGGGACTCCTAAAACTGCACATACATGCTTTTCCCTTTTTGTCATGGCAGCCATTGGAAACTAACGTCACACCTTGCCTTTCTTACTAGGTCCAAATTGACCCCAGCCACTCACAGATAACTATTAGGTACCCACTGTTTACCAAGCATTCCTATAATAGCTGAACAACAAGGAAAGATCCTGAACTGTCTCTGCCTTTGAAAGCTGACATGCTAGGACAGGAGAGAGAAAAGAAGTAAAATGTAGTCTGTTGAATGATGGTATGTTCTGGAAGGATCCAACAGGGTAAGGTGGGGTAGCCATTCAACCTACACAAACCAAGCACTCAAGTGGATTTTGTACCAAACATCAAACTCAATATTCAAGTGCCTTGATTCTTATTACTACTGGGACATCAAGTAGGGGACTATTTGGTGATTAAAGAGCCTTTGAAGCAGAGCCTATTCCTAAGACTGGGGTGCCATAGTCTTGACTTGAGGTGTCAGAGGCATTTGTGAAATTAATTGTGGCAATGGATTCAGGGAAACAATCTTATATCAACGTCTAGTTGTATATACTAAATATATATGATTTTTTTTTGAGCATCAAGACCCCAATGAAGAAGGGTTTTCTCAAATAATGAGGCTTTGTAGAATGCACCATCTACTGTGTATAGTTACTTGTAATCAATATTTCCTTCATCAAGTCCCTGAAGGCAGAAACGATACCAACTCCTGTTTCTGATGGAAGAAACAGACTCGGAGAGATGACAGTCTGGCTGCTTTTAAATACTAGAGCCGGAGGGGCCAGTGATATGGCTCAGCAAGAAAGGCAATTGCTGCGCAGTGCTGGCAACATGAGTTCAATCCCCGGAACCTGCCTACAGGCAGAAGGAAAAAACAAACTGCACAGAGCTGTCCTCTGACCTCCACACACATGCTGCGACACACTTGACCTCACGCCAGTGTGCACACATCCATAATAACAAAAGGTTTGTTAAAACTTGAAACAGATGAATAAAATAAAAACAGATGAATAATTAAAAACAAAATACCAGAGCTGGAGTTCTCACACCAAAACCATGTTCTCCCCCATAAGAAATGCTTCTCTATGGCACCTTCTTCCTCTGTTTGCACCAGAGGGAGATGGGGAAAGGGGTGGGGGGAAGGGGAGGGGGAGAAAAGGGAGGGAGACGGAGAGAGGTATTTGGAGGAACAAGCAAAGCAAGTATGAGTTTACCTGACCTATCCATGGGAACCGAAAGCTTTGTTCAGTCTCCTTAAGCCAAGCACTATGGCTTCCCACTGGCCTGGGTAAAATAGAAGGTGCAAACGGGACATGAAGGTATACTTGTTGCTGGCAGGACAAATAGCCACTGCCTGTCTTGGCTGTTTTCAGCAAATGGTTGGCATTACAGCACTTCCTAGCCCCCAGGGGGCCCCCACAGCAGCACTGGCAGAGACTGAGGTAAAGAAGGCAGACAGAAGTAACAGTATCGTGAGGGCTAGAGAAAGAAAAGTGGGACGCTGGCTATCCGCTCTCAGAAGGCATCGCCCTCCTATCTCCCTTCTCTCCGTGTCGGAGGCGGCTTTCCTTAAAGGCTCAGATCCATTGCCTCATTGATGCCTAACAGGAAAAGAAGAAGAGGAGGAGGAGGAGGAGGAGGAGGAGGAGGAGGAGGAGGAGGAGGAGGAGGAAGAGGAAGAGGAAGAGGAAGAAGAAGAAGAAGAAGAAGAAGAAGAAGAAGAAGAAGAAGAAGAAGAAGAAGAAGAAGAAGAAGAAAGGAAGAAAGGAAGGAAGGAAGGAAGGAAGGAAGGAAGGAAGGAAGGAAGGAAGGAAGAACCCGACCTTTTACCTTTCCTTTGCTTCTTTTTTGCCTTAGACCTTGGGTCTGCCTCCTGCTCTGCATGGGAACATGCAACTATTTAAAGAATGTCTATCTGAAAATGGTTGCAAGGGGGTGATTAGCTCTAAATAAACCCATGTCTCTTACTCCCCTCCAATCCTGAAGCACAAGCCTGTACAGACAGGATGGCACTGTCCTCCATGAGCTTGAATGACCCCCGTCCCCTAGTCCCCAGAGTGGCGCCCCAAAATCTCCAGTGGCTATGCTAAAACCTTCCAGAGACACTGAGCTTTATGCGGGAAGGGGGGTTCCAGCAATTACTGCTCTAAGGAAACTGGGGCCATGCCTTAATGATGTTCCTGGAGACCCTGAACAGAGATGGACATCACCCTGACCACCCTGAGCCTCAGTGCACATGAGTACAGTCAGTCCACCTCTTACCCCTACCCCGACCTCTCCCTGTTCAGTCCTGGAGTTAGCAGAACCTCCCCCACAGCCGTTTGCCTTCTCAATATGGCAGACGCCTCCTGTCCACTCTTCTATCGCTGAGCTTTCTACAACCTTAGGGGTAAAGTTTCTGCTGGAATCAATTCCGTGTCTTCAACAACAACAACAACAAAAGTCCTCATTCTTGGAACTCTACAGAGAGATTAATAAAGCATAATTTCTTCTCTCTCCTTAGCTCACTAGAAAGACAATTTAGGTTTTCATTTGTATTGTAACCCTATCCCACACGGAACTTTCTGAAACAGGACCCCCCCCACACACACACACACACAAAAGCTTCACAGCTTCCTGAGGATTGGGTTATTCCAAGTTCCACTCGGCCTAAAGATACTTCATACAATAAAAACTCTTGTCATTAGGAGTGTGCAGGTCCTAACTGCTCAGTTGAGCACCTACGCAGACATCAATCCCAGAACCCTGGTTATGGAAACTGATTTTGAGCCTAGTGGGTGCCGGGGAAACGATGAATTTTGGTGGTATTATCACTGACACACACCCCAAAAGCCTAGTTGTTGTGGTTTGTTTGGGAGATTTGCCAAAAATTAATGTTTGCCGCACCTCTAACCTCAAAGCTCTGCCAAAATGCGCCCTTGTACAGCAAGCAGCAGTGAGTCCGAGCTTGGCTCCCTTTCCCGTGGCTCTCTGGTGTTCTCTTGCGGGCGGACTTGTGCACCCTTCAGTAGAATCCTTCCTATCCTAAAAATGGAATGACTACAAAGCAGAGACGCAGGCGGGGGCACAGGGACCCTTGGAGCCTTGTTCTGTAAGCCTTCGCAGCGCTATGTTCTGAGAAGTTTCAATGGGATGGGGATTGAGTCCCCACCTCGGTCCCCAAAATGGGAAGCTGCGCAAAGCGTGCCCACTAGCATTCTCCCGCCTCCGCGTCAGGCACGAAAGTCCCCGCTCTGAGTTCTAGCCACCTGACAAGACACCACCTCAAGACGCCTTCCTAACCGCCCTCTCTCCCTGCTGACACTGGCTAGTCCTGTCCTGCCTTTGCGCACTCGGGATCCTGGCGGTGACCAACAGACTCCAAGACCCTAACAACCAGCAAACAAGGGTGGTTGAAACCTAGAGTGGGTTTCCTGGGGCTCTCAGGTCAAGGGGGCCCTCTGCAGTGCCCTTTCTTTTCTCTGCAGATCGTGGCAGCAAGAATAACCCTTCCCAGGGCTGCGGGGTGGGGGCGGGGCTGGAAGGGGGGTAAGTGTCCCAAACCCTAGCAGCTCAAAACTTGCGCAGCAAACTGCGGACTGTGCTCGGTGTGCCCGGGGCCGGTAACAGTTCCAGAGTAAGTTCACGAACAGGGGACCGGGGTGTTCCTAGCACTTAGTTGTGCGGTGCCAATGCATAAATGCATAGGAACATCCCGGAGCACCGATTGATCCCCAGTGGGGAACGCTACTACAAATGGGACTTAGTCACGGTGCCAATAGCAGGGCTGCGCGCAGTAGGGATGCAGGCTTACGTCTGGAGCAGGAGGGGCTCCAAAGCAATCCTTCCAGCTGCCGGGAGCCTGGAACTTGGACCCGGAGAGGAAGCCACGGGTCCCCGAGGGGCCGGATCCGACGGCTCCACCTGCAGTCTCCCCCGGAAGCCCCGCGCAGCTAAGCCCGTTCAGTGCCTGGAGGGCGGTGGCTGGAGGGACTCTGCAGGAGAGGTAGCATCGTCCGGGACAAGAGCAGCGGGCTCTCCGCACCGAGCTGACCCGAACGCTGAAGGAAACCCTGCCCATGACTGTCCAAACCACAGGAGTGGAGGACTGTCCGCTTGGGGACTAGCTGCAGAGCACTGAGCGAGTCTGTGCTCACTGACCTACGGACAGGAAGGAGGTGGCACCCGATGGAGGGAGAAAGGGACAGGGAGAAAAAGGTTGACTCTGAAGTCACCCAGACTCGGGCCACGAGACCTGTGTGCTGGAGGAGTGAGGAGGGTGGATCTTACCCTCTTTGGGGCGTCAGCTCGGCGACTGTGCTCCTCCGGAGCAAGGGCGGGGGGCCGTTTCGTGAACATATCTTTTTCCTCTGTCCACTCTTAGCTCAGCTTTTCTCTGCTTATGGATCTCTAGGAGAGGCACTACGGGTGTGTTCTCCTCACACGGAGTGAAGTTGTACTCCGGGGATGGGAGCCCCATATTTTGTCTGCTGGGCAGACCCCACCCGCAGACCACTCCCTCCCTTCACTCGCGTCTCTGGGTCCTACCCATAACCCTTAATGAGACAGTTCCTCCATACCCACCCCTGCCTTCAAAAAAAAGTTGTGTTTTTCCTATGGCAGATGGAGAACCAAGAGTCTACTGCCCCCATCCTCCACACCAGGAAACAAACCCTTAAACTATGGGACAGGAGCGGCAAAGACCAGAACTTTGTTGAGCAGTGTAAAGAGCTTTCTACAAACACCACATTCTCCCCTCCCACTCCCAAACAGGAATCGAGCCGGGCAAGTATCAAAATGACTGCCTTCAGACACTGGCAATCCACTGTCAAATTTGTTGCGTTTGAAAAGATGCAAGGGTTCGAAGGCAGGCGTTACACAGATTGCAAATCTGACTTCTGCCACAAGTTTAGGGGGGAAACTACTCCTGCAAGACAGCTCCGTGAGCCGGGGGGACTCCAGCCTGGGACTGTCTGATGAGGACATACAAGGGCTGAAATCAGGTGCCAGCAAATTTGTGCCTGTCAGACAGAGAGCCAGCCACATGCCTAAGGCAGAGAGGAGAGCAGGGTAGACATTCCAAAGCAAAGGTTGCATTGAAGGTCAAGGCACTTCTTAAATATTTATTGAAAAAAATAAGGATAACAAAGAGTTAAGTTTTCTTAGACATGATTTTTAAATGTATTTTTAATCAAAACCTTCAAAATTTCAATTAACTGTTCAAGGTTATACCGAAGCCCATCTCCATTAAAGGAGGCCACATGTAGTAAGCAGACAATATGACCTGCCCCTTGAGGATCATTGTGTGGACAAAGGCACATTTGGACAACTGGAAGGGAGTGGTAACAGGTGCCTTGCTTCAGAAATGAGATGCAGTGTGGGAAATAGCATCTACGTGTGGTTAAAGATGTAGGACACTGACTTCAAGTTATTCCAACATCGGTGAGGAATGCAATTTCTAACAAGCATTTCATAATTCATAAACCTGAAGTGTTCCAGAATGGCAGGCTCTGCATAAAGCACATCATCCATGTCCTCTTTAACTCGGAAACGAAAGGCAAGTGGAGTGACCAGTTTAAGGTAATCTGCTTGGCAGTGATCTGACATTCCCCAGAGATGGTGGCATTTTGTGACTGAGTTCTTACTGAGACACTGCTTTAGCACACATCACCACTCACAGGGCCCCCATCTGAGAATCCAGAGCCCAGGAGACACATCTGCCAAGTTCACCCTGAGGGCCAGAGCTGAGCAGTCTGTGAGTGGGACAGTGAACAGGCATCTTGAAGTCGAAGATGAGTTGCTTTCTTTTCCAAGTTCTGCCCCCTGGTGGCAGTCTTGTGGGAACTACGAACCTAAGTAGATTCTTCATGGCGGTCCTCGCTCTTCTATTCCGGGTTCCTAAGGCAGGCTGTCCTGATAAGGTAAACCTCCAAATACTCCCTAAGAGCCCCAGCTGCCATGAGTATTGGAACCTGTAGTTGAGGCACCTTTTGCTGCTTGGGGGCACAGTATAAGAAATAAGGGTGAACACCTATGTTTAGTCTATGTTTAGACTTAATACTGTAAAAAAATCAAACATATCTTATTTTCAAGTTAATTATGAAGCATGGTCAGAGATTTTTTTATAATTTTATTGCAAATTCTATGCATTTACACTTCAAATGTTATCCCCTTTATCCCTCTCTCTCCTCCCCTCCCCCTCCCCTTGCTTCCATGAAGATGCTCCCTCTCCCAACCACCCTCTCCCACCTCAGCACCTTGGTGTTTCCCTACACTGGGAAAAGGAGCCTTTGCTGGACCAAAGGCCCACACTGATTTTTTTTTAAATGATTACTGTGGAATTATTTCTTTAAAAACTCATGGCACACACTTAACTTACACTATTAGAGCTGTGGTTGTGTGCTCTGCTAGGCAGGTAGGTGCTCTACAGCTGGATTCCGGCGCCTCCATTTATTAAAAGACTAGTGATCGCTGTCCAGTATCTTAAAATACCCTTATTTTACAAAAATTAACATTTCTGGTAGCATTCTGAAAGTTCTATTGTCTAGCATTTCAGGCATATATCAAACTAGTCATATAATTTAAAAAATAAACACAAACCTTAAAGAGATTTATGGGGATTACTGACAAAAATGCCCGTGTGTGTGTGTTAGTCATAGAAATAACTTTCTGTGCCTTCATCTTCTTTGACTGAGTCATATGAATAAATAGAACCCTTTCTTAAAGTTCAGAATCTCACAGCAAAAAGGATGCACAAAGTTCTGGTGTGCCATTTTGAGGTATGCTGACCTCAGATAAGAATTATATACTGCATATCTCAAAATGTTAAGACAAACGCTTCAAATAGTTTTTTTTTTTTTTTTAAATAAGAGACTTATAGGGAATTAACTTAAAGAAGTATGTCTCTAGACAGGGTGATTTCTACAGAGTAACATTTGGCCATGACATAATATAGGTCAAATTAGCCCTTCATACTACAAATTAAGGTACTTTCGGGGGAGGGGGACTTTCTTAGCAAAGTGGTTGGCATCTCAGCATGACGGTGGACAAGTGTCACACTCCTCCTCTGCTTATTTTAGGAGTAATCTAATGAGTGATCTGGTCCATTCATTTGGGGCTTGTTAGCTGTCAGAGCTCATGCCTTCAGAGGACGTCACTCCAGTGGAACAACTAAATGAACTATTAATAAAGTGAACTCACATATCTCAGCTACTGAAAATATTTGCAAATAATGTGGGAAGGGTATTAAATCATCAGAGCACATTGTCAGATGATACAAAGATACAAAACAGTGAAACAAAATTAAATAGGGCAAAAACCCAGGCAAACTGGAATTGTATTACAGAGGAGGATGAGTTTATCTTAAGAGGGAAAGATGCTAGGAGTAGAGACACACCACACCCTTAATCCCAGCACTTGAAAGCAGAGGCACACAGATCTCTGTGTCTGAGGCCAGCCTGGTCTACAGAGAGCCTCAGACCAGTCTGAGCTGCATAGTAAGACTGTCTCAGAAAACCAATCCACACCTGCCATAATCTACCACATAGTGAAGTCCTCAGTGATGATGTATAATGTTGTATGCAGACCTAATATTTCTGAGTTAACATCCTCTAACCCACTATGGTACTCACTGGAGACAAAGACACTAAGAACTGGCCCACAAGGAAATCTCAGAAGAATTTTATTTTTAGCACACCCGTACATGTCATCCTACTCAGGAGCGTCTGATTCGATCTTATCGCTCAAATGCACTCACCTTTGGCTAGTGTGTACTCCTTACTCCAGGGATGGTGACTGAGGCAGCATGCGAGAGGTCTACCTACAACTGAGAACCCCTTGCAAATAAAAATTTAGTTTTTCCAGGGGAGCTTCACTGAGGAAACAAACTACTGCATACCCAGTAGTAGATGGCCAACAGAAAATGAACTCAACATCATTGGAAGTTCCTTTTCTCACAGCGTCATATTAGGATCCCTGCCCTTCTACCCTGCAAGTGCTTTGCACACATATATGTCCTATGGTTTAGTGTCTTAGGTGATGCCTGCGTGTGTGGATGAGTGGGGTCTCCGTATCTCTCCTGTCCCTCTTCAGCTTTTTTCCTTGCTTTGTCCTACTCTGATGTTAGTTTTTGTTTCATCTTATTTTATTATTACTCCTTAGAAGCCTGATTGTTTTATTTTTTGTTGTTTGTAATTAGAGACAGAAAGGGTAAAGATCCAGATCACAGGGGAGGTGAGGAGAAAGTGGGAGGAGCAGAGGAGAGGAAACAATAATCAGAATATGTGAGGAAAGATGTCTTCAATAAAAGGAAAAAGACGAATGTGAGGTGAGTCCACTTCCAGAGCCTCTTTTGTTAAGTTTGAGGTTTACTGGAGAAGTCTTAAAGGTAGGAGATGCTCATATTAAAGTTCTTAAAGCACTCTGTGCCAGGTATTTCACAAAACCATGCTTCTAAAATGCATAATAATGGTTTTCAAGATGAATAGCTGTTCATTTGGGGTCTTTTAAAGGTGTCTGGAGAGCACAGGGGCTTCCCAGTTCCTCCCACTTCTCCCAAGTCTGTCTTTTTCAGGAGGCAGTCACCACTGTTATGAAACCTGTTAGTGACAAGGGCCCCACACCCAGGGTTAGGCTGCTCCATGACTGCTACTCGGCAGTAGGCAACTTCCACAGGACAGAAGAGAGATCTTGTGTCAATTTGGGCTCCAGAGCTTGTCCATCTGCCTTACTTTCTATTCCCAGAACAGGAAGACTAACAGCACAGGTCACCTTACTACCCCTCTAGCCCCAGAGATCTTGGTTTCCATGGCACCTCTAGTTTTTGGAGATGCCATTAACCCTCCTTTCTCGACTTCCCGGGTGACGGTATGATTCTCATTCGCCACCATTCCCTGGACACTGGAGTATTTTAGAGTGCTTTAATAATTGTGATTATAAAAGTCCTGTAGCTGAGAAAGTCACCTTTGGTATTGAGCTTCTCTTTTAAAAGGAGCCATTTTCCCTACTGTATCGTAACGGGCTCATCACTCCTTCGTTGTCTGCTTAGGTGGAGGAAGCCACTACAAACCATGCACACAGCTGGGGTGGGGAGAGCAATTCACAGGACTAGGGACTCAGAAAAACAAAGAATTCTGTGAGTATCAATAAAGAACATCAGAGGTGAGATGAGAAGCTACATAAAACACGAGCTTCTTGAAAAGAAGCAAACTAAAGCTCTGGATAGTTGATGCTAATATTCTACACACGTCCAGAGAACACCCGAGCACCTGCATTTAAAGTCCTTGACATTAATAGCCATGAAACTCAAGTATTAAGAGAGTTCTTTACAAAAAGTAAACACAGCCGGTGTCGTGCTTCAGCAAAGCTCCTACGCCAGGTTCAGTATCCACGACTCCTGAGATCAAGCTGCACCCCACGTGACGAGCATTAGCAGCAGAAATGCAAACACTCGGTGTTGGGGATGGGCATGTCTACACTGCACCAAATCTCATAAATCTCACCATAAATAGTCCACAAATGTAAACACAAAACTTAACCTTTTTACCTTGTGTTAATGTCACGAGGTAAAAGTAGTAGAAGATGAACTCTGTAATTCCTGGTGACTAGGATTAACTTTCTCATTCCTCCTTTTGTTGTCTAACACCATAATGAAAAGGATGGCGTTCTACTTCATGAGTTTAGACAAAAGTGGTTTCACTTGGCCTTGCGGAAGGTTCTCACTTCCTCCATCTTCTCAGACAGAAACTGTTGCAGCATCTTCATGCCAGTCACTAGAGTCCCTGTGACTGAGTGAGTCCCCAGTGCTTTGCCTCCTGGACTGCTTGCTGTCTCCTCTCTGTCCCCCAAGCCCCACATCTGAACCACCCCCTGTAGTCTTTGTTTTCCATACAGCCAGCAAGTGCAAAATCCAAAACAAAGCTTAAAACCGTTCAGTGCTGTCCACTCCAACTAAAATAAAACCCAAATCCTTAGCTAGTCTCTCACTCAGCAGGACTGGCCTAGACTTTGCTGCTTTCTCAAATTAAATCTAACTTAAATTCTCATTTCTCAGCCCTTCTTTCTGACCTTCAGTCATGCCATAGGCATTAAGTCCCAAATTTAATGACTTCATACTTACTGCTTTCTCTTTTCATAAAGTTTTCCCTCAGTCTTCCGCTGGGAGTCACAGCTCAAGCACCCCTCTCTGAGGGACTTTCTCACCTGCAGGAACTAATACACTTCCACCTTTTATCACTCTCTACACCACGGTTGCTGTTTAAACAGCTTCTTTATCTTTGTTTCACGTGTGCATGTGTTTTGTTGTTCACCAGTTGTAAGCATCCTGATGCTGGGGGGCTGGATGTTCACGTGCATGGTGCATGCCAGGAATCACACCTGAGTCCTCTGGAAGGGCAGACAGTGAGCTAACCTTTGAACCTGACACCACACTCACTGTCTGAGTCTACTCTTCACTTGCTCGCTTCTGCAGATTTATCCTCTTCCTCTGGAGTGATGCTGAAAATGCACATCTACTACTCGTAATGGCTCTGTGTCCTACATCCCTATAGTTTTGCCCATCAATACTGAGGTCTAACCTGAAACAGGAGCTCCTGGGTATTTTGAACAATAATATTCTTTATTACAAATTTGGTATGAAAAATTTTAATGAAAACAATCATAAAATTAAATAGCAAAACTACTTTAAATGACTTACAAATCTATGTGATTTGGCTTATTATTTCTCTATCAGTTTGATTTCACAAAATGGATTATTATCAGCTATATCAAGAATTACAGTAAAAAAAAGAAATCAAGTACATAAAGCCCACAAGCCCTGTGTTCAGCACATATTGCTCATAAATATTAGTTTTCCTTTATTATTATCATAAAAAGATACACACAAGTTTTACAAAACATGCCAACATCAGTTAAAGCTTCTTGCACCAAAACAAAAATCCCAAAAACCTCCTAAGAGGAACCTAGTGTGGCACTTGTTTCTATGTTCTGAGGAATATGCAGTGTAAAATTTGCTTCAATGACCAATAAAAATTCCTCTCTGATAATCTGAAATCTAACTATAAAGCTTCTTGTTAGAATTTAAGATTCCTTTACAGAATCATTTCTTTAAAAAAGTAGAAAGTTACATGATCAAGAAAAGTACCCAGTAAGTGAGCAGAGAAATATCCCTGTTGCTGCACATATGGCTCAGTTTTATCTGACTTCACAAAATGAATGAAGTGGACATATCTGATGGCAAAGACTAACTTAACACACAGAGGTGCGATGCTGCTGGCTAAGCTTCTAACCTGCTTTATAGCTGCAGTCATCCTGAATGTAGACAGTACCTCACTGCCCCTGGGAGCTGTACTGATTCCGAGAACACTAAACAACCTGTCCTACCTATAGCCAGACAAGGACACAGAGAGGAATGTGAGTGCGTATCATGTGCTACAGTGCATGTTTTCTAACATCTTAGACTGAACATTTATGTGACTCCAGTCTGAGGTATGTAAAATCTAAAGGATCATTAATCCACACCAGGAAAGATGTACCACACAAGCACTGCCACCACGACTCCACATGCCGGAAGGAGGTAGGACTTATACTTCTGCCAAGGTGAGAGCTGCACGGCCACTTCATCTCGTTTCCTGTTCTTCTTCCGACGGCCCTTCAGTCTGTTTTCAAAAGCCTCCAGTTCAGCCTAAAGCAAAACAGTTTTGTTTGTATTACATCCAAAGAATATACTGATTTGCAACTCTCTATTTAAATAGAAATAGAGTGCAATAAAGCCATTCTTTCATACTACAAGCCTGATTTTGATACTGAACATGTAATAGACAACAGCTCTGAATTCAACACTACTTTATACCACCAAGAGCACCTTCTTGCAAATGCAAAGATGCTCCACAAACAATTTTTGCCGTTTTATCATAAAGGAAAAAAGACCAAGTGGCTTATGGCACAGAAATCCAAATGAGTAAAGAAAAAACGATGCCTCAACTAGATTCCTTATCAATATGACACACCTCTTCCACATATGTCCCTTATAAGATACAGTAAAAATTCCTTAAGGAGAAAATGCTTCATGTTTTAATGCAAATAATTAATTTAGGAACAATTATAAAAACCAACTGTCAAAGAGGATAACCTGGAGTGTTAGCCATTGTCAAATGTCATTCAAATGTCATTTGTTCTCCATTGGTAAGCACTGAGGTCCGATATAACAGTGCAGCACAGAACACAGCACCTGACTATGAAATAAGCACATACTATCTACACAAAACAGTTGGGCTGAAGAAAATGTAAATATACCCATTTACTATAGTCATAAGCTACACGTAAGGACCATCTATCGTGGGTTTAATTTAATATAAAGTAGCACTGTCACAGAAGAAATCAGAATAGTTCAAGAGGATTGTGGAACACAGGACAAACTCAGTGCTGTGCTGCATTCAGTTGCCCCAGGCCACCCATGCTGCAGTCGGACAACAACTATGGAAGACAAGTCTGCCCATCTCTGAGGTACCTGCTGTCTTCGTTTCTCTTCTTCCAGAGCAGCGTTGGCTTCTGCTTCTTTAACCTATGTACATTTAAAAGTCTATTAACAACTAGTTATCAAATTTTTGTAGATTTTTGGCATCTTCCCACCCAGGTTCTATTAATCCATAGCAACTTTTGGTAATCTTACATTGGAAAGCCTATGAAGAATGCAAATATTATACTTGGAAGTCTTACCAAGGTTCCATCTAATGGATTCAGGGTGGTTAATATAATTTATAGTTGTGCTATACTTGTTATGATTTAAACATTTCCTTCTATCGTATTAGGAATCTATAACTAAAACACCTTTAACTTTTTCTCTTAAGCTACCACATATTAAGAATCTAAAAATCAATTATTAATACCACATTTTTCTAGAGTAGAAACTGGGCATTTCCTTCAAAAGTGTCTGGAAGGCAAGACTTTGAATCAATAAAACCAATTATTTGTCAGTGCAGTAGGAAGAGTCAACACTAAAGACATCTCAAACCGCAAAGTACCCTAGATCTTATGTCTGTGTATTTCAGCCCAATTTTCTGAAGACTACTATACCATGAAAACAACTGCTAAATACACTAACGGGTACAAAAAGACAAAAAGCGTGAACACACAGCAAGCAATAAAACTACCCTGAAGCTCAAAATAAACCTATACAGGTAGCCTCAGTAATATAAGCCCTCGTGGTCTTACTAAGCATACAGAAAATGGAGCAAATAAAGGCCCTCAGCACGTTGGTAAGAGCCCCAGTGAGGCATCACCTCAGACGCTTTCCGCTTCATCTCCTTGCACGTTGCATCGCATTCCACTGAAACCTGACTTTCACGTATTTTATTGCAAGGCAATTCCTACAAACAACCAAAATTAAAAAACTTAGTCAATTTTTCTTTCAAATCACAACTGTATGCTAGCAAAACCACCTATCAGCTGAAGGTAGTAAATGTTACATTTATTAAACATTGTGTATCTTGGTTCAAATGATTACTCCTTTATTCTCCTGTGCCTTAAAGAATATCATTCTCATATCTATCTATCTGTAGATAGACAGACAGATGTTTTAATTGGGGGTATGTGCACATAAATGCAGTGCTCACAGAGACCAGAAAACAGCACAGAATCCCCTGGAGCCGGAGCTACAGGGTGTGGTAAGTGGTTAGACATGGGGTCCTTTGCAACAGCAATATGCTCTCTTAACCACTGAGCCTAAGTAAAGGGATACCCTATTCTATTTAATGACGATAATAAAAACCATAAAATTAAAACAATCAACTTAATAATTTACTGTATGCCTCTGTCAACTCAGCTAAATTTTGTTTTTATCATTTATATTTATTTCCTCTTGTTAACCTTCCAGGGCTTCCAGGAAATGTTCGAGAAGGTTTTAGAACAGTAATGTCCAGCAGAGCTTTCTGAGATAAGAAAATGCTGTCAGCTGTCTGATAGAACAGCATTAACCACTGAGGCTGACTGCTCACTACTGTGAGTAGTGCAGTGAGGAGCCAAATCTTCAACGGTGCCTCATGCTACCTCACTATACAGGTATTTAGTGCAGCTACCCCAACAGTCAGAGCCTACAGTGGTCCTGAAGAGTTACATACCTTTCTTTCAACTATTAACATTTATTTTAGGTTCCTGTAAAAATCCTTCACTGCCTAAGTACTAAATTGGTAGAAAACTACACTTGGGCAAGACATGATCTGTCACAAAACTGAATAGCTGTCCAGATTAAAAACAGCTTGGAAACTGCTTTTATGTAAATGTGGCCAATTTAAATGCAAAATAAACACAAATTTAAACAGTGAACTTACCTACTATAGGAAAAAACAGTGAGATTATAGAAATAAAGGAAATATAAGAGCCACATAAAAAGAACTTCAACAAATGTCAGTTGCTCGAAGAATAAAGAATGAATGCAAAGAGAAAGTGATCCGGAAACAAGTACAGATGTGACAGAGCATGACACATTGCTAACCGCAGCATGGCCGCTGAAGGCAAACAAAAGAGCGCGTCCCTGCCTGAAGTGCGCAGCCCTCCTTGTCCTCTTACCTCTGCTGATGTCTCTCTGGTCCTCAGGCTTCCCCTGTCTATTCTTCCAGTAACTGCTTTTACTCTTACATTATTATTTCTAGGTTTGTGTGCTATTTTATGAAGTTGTGACTATAAAGTCTTTTCAATTACATATTTTTAAAGGAGACTAGCAAATAAAAACCTTCATATGAAAGGACAACAAGCCTAATTCCAGACCACTTCTTAATTCATGAAACTCACTTTATCATTCACACCAGCCCCTTTGCTCAAAGGTTTCAATTTAGAGCTCACTAGTACTATTCCAACAACAGGGTCTTGAGCTTGGTGCAAAGAAAACCATCTTCTGTTGTTAAGTCACAGAAAATTGGACTGCCAATGCTAATTTTTTTTTAATGAGTATTTACAGAAACAACTAGGCTTAGTTTAAGTATAATAAGAAGAGTCTAAAAACAAAAAGAAAAAATAAAAACCTTAAAATTAAAGCCAAAAACTATCAACACACACAGGAATTTTATTACTTAAAATACTTACCCGTTTTATTCTTTTACAAGGGCATCTAAGTTTTACCTTCTGGTTGCAATTAAAGGGACATTCACCAGGATGACACATCTCTTTGCATCTATGGCCACAAGGAAGCTAACATGACAAAAAAACAATTGGTCATTTACATTTTGGTCATCCTCTGCCTTCCTTTCCTCACTAATGGTTGTTTTCACAGAATCCAACATACACAATGCCAACTAATCCTAAATAATAGATGAACTGGCCTTTCAACTTTTTTCTTTTGACAGATTATAATTATTGATACAAGTTATTTTATTAGAAAAATTTAATATTCTGAAGCTCTACCTTCAGGATTAGATTTCACATGACATGCTGTCATTACAGCCAGGTGACTAAGCCAATGAAGGGGAAATCAATCTAAGTGATGTTTGCCTTAAAGCACTCAGAATGGGATTTTATGTGTTTCCTTCCCAGAGTCCTGGCGATGAGAAGAGCTGGAGCACTACTGGAAACCACATGAGAAACAGTTAGCCTGGCTAACTTGGTTAACTAGCTAACTTGTTGGCTAACTTGGCTAACTAGCTGACTTGTTGGCCAACTAGCTAACTTGTTGGCTAACTTGGCTAACTAGCTGGGTGAACACATGGAACAAAGGAACACCATCTCCTCCTTACCATCCTTATTGTTACATGAGAAAGGAAGCTTTCTTGTCACTGTCACAATTGCTTAGTCTTTTACTCTAAAATATTTAACCTTGACACTGCATTGACACAAAATGTATAGTAAAGACAACTCAGTAGTTGCCATGATGTTTAAGTGTTCCTTAACTTTAACTATTTACTATCTTTCTATCCCGAGTCTTTCACATGAAACATCCTCTTTTACTTACATCTCGTACTTTAATTTGAAATCAGTAATTCTAAATGTGAAAAAGAATAAAAGCAGACAAACCCCACAGAAGGAATCATCACTACAGTGTGGCCCCCCACTTGTCACCGCACATTCCTGCAATGCACTGGAGGCTCATGAAAAGGTGAGAGTCACTGACCTGGTATCACATCTTCCTGATCCTAAAGTCCTCACACTTCTCAGAACTCCACCACAGCACGCAAGTCTCCTGCTCTGGCTGGATCTTCTGGCCCCAATTATACATGTCTTCTCAAATGTTTTATTTGACCTTGCCATCTCATCTGTCAGTCTACAATGCTCCTGCCTTCCCCCAGTAGGAACTGACAAGTCATGAAGCAGGGCCCACCCGGTTCTCCTATTTCTTTTACAATTATTTACATATCTTAGCATTCTCAATCTCCACTTCAACAGTTGATGCCATAGCCACGGCTTCCTTAGCTACTCCAGCTTCCTGCCTTATGTCTGTAGCTGCCTATGACAAGACAAGTCCTTAGAAGTCATGGAACGAGGCCTGCCAGGGAAATATCGTGACAGGGTGCCTCAGAAAGATGGAAGCCTGAGGACTTTGTACTGTTGTGGAGTTCTGCTATGCTTGTTGCCCTTGTGTCCCTCCTAATCTATGAGTTATATGAAAATTCTAAGGGGTTTCCAGCCCCTCATGAGCATTTACAATAATAGTGATTGATCTTTTCCAAGCATTGCTGCTACAACAGATCCATCCATCACCTTCAGAAAAAAGCTAAGAGACATAGTTAGCAAAGACCACCTTAGAAGTTGAAGACGTAGGCTATGAGTAAAGTTAGGTTGTTTTGTCAATGGTGCGGATATAGGAAATCTTGGGGAGCATTTTTAAGCTCAGAAAAGCACACTTAATAGCTGAGCCAGGAGTTTTTCCAGGTCAGGGAACAAGAACAATGGCGGCCAGACTAGTACCATCTGCTATGACTTTCTTTCTTGGCTAGTAATTAAGATGATGACTAATTTCTTATACCTATTTTTGCCCTCACCTTCCTGATATAATTTAATAAAAAAAACTGTCAATTTATACCCTGAGGATCTAAAGTAGAAATGCCTGATAATTGTATTTTTATATAAAGGTTTAGATTTTTGATTCCTTTAAAATTTTTATAAGATTATTTTTTAAGCTATATAATAAAAATAATAGATCCTTTCTTCATAACTATAAATTGCAGCCTCCCAGCAAGAGAAACTGGCTAAGAATATTACCTTGTTTGAATACACTGTTAATCTATAATGAGTTACTTAGTCACAAATGTATGTGAGTTCTTAAAAAAATTTAGTTTTTTCACTTGTAATACACAAAATGTGTATTTATGTGAGAGTATTGGGGAATGTGGTTCTTTTTCTTACATACACTCATTATAATCATTAACTAGAAGAAAAATAGAATGTCACCACATTGTGATTTGTTTTTTATTTCTTGAAAGATTTTGCAAAAATCTTATATGAAAGATATAAGCTGTGAGAGGAAAAAAATGTTGTTGGAGCCTTGCATACACACCAAGTGCATGCATGTGTCTGTATGTAAAGTGGCTGGAGTTGCTCATCCACCCAATGTGTGAGTGATTATATGTATATATGTATTTGTGTATGTACGTGTGAAGCTACTGGAGATTGTTGAAGTTGCTTCATGTACCGTGTGTGTGTGTGTGTGTGTATGTGTGTGTGTGTGTGTGTGTGTTTACATGTATGCATGTATGAATTTTACCCACTTTCTATACTTTTTACACCAGCCTCCAAGAAGTCTCTCACTGGCCAAAAAGAGTTTTTTGCCACCTCCTTAGGGAGCATTTGTTGGCCACAGTCACTCTCTGACTCTATGTCCCACCTCAGTTTACCCTGGATGTTGAAGATGGTCTTTGACATAGTCCTTTGATCAGCCAGTCAGGAAGAGGAGGCAGGATAGTCATCTCACTGCAGAAGCCAATTTCGTCAGGTCACAGAGATCCTACACTGCTGAATGCTTGGCTGTAAGCCATTTCCTTTCAACTCTGTATGCCGATGCCCAATGACCTCCTTAGGATACCTTGTCTATATGTATATCTATAAGTGACTCCAAGTTAGTGCTATAGCTCACAACTAGAAATAAAATGTGCTCACTAATACACTGTGCTTGTATGTCTCCAAACACCCAAAGACAAAGTGAGGCCATAATCCTACAGAGAATCACTCACTACTGATCAGGAGTAAAATCATAAGATGAAACAAAAGAAAAAACAAGGCAACAATAGAAACTTTTGCATAATAAAAGTAGGAAAACCTGATAATTTTTCACAATTAGAAATTTCACTGGTTATGAATAAATACATCCATTTTGGAAATCAATTCAATATGCTTTATTAAAGCTGAAATTAAACATTCCCTGTGGACAAGGAATTTCATGATTTCTATGTGCCTACAGGAATCTGTATACACACAAAAGCAGCCAGTGTTCATAGAAGTGATTTTTGGTAACAACTCCAAACTAGAAATAACCCAAATATTTATCCATAAACTATAGAGTACTCATGTGACAAAATAAATTGACAAAATAAGGAAATCATAAAAGTATGTGCTTTTTAAAATAGGCAATAAGTAGCCACACATACCAGCAGCAAAGGCTGCAAGTAAAAGGCAACCGTAGGGGACAGTGACATAGTTCAGCAGGTCAAACGGCTCAGGCTTGATGACTGAGCCTCACAAGCCAAGTCTGTCTCTAGAGCTCACACACAAGTGGAGGAGACAATGCCACAGAGCTGTCACCATGGCACATGAACACCCGCTGCAACCAGGAAAAGGTTAGGGAACATTTACAATAGAGAGAAATGCATTTAGGCCAAGACTTTGATAGACTTTTGAGATAGCATCAAAGCTTTTGGGTTGTTTTTGTTGTTCTTTTAATGAGGTAGAACAGAAGAACACTGACTTCCTGTGTTAAATAATACAAATGTGCTATGTACATATATGTTTTTCCTCCCATATCTTTGGTTGGTGGGCTATAAGGGAGGTAAGTTGAAGTGTTTAAGAACCCTTATTAAAGTAAGTTTTGAAAAATATAAGCCCACAGGTAACATTTTATTTTTAAAACATTATTATTTTTAAAATCTACAAATAAATAAAATATCATACACCCAAATAAATCATACCTAAAGCATATACAATTTAATGGATTTATAAACAGAATTAAGCTGTGAGCTTAAACAGCACCAAAACAAAGAACAAGATCATAACGTCATCCATGATCTACACCCTTCATACTTAGTGTTTCTCATTCTCTTTCCTTTTATACTGGACCTTCATATTTTACTTAAAAAAAAAAAACAAACATGCTCATGTGTACAAATGCACCTTCTTGTTTTTGTTTTCAATAATCTACCATCTAACTGCCTATGACACAGTTTTAAATCTTATTTTAGACACTAAGCATTGAGTCAATACCTTATATAATAAATTTCATAAGCTAGCTTTAACTCTGTTCTCAAAAAAAAAAAAAAAAAAAAAAAAAAAATCCCTCCAAAGGGTCACTTCCAGTCCTAAGCACCTAAGTCCACAGAGAGGAGAATCTCCCTAAGTATTTGCAGACAGCTCATTTCTAGTGGGCCCAGAAAAAAACCTGAACTAGAGCAGCCAACAACACAGAGAAATCCCCCGAGGACATTGGTCCAAGGAACCCCACTTAAACAACAACTATAGCTTACCTCTTTGGGGCACTGGTTTTTGCAACAACTGAGGAGGTTCTTTTCATTCACATCAGCTGTAGTTATTTTTCTAAAAATAGAAAAGTTTTGATGACATTCAAACCCAAATCCAGTTTTTCATATATGTGTTCTAAGTGGCCACAATTTCAAGCATACCCATAAAAGTATCTACTTTCTCGTTTTTCTCCCATCAGAACATTTAAATTATTATTTACTTATGTCTCAAGTTATCCTCAACTGGGTCACCATGGGGGCTGGTGGGATGACTCAGCAGGTTCGAGACACTGGCTGCACAGCCTGACAACCTGAGCTCCATCCCCAGAACCCACTTAGAGGTAGAAGGAAAGAAATGACTCTACAAAGTTGTCATTTGACCCCCACATGTATCATGGTGTGCAATGCACATACATACACACACACACACACACACACACACACACAAATAATTTAAAAAATTCTGAGAGAAAATAAACACTCAAGAATAACAAAAAAAATTGACTTCTGAAAATTATATGCAACTACTTTGAAGAACTATTCTAAAACTAAACTCAAAAACATATCAAGCAATTTCCAAGCAAAATACATATTTCCAAAATTAACCATGAGTTCTTATTATTCTAAAAATCTGGAAAATACTGAAAACCAGATGGAACCATTCCCAAAGGAGACAGAAACTAGTCTGAAGACACTCCCACAAGCCTCTAAATTCCAGAAGCCTAAACTAAAAGTGACAGCTATAAATGGTAAATTGTGTTAGAGCTATCAAGAAGACAATGGCATTTTTTCCCTCTATGTGTGTTTTGGTAAGGAAAACAGACAAAAGCAGATACCACTATGATAAATTCTGTAACAAGAATTTTTTGTAATAATACAGATCTACCTTTTAAAAACATAGATCAAAAAATAAAACAAAACAAAATAGTTAGGCAGTGGTGTTATGCTCCATTAATCCTAGCACTAGTGAGGCAGAGACAGATAGATTTCTGAGAGTTCAAGGCCAGCCTGGTCCACAAAGCAAAAGACAGCCAAGGCTACACAAAGAGACCCTATCTCAGGGGAAACAAAAAACAAAACAAAACAAACAAAAAAAAAAAAAAAACCTAAGTAGGTATCAACAAGTCAAATTTTTATCCAAAAGGTTTTTAGGTTTACACCATCATTTAAATGCTTTACTTTTACTATAGGGCACTCACATTTCTGAAAGCAGTGATATAACTTTCTACCTAGCCAATCTTCTACAAACCCCTAAAAAGCAGAGTCTGACTGGCTGACATCAGAGTGGGGCACTGGAAGATAATACTGCTCATCCTCCTTTCAAGTCCCTGCTGAAAGGCTCGGCCTCCAGCATCTCAGCAACACAAGATGTTGTCTAAATATTATAGAGGATTCTTCAGAGATGTCACTTAAGAATCATAGCAAAACAAGAGTATTCTTCAGTCTACTTACCTACATTCCACATACAGGCTTGTGATCTTGCAGTGACATTTTATTCTAAGCATCTGGACACAAGGAGGGCATTTTCCAGGGTGACATGGCAAAACACAAGGGTGAGGACAACCCGCAGGCCGTGGCTTAGAGCACCCTTCTTCACAGTGAAGGCATTCTGGGCCAGCCTGAAAAGTAACCAGGAAATAAATCACCAGAATACCTAACATGCCCACGTACTGAGGTTATTAAAGGTAGATATCCCACTAGAACAAAGCACTTCTCTAAGCCCCAGAAGTACAAAATTACTAGGGCTGGAGAGATTACTCAGCAGGTATAATGCCTGCTGCATACGCACAGGGACCCGGGTACAAACCCCAGCTCAGATGTAAAAGCCAGCTGTAGAGGCACACACCTGTACTAACCAGGAAGGCAGAGACAGGAGGGCCTGGGGATTGCTGACCAGTGGATATAGCAAATGGAAAGTCCCCAGTTCAGTGAGATACCCTGTCTCCAAACAATGTGAAGAATGAAGGAAAAGGATGTCTGATGCTGACCTCTGGTTTTTGCAGACATATACACAGACACAAACACAAACATGCAACAAAATAAGAGGCATTCCACTAATGAAATGGTACCTGTTCTTAATCTTAAAAGTCAACCAAGATAAAAATAACTAAATTGTCAATAGGATTAATATAATTTAAATGCTTATGCCTATAAACTTCCAATCAATCTACCTCGCCTGTACATTTCTGGCTATACAAAGTAGCCCTACTAAAACTGCAAATTACTTTCTAGAACCAACCACCAACATCAAAAACATTAAAAATTATCAATACATTCTAACCCAACAAATACAATCATCACTAAACTATAATACACTGTTAAGATACAAAGTTTAGTTAGACTCAAAAGTGTACCTAAATATAGCTAAACACTACACTTTCCTCTGCTCTAATGATATGGTCATATAACTGAGCTTAGAGTCTATCAAAAAAGGTTAAAAAATTTAACTGTCATATATTCTTTCCAAATGTTACATTAAAATAAAGTTTGTAAACAGCTACAGATACAGACACAAAGGCTTAAAGATTCAGAATGTTTTACGATGTCCTAAATGAAGTCATGACTATAACAATGCTATCAGTGAATCCTCGGTGATCAGTCTCTAGAGGGCAGCTTGGTGAGTAAGAACACTTCTGTTCTACAGAGGGTCGGTTCAGTCTCTAGCACCCACATTAGGTAGTTCACAACCATATGTAACTCCAGCCCCAGGGGATCCAACATTTTTGGGGGTACTCAGTGGGAACCTACGCACTTGGGCACATATCTACACACAAAAAAATATATATGCATGCATAATTTTAAAATAATAAAACCCTTTTCTAAAAAAAAAATCAAAACTATTTTTGGTATTAAGAATTTAAAAAGAGCATTTCAAATTATTTTAAAAAATAATCTTCCATAAACAATGTCTTTTGTTTTAAGGGTCTCATTATGTTGCTGTGGCTAGCCTGAAATTCACTATGTAGATGGAGTTGGCCTTGAGTTCAAGCCCTAGAACCCACATGGGTACAGTGACACATGCTTAGAATCCTGCCACTAGGGAAACAGAGACAGGCAGAGCCCTGGAATCCTCTAGATAGCCAGACTATAGTCTACTTGGTGAGTTCCAGGCCAGTGAGAATGATGTCTTCTCAAAAGTGAAAGTGAGTAACATCTCATGTGAATGGTAACACACTGTGGTACCCTTTCTGAAGTGTTTCAAGGACACAGTCAGCATACACCCTGCCGTTCTAAGGGTGTTACCTTATCTTTGCTGGTACAGCCATCAACTTCAGTCACTTTGTGGCATTCTTTCACGCACTTATGATTCTGACAGCTCAGCATTCTTCCACAAAGTCTCTTGCAAGAATAGGGCCCTACAGCATAGCATGGTAGTGGGCTCACCTTGAAAATGAAAGCAAAAACAGCCAACTAGCACAGCACATGTCTGTACATAAAATTTCTGCACTTATATTTCCAAAATGACTAATTTAAGATCAACTTTCACAATGGTCTAACATGTTTCCAATAATAACATTTATATCAAAATGTCAAAACATTCCTCTAAAAAATAGATGCCAGAAAGAAAACCTTTAGTATTTAAATAATGAACACACAGAAACTAATTCTCACAAAAAAAGCAATGTAGATTTTTTTAAATTAATAACCATGTGCATTATTTATAACAATGAGAGACAACAAGTGATTTCTAACAACTTTAGGACAGAAGTGGTTAAGATTATAAGCTAAACTTAAAGATTATACCAATAACTCACCTCATGCTGCCCCAGACATTCCCTGCAAGAAAAAATAAAATGAAAACATTTTTAAGAAGGGCATCTAAAACAAATATACTAAGTACACTAGCTTCTATTAAGTAAAAGTTAAGCACTTAGAAATAAGCAATTATAGTAAATACAGAATGTAAAGTTGACACACATGGGTCAAGTCTTTGTAAAAGAGTAGCAGGGAGTAACTGGGACATGAAACTTATTTACAATGGAACACACAAAAATAAAATGGGTATAAATCTAAGTGTATAACTGACTGCCATGACTTTTAAAAACTACACAATGCTGAGGAGAAAATGTAAGGGTTTAAATAAAGATTCCATGTTTAAAAACAGAAGGGTATATACCTCAATTTTAAGGTCACATTTCTTCCTAAATTCATCTACATTTAACATAGTTCCAAATCCTCACCCAAAGCCAAGCATGATGGCACACCATTGCAACCCTAACACTCAGATGAAAGACTCAGTAGGATGAGGAGTTCAAGGCCGGCCTGAACTCTGTATGAGTTCTTACAAAGCAAGCTCAAGGCTATCCTCGGCTACCTGGTACCCTAGCTCAAAAACCAAAACAAACAAGGCAAATTTCTAGTATTTAACCTAAAGTCTATATTAAAAAAAGAAACAGCAAACATAAAACACTCAGCTCAATCCTGAGGAAGAGCACAGCTAAAGGACTAATATGCACTGACTCAAGACTCACTATAAACTCCAGTTATCAAGACCATGTGGTACTGACCAAAGAACAGAAACATAAGTAAATAAACTACAACAGAGCCCAGAGGTAGGCTCAGACAAATAAAATCAGCTCATCTTTGACAAAAACAAAGGCAAATTACAGGAGAAATTTTCTTCTCAACAAATGTTGAGTGCTGGAACAAATATATGTCCACTGAGAAAACAGACTTTATTCCTTTCACAGTTAACTCAAAACAGATTACAGACCTAAATACAAAACACAAATGTCTAGTACACAGGATAAGACCTAAATAATCCTGGGTGTTAAGATGAATTTTTAGAAACAATGCCGAAAGCATAATTCATAAAAGCAAATGGTAATTTCTAACTTACTGAACTTTACAGAAGGAAGACGAGACACAGATGAGCAGGCTGCATTTGGAAAACACATCTGGTAAACTACACAAAGAACTCATGCTTAAAAAACAAACCACCCTGTGAGAGAAATGATCAAAGACCTGAGCAAAAAATAAACCTTATCAAAACAACAAAAAATGCCAAAGTAACGTGTAAAAAGACAGTGGGCATCAGGTCATTAGGAAGGTGTAAATTAACAGGCAATACCTCTACGCAGCTAACAAAACAGCTAACACACCAACGATGCCCTACGTTAACAGGATACAAAGCAAGACCGCCTGTGATTGACAAAAATGCAAACTGCCATACCACATGGCAGACACTCTGACAGCTTCACACAGCTTAACACATATTCATCATATTGTCCAACAGTTACACTCCTAGGTTCTTATCTAAATGAGCTAAAAGGTATACAGACACAAAACCTTATACATGAACATGAATAGCAGCATTGTTTTTAAAAGCAACCAAATGTCCTTCAACAGGTGAATGGGTGGAATCACCCATGAGTATATATGGTCTGAATAAAATCAGACAGACTCAGTGAACTAGTAAAGGAAAAAAGAGGCATAAAGTTGAGAGTGGGTGAGAAGATAGGAATGGATCTGGTAAGAGCTAGGGAAGGGAGAAAGGGCTGAATACCATCCCAATTCAGTCCATAAAGTTCTCAAAAATAAAATAGTATATCAACAAGTCAACTATGAGATGTCCGGGCAGTGTGATAATGTTATTCAATGATTAAAAACAAAGAGTTTGGGTTATCAACCCATGAAAAAATACAGTGGCCTTACTTCCTAAGCTAAGTGACCAGGGCTAAGTATGGAAGAGCTTCCCACTGCATGACTCCTACTACTGTGTACGGCATCTGGAACAGACAAAAACCATCACAGAAAGCCCAGGATGAGAAGCTGCAGTTCTAACAAACATTTGAAGAATTCACACTAACCTGCAGTTCCCAATTTTTTCAGGAAACCTAGTATTTCCATGATTATAAAATCAGAAATAAAGAGAAAAGGACACCATAAGAATACAAGATAATAACACTAATACTGCAAAAGTATTGGAAATTTTTTTCTTTTCTTCTTTGTAAAAACAGAACAAAACACCAGGACCTGTCCTCCAGGCTATCCTAGGATTCAACTCACTAGGCAGCCCAGACTGGCCTTAAACTTGTAATCGTTCTGCCTTAGCCTCTTGAATGCTGGGATTACAGGCGTGTTTACCACTCATAAACTTAAAAATTATTTTTAAAATATTTATTCTGTTTTTATGTGTATGGGTGTTTTGCAGACATACATGGTACCCACAGAAGCCAGAAGAGGACATCAGATCCCCTGAAAGTGGAGTTAGAGACAGTTACGGTTATACGCAGCCATGTGGGTGCTGGGAATCAAAAACTAGGTACTCTGTAAGAAGAGAATTGCTCTTAACCAATGAGTTATCTCTCCAACACGTTCAAAAGATTAACATGCAAGTAAACTGAATCCAGAACCACGTAAAAGAGAGTATGTACCGTGACACAGTAGAAGGGAAATTATAGAAGAAAAGTGACTTTTAGAAATAAAGAAAACCAGAATTCTATCTTTGAAAGATCAATACCCAAGTTAACTAAGCTGTAGTTAGCAACCCCCTTTCTAATATGTTCCTTCTCAGAACTGTTCCTTTTCCCTCTAATCCAGTCTCTGTTGAAAGGATGAAACATTCAAAGGTTTGGCACTCTTCCAGGTTCAACTCCATCGCTCCTATCAATTCAGGAAACCTCCCTTGGCTTCCCAATGCTTCCTTTACACATTGTCTTCTGTTCTGCCACCTAACCCTGGCATGGGGATCACCAGGAAAAGTAACAGATAATGAGCTTCTTGGACGTCATAACTGTCAGTACCTGTGGCTATGGAAAGCTAAAGGAGGACACATAAAAACAGACATGCATGGGAAGTTTAAGTATCGTAGCAAACACAGATGAGAAAGAATGAACTAGATCATGGAGACTAGCTTGCAGGTCAGGCCTACACTGATGACGAAACCTAAGAGACAAAGAAGGCACAGCTGATACTGTGTCAGACCGCAGCTCTTACACAGGCATGGGAACTTGACACGGAGGACAAGGCAATGCAGTCTGAATGAATGCTGGCTCAGATGGCTGCTCCCAAGGGCCTGACGGCTGGGGCTAGGAGTAAAGCACAAGCACTGTAAAGTCAGAGCACTGCCCCACACACCTTCCTATGGCCCTAGGGAAACAAATCTTTTGCTTACACAGTCTGAACCCCATCCAAGTGCTCAACTGAGTGCTTTTACTGAATTATTTTATTCCATCTGCATGTAAAGATCATTCCTCTCCACACACACTCAATATTAAAAACTGAGGCAGATGCCAAGATTAAAATGTACAACTAAGCCAGCAGAGCCTCTTTAAACTCTTGTAAGCCAAAAGCAAAATGACAAACATTTAAACTCCAACATCTACCCACTGAATGCCATCCTCCATATGTTCCTTATCACCTAGAGCCTGACATATAGCCAGGGCTCATAAATACTGAGTAAGTGGACTATAAAGTAAATTAACAAATATCTATACTTACAGCCATACTTGAAGAGAAACTGGCAAATTAATTTGAATATGATTATCATATTATATTTCTAAATATTTATTAGTTTCTCCTCCTAACCCTTATCTTCCTTCCAGTTTTGGGGAATGAACCTAGGGTCATGGAAACCCTGGGGACGTCCCACCATTGAGCAATACACCAGCTTTCGTGAGTTTTTCATGACAAAAGACCAACCCTTGATTCCCCACGCCTCAGGTCTCAGCAGAGTGCACACCTTAGATAATCACCGACGGAAACAACCCACAGCAAAGTATTCACAACGCTGTCCTTACCTTGCCGGTCTGCCTGACTAATGCTTGATCGTGACACCAACTGGGACACAAGTGCCCGCATTTCTCCAGAACTTTGTGGCAAGGCTGATGGCATGGTGGGCATGGGCCAAAGTGACAGCGGTGTTTTTCTTGACTTGTGTGATGACATGTTGGTGGTCGACTAAATCAGAAAGTTTTTAAGTTACCTTTGACAACTAAACAATACATCTAAAGTGCAATTATTTTAAATATCTTATGAAATCGTAGAAAAGGAATACACTATGAATATTATTTGAAAACACTAACACAAAATAAAATTAGAACATAATCAAAAATCAGTATGAATTTCAACAGGAAGACATCAGACGTCGGGCTATGGGAAGCTTCATACCAACCTGCACAGCTCTTTGCACTTTGGTGGCCTTGTGGTCCGCTCTCGGCCACAGGGCACTGTCAGCTTTGCGTTCCCACAGTTGCATTTCACATCTACCGTTTCTGGACATGGATAGCAACTGCCTGAGGAAAGACACACACTGACTGACTTACAAAACACTGCCCATTAACGTTAATCAAACAGTATACGTGCATAATATACAATGGGGTCACTGCCTTTAGTAATATGAACAATACTTAGTACATTAAGAAAAAGAAGCTTTGCACAAAGGTTATGTGCATCAGTGTTTGACTCCACAGTTACAGAGGAAATAGGAAAAACTAATTTCTACTGTTCAAACTTAGGAGAATAGCTCAGAAGGATGCAAGCTTAGAGAAACCCGGGTAGGGTTCTGTTGAATGATCTGGATTTAGTACACAATCACATTCACAAGTTTCATTTCGCACATTACACACCTAGGATTTGTTTGCCCTTCCTTATGTATGCCAATTCTAAGTAACAAACTTAACATGCTACCTATTCAAAACCACAACAAGCAAACAAGTAGGTAAGTTCTTGCAGAATCTAACACTAACAATATCTTTTGACCTGTTTTTACACATATATCTATCCAAGAACATTATATTTTGATAAATCTCCCCCAAACCCAGCAGCTTTTCTCTCATGACCTGTGGTTTTATATCAGTGAGAGAGTATGGTCTCTTTTCCATTATTTATGCTTCATAAGAAACTAAATTCTAAACATTTATCTTAAGACATCATTCTAAAATATTTCTCTTTTAAACATTTCCAAAAAAAGTTACTAGATTTTGCTTTTTATTTGTTAAAAATACCTAAAAATAAAATAAAAGAAAACTTTACTTTGGCAGGCCATGAGGCAGACTCATTAGATGCCTCAAACTGGCCTCAGCCCCATCAGTGCCAACATGCCCAACCTGAAAGAAACCTTGACACACAACATACGTGATTCTTCCCTAAGGATCTCTGACATCATCTAATGATTTTCATCCTATTGTAATTTTCCCTGAATAGAATTCCATCAAAAATGAAATTAAAAGTCCTCAATTAATTGAGTGAAAGTGTTAAAGAAATTGTTTCCTAGATGTCAGGATCAAAAGAAACACTACAAAGTAGTTAACTTGGTTAAAAAAAAAAAAAATCAATAGAATATTTAAACTCTAGAAGTTAAAAAAGAATCACTCTAAAACAAAATGAACTAGCAATTTCATTTAAATAATAGAAAATGAAAGGAAGAAAACGTTACAAGGAAATGCCTTATTACAAAATTATTAACTTTATACTTTAGTATTCTAAGTATAATCCAGTGAAATTTCAATCATGACAATAAAACAATCCAGTTATTCTTATCTACAAGACTAGGTTTTATTTTGATCTTTCCAAAGAATGCTGTAGTTTTCACATTAGTGGGACATTTAAGTCACTCTCATTTAGCATAATCATAAATAATAATCATATCAGTACTATACTTAACAACAGCTTCTAATCCATACTCAACAATTCAGAGAGGAACTTAACATCCTTACTGTCATGACAAAATCACAGCAACACTTTTTTTAAAAAATCAAAGCTCAAAAACAGTAAGAAATAAGTTATCTAAACAGTCTTCCTATTGATCAAAAGAATTTATTACATAGACAGGTATTTATGTAGGCTAAATTAAGTCTCAGCAATTATAGTTTCAAAATTAAAAAGCAGACAAGCAATGACCAGTGAGTGCACTAACAGCCAAAATGGGCAGGCTTCCAGTAACTGCAGAACCGCACAGTAACCTTGCACTCAAGTGGACGTGTATGTCAGATTCTCATATGCACCACAGTGTGCAGCGAGGATGCTCTCCCTAAGCGTTTCAGTACAAGTCTGATATGAAAGCAACTAGAGTGATGAAAATAGTATGAAATCAAGATTCTCATTTGAAACTCATTTAAACTAATGTTCAGAGTGATACAATCATCTTCTAAATAATCATCTTAGGCTCTAGGAAGATTCTCTGGGAGCTAGTAAGCACTTTCACAATAACCAAAGTCACAAAAAAAAATTGAATCTGTTCAAAACTCTAGACTGAACAACTTATCAGAAAAGGCAGAGGATAAAGAAACATTAAAAAATACCAGAGAGACAATTTGCAAAATCCAGACTGAGAAACCAAGCAGCCACCTAAGCCATTAAATTACAAGCCATTACAAAAACAGGAATAAGGAAAATGACAGCTTTAAAGACTACCATTCCATATCAGTGGCCACACCCATTCTTATGTAACTTGTGAAGCACAGGTCAAATAAAGTGTCACAAGGATTTCAACACCAAACATATATTTTTTGGATATGAATATTTATTTATAGATGTGCTTCAAAGGATAGGAGAAATGCATCTTGAGATTTCTCCAATAAGAGTGATGCTTGTTGCAGCCTTCCTACAGATATCCTTTAGCAGACAAACTATGCCCACTTCCTTTTTAACATATTTTTTTCTGGATGAAAAAGACCTACTAGGCCCACCTGGAAAGGCTGTGCTGGCAGGCCAGACACCCAGGAACTCTTCCACCTAGACCAGTAACCTGGGGGACAGACGTAGTGAGGTTGTGCAGTGAGTACCCAGAGCACAGAGAGTGCTTGGAGGCGGTGCCCAGGACTGTGTCAGAGAGAATCCTGATCTGCCTGGGGAAGGTGGTTCTGGAATATCAGCTCCACGGGCGCTTTTACACCTGGACCATAGGTGAACCTGACACAAAGGCCCAGGGAGGGCACACTGTGAGTTCTCAGTGAGCAGAGAGTGCTGTACTCGCTGGAAAAGGGTCCTTTTTGTCCTGGAGAAAGAGCCAGATCCCCACCACTAGTACTCAGGACCAGTGGGCAAAGGGCCGAGCTCCCAGAACAGCCTCAGAAGAGCTCCCCGACCTGAGCCTACAAAGACAGCCGAGTACCTGCCACCAGAACTCACTGCTTGCCCACAAAAAAGCCGAACACTCAGAAGCAACTTTCTTCCTGAGCCCACAGCCCTCAGATCCACAGGAGAAACAGGTGTCAGTCACTGACAAGACCACATATAACCACAGACAACAAGATGGCAAGAGGAAAGCGAAAGAACTTAAGCAATAAAAACCATGACAACCTGGCAACATCAGAACCCAGCTCTCCCACCACAGCAAGTAGTGGATTGCCAAACTCCAGAAAAACAAGACTCAGACTTGAAATCATGCTTCACGATGATGATGGAGATCTTGGAGAAGAACATGAATAACTCCCTTAAACAATTACAGGAGAACACACAGAAACAAATAGAAGCTTTTAAAGAGGAAACTCGAAAATTACTCAAAGAACTATAGGAAAACACAACTAAAGAGATGAGGAAATTGAAAATGGAAATAGAAACAATAAAGAAAACACAAAAAGAGACAATTCTGGAGATGCAAAACCTAAAAAAGAAATCAGGAGTCACAGATGCAAGCATCTCCAACAGACTACAAGAAATGGAAGAGAGAATCTCAGGGGCTGAAGACAACATAGAAAACATAGACAAAACAGTCAGAGAAGATGCAAAAGCCAAAAGGCTCCTAACCCAAAATATCCAGGAGATCCAAGACACAAAGAGAAGACCAAACCTAAGGATAATAGGAATAGAAGAGGTCGAAGAATATCAACTAAGAGACACAGAAAATATCTTCAAAAAAATCGTAGAAGAAACCTTCCCTACCCTTAAGAATGAAATGACCACAAGCATAAAAGAAGCCTACAGAACTCCAAATACATTGGACCAGAAAAGAAATTCTTCCAGACACATAACAGTCGAAACACCAAGTGTTCAAAACAAAGAAAGAATACTAAAAGCAGTAAGGGAAAAAGGTCATGTAACATATAAAGGTAGACCAATCAGAATTAACCCGACTTCTCAACAGAGACTATGAAAGCTAGAGGATCCTGGACAGACATCATACAGACCCTAAGAGAACACAATTGTCAGCCCAGGTTACTATACCCAGCAAAACTCTCAATCAACATAGATGGAGAGACCAAGATATTCCAGGACAAAACTAAATTTACACAATATCTGACCACAAATCTAGCCCTACAAAGAATAATACATGGAAAACCCAACACAAGGATAGAAACTACATCCTAGAAAAAGCAAGAAAACAACTAAGCAAGAAAACCAAAAGAAGAAAGACACACAGACATATTTCTACCTCTAACAACAAAAATAGCAGGAAACAACAATCACTACTCCTTAATATCTGTTAACATAAATGACTCAATTCCCCAATAAAGAGACATAGACTATCAGACTAGATACATAAACAGAATCCAGCATTTTGCTGCATGCAGAAAACTCATCTCAGAGACAAAGACAGACACTACCTCAGAGTTAAAGGATAGGAAAAAACCTTCCAAGCAAATGGCCCCAAGAAACAAGCTGGAGTAGGCATTGTAATATCGAATAAAGTAGACTTTCAACCAAAAGTTATCAAAAAAGATAAGGAGGGACACTTTTTACTCATTACAGGGAAAAATCTATCAGGATGAATTCTCAATCCTAAACATATATACTCCAAATACAAGAGCACTCATATTCATAAAAGAAACCCTACTAAAGCTCAAAAAATATATTGTACCACACACAATAATAGTGGGAGACATCAACACCCCACTCTCATCAATGGACAGATCATGAAAACAGAAAATGAACAAAGACAGTGAAATTAGCAGAGATTATAAACCAACTGGAATTAACAGACATCTGCAGAACATTTCACCCTAAAACAAAAGAATACACCTTCTTTTCAGCATCTCATGGCACCTTTTCCAAAACTGACCATATAATCAGTCACAAAACAAGACTCAATAGAAATAAGAAGATTGAAATACTCCCATGCGTCTTATCAGATCACCATAGACTAAGGCTAGTCTTTAATAACAACAAAGACAACAAAAAACCCATATACACATGGAAAGTGAACAATGCTCTACTCAACGATAGCATGGTCAAAGAAAAAAATAAAGAAAGAAATTAGGATTTTCTAGAATTTAATGAAAATGAAAGCACAACATATACAAACCTATGGGATAAATATGGCCATCTTACCAAAAGCAAACTACAGATTCAATGCAATTCCCATCAAAAGTCCAACTCAATTCTTCATAGAGTTGGAAAGAGCAATTTGCAGATTCATCTGGAATAACAAAAAACCTAGAATAGCAAAATATATTCTCAACAACAAGAAATCTTCTGTGGGACTCACCATCCCTGACCTCAAGCCCTATTACAAAGCAATTGTGTTAAAACCGCATGGTACTGGTACAGAGATAGGCAGGTAGATCAATGGAACAGAATAGAAGATCCAGAAATGAACTCTCACACATTGTCACTTGATTCTTGACATAGGAGCTGTAACACTCAATGGAAAAAGGACAGCCTCTTCAACAAATGGTGTTGGCTCATCTGGCAGTCAGCGGGCAAAAGAATGAAAATAGATTCTTTCTTATCTCCTTGTACAAAGCTCAAGTGCAAGTGGATCAAAGATCTCCACATAAAACCAGGCACACTGAAACTATTAGAAGACAAAGTGGGGAAAACCTTAGAACACATAGGCACAGGAGAAAGTTTCCTGAACAGAACACCAATGGCTTGAGCTCTAAGATCAAGAATCGATAAATGGGACTTAATGAGATTGCAAAGTTTCTGTAAGGCTAAGGACACTGTTAAGAAAATAAAACGACAACCAACAGATTGGGAAAAGATCTTTACCAATCCCACATCTGATAGAGGTCTAATATTCAATATATACAAATTACTCAAGAAGTTAGACACCAGAGACTCAAACAATCCTATTAAAAACTGGGGTACAGAGCTAAACAAAGAATTCTCAATTGAGGAATATCGAATGGCTGAGAAGCACCTAAGGAAATGTTCAACATTCCTAGTCATCAGGGAAATGCAAATCAAAACAACTCTTGAGATTCCAACTCACACCAGTCAGAATGGCTAAGATCAAAATACTCAGAGGACAGCATATGCTGGCGAGGATGAGGAGAAAGAGGAACACTCCTCCACTGTTGTGGGGTTGTAAACTGATACAACCACTCTGGAAATCAGTCTGGTGATTCCTCAGAAAATTGGACGTAGTACTACCTGAAGATCCAGTTATTCCACTTCTGGGCATATACCCCAAAGATGCTCCAACATACAACAAAGACACATGCTCCACCATGTTCATAGCAGCCTTATTTATAATAGCTAGAAGCTGGAAAGAATCCAGATGTCCTTCAGTAGATGAATACATACAAAAATTGTGCTATATTTTCACAATGGAGTACTACTCAGCTATCAGAAACAACAAGTTTATGAAATTCTTAAGAAAATGGATGCATCTAGAGAATATCATCCTGACTGAGGTAACCCAGTCACAAAAGAACAGACATAATATACAGTCACTGATAATTGGATACTAGCCTCAGAAAGCTCTGAAACAACTCACAGACTATATGAAGCTCCAAAAAAAAAAAAAAAAAAAAAAAAAAAAAAAAAAAAAAAAAAAAAAAAAGGCCAAAAAGTGGAAGCCTCAGTCCTTCTTAGAAAAAAAAAAAAAAAAGCAATAATAATAAGTATATAGCACCCTCTCAGAATGGGGTACAGCTAGACCTTAAGCCATTAATAACTCAAGAGCTAAGTAGATAGCCTTGTGGCAATTTTTGGTAATTAAAAATCATTATGTTTAATCTTTACATACCAAAAACTTTGACTATTTCCATATTATGTTTTGTTTTACATGTACTTTATGATCTTTGTAAATAGTAAGATTTAAATGCATATTATCAAACCTTTAAGAAAATCAAGTACTCCAAGAAAACTTTGACTGCTTCCAGGTTACATCTTGTTTAACATGTACTTTATGCTCATTGTAACTAGTAAGATTTTTAATGCACACTACCAAACCTTTAAAAAAATCAAGTACTGACAAAAATGTATTCATATACCGTTTTATGCAAAAATGCTTTTAAAATCTGTACATTTATCTTTGTTTTTTAAAATAAAGTTGTTCAATTAAAAAAAGAAAGAAAATCAAGTACTGTGAAAAATGTATTCATATATATTTACACTAAAATGCTTTTAATAATCTGTATATGTATCTCTGTTTTGTTTTAAATAAAGTTGAAAAAAAATCCCACTAGATTATAAAGGTTGGAATAAACCTGACGCACTGTGACACCTGATTATCTGGACAGCCAGTACTACAGAACTGGATGACAGGGTGCCTAAAATTTTAATACTTTCACAAACATATGCATGAGTTAGACTCATCTCTAATTTGCTCATATTTTGTCAAATGGTATAAAATGGGTATTCAATGCAGACTGATTTATAGAATCCATGTAAAACCACGTGTGAAAACCAAGTAGCCTTGCTACATACACTGCTGCTGAGGAGACTCCTACTACCTCCCCTTCCGCAATCCTCACAGTAGTCAGACTGCTCACAAAAAAGCCTTCGCTTGAAACATAACTTACGTGGCCCTGTCCACATTCTCTTTCCCCAGAAATCCTATTTCTTTCCTCACTTACTTTGCTCATTTGCTGGTGTGTTTGTCTGGAGGGAGGGTGTTTTGTCTGCTTGTATGTCTGTGCACCATGCACATGCCTGATGGCTGCAGAGCCCAGCCAAGGCTGTCCAGTGCCCATGAGACCACAGTTAAATTGTATCAGCCACCAAGTGGGTGCTGAGAATCAAACTCAAGAATGACTGGAATAGGAGATGGTACTTATAACTGTTGGGCCATCTCTACCCCACCTTCTGCTCGGCATTTCTCTAGCCCAGCATATCCCTGGCATCACATCCTGTGAGGTCCCTCTGAGCCGTTTGTACTACATTTTGTACCTAGTGCATTAGACAATTCTCATTTCCAGGAGGCATGAATCCTATTGTTTCTCAGGTCTACTCTCAATTGTCACTTTTCAGAGCCCTCTCCTTAGCAAGTTCTAATACAATGCACAGCATCCTTAGTTTTATTCTCATTTTCTTCTGCTTGTATTAATCTGCAATTAATTTCTAACATCTAACATCTGTATTAATTTCTCTATATTCTACTGAGGTGGGGAAGTAAAAAAGTTAGCCTGTCAGAGCAAAGACTAGAACATAATTGTCAGAGTGATCCAGAAACCCTTGGGTCCTTAAGACCCATTTGGAGGATTCTACAAGGTCTCACACACTTAGAATTTCCCAGAAGCTAGTGACAAGTAATATTAAAATAAAACAGAAGCAAGGTGATATTAAAATAGACTGATTTACAGAAGCAGATTTGTGAATAAGCTACATTTTAACCATCTAGACATTATAGATATTTACAAGAGTATAAAATAATACTCATTATCATTTTTGAAAACAACTTAGTTCTTTACCAAAAATAAAGCCAGGCTATTTGTTGCAAAGTACAATGAGATTATTTTATAAAAATAATTTAAAATAAACTACCTAAAATGATTATATTTTATTTTAACATCAAGTACAACAAATATAAATGGATAAACCTCACACATTACGAAAAATGTTTGAGATCTCAAAAAGAATAAGGGATCCTGAGACTAAAATCTCCCAGAATCACCAGCATAAGATAACCCTTATTATTTATAAGTTCATAAAAGTATAAAAAAATTATACTACAACCAAATCTATGAACACCTTTTTAATACAAGTCCCCGGAGGGAAGGTTAAGAAAGAAGTAGGCTCTACCATCATGCAGTTACAAAGTAGTGCAACTTACATTCAGGGTTGGGTTTGAATTTTGACACAACACTGCCCTGGGCATTTCCCTAAGTCACTTAACGTTAATTACCTTGTTCAAAAATAGAAATATAGTGACTGTCCTAGGAGACCTAAGTAAGATAATAATCTGAAAAACTCTCTATTGATTCTAAAGCAATAAGGAAACACAAACATAAAATGACATCTACTATGAAATTTTACCTCTGTGGCAGACAGACGGACATTTATGGTTCCTACATCCTAAAGTCCGTCCACAATTCTGATCACAAGGTGGACAGTTTCCAGGGCAACACTAGAGAGAAAGCAATATGTAAAGAAAAGAAATTTGAAACCCCACACATAACACTTCATTCCTTGTCATTTAGAGAATTTTAAAAAGAAAAAAGATTCTTTTCACTCTAAGGATAAAATTTTCAAGAGTATCAACATTATTCTAGTAAATAATACTACATGTTATTAAGAATTTACTAGTTTAAGTAGAAAATGACATTTAATAAAACCAGGCTTGCATCTTATTCTATGCTATAATATTTCCATCACTTTATTTCTATGCAGAAAATTAAATTATTCCAAGGACTTAATCAAATCCAGTCAATTTTCAGACAATGAATCTAATTTAATTTTAAATTGAAATAAGAATGTGTAGGCTGTCTGCTAGTTTCAAACCACAAGATTTGAAAACAACTAAGAAAGAAGCAAAGCCGAGCTCCTTGGCCTATCACTTCCTTCATTTCTAATCTCTGAGAAACAAATTACCTGGTTGAATTTTCATTCATTGATTAATTTCTGGCAACTACTTAAATATTACTACTCACAAATATCTAAAAATAACTACTGAAGCTGGAGAAATGCTCAGCACTTAAAAGCACTTGCTGTTGGTTCCTAACACCCCTGTCAGGTGGCCCAAAACTTGAGTTCCTGGGGAGCTAACGCCCTCTTCTGTCTCTGAGGGTACCTCCACTCACTTGGCAGGCAAAACACATGCACATAAACGAAACTAAAGCAAGCCTTTAAAACTGTAACTATTTAAAACAATAATAAAAACAACGTGTTTGGGTGTTTATGAAACATGTAGGGACGTCACAAACTAGATTAAAACAAATAATATAAAATGTACAGTAGTAATTCCTAAAGAATTTGAAGCCCATAGTAACCACTCAAAGGAAGAAGGGAGGAAGAAAGAAGAAAGAGAATGAGATGAATCATAGCTAGTAAAGCAAATAAAGTAGATAAAATACAATCACTGAGAAACAGGTCAAGAGAAGACAAATGAGAGAGAAAGGAACAAATAAATAATCAGAAAATCACTAGCATAGAGGTTAACAGGTAAGGCAAGTATAATCCCAGCACTCAAGGGAGAAGCAGGGAAAATCTCTGAGAGCTAGAACTCAGTCTGGTACACTAAGCCCTTAAAACAAAGGAACAAAAAAGATGGTAAACCGACTTAAATAATCATGCTAAATGTAAATAATATGTAGCCAAATTAATACAAGTACTTCCACCACAGATTAAATAAAACCTAAATGCTGTCTTAAGAAATTCACTTTAAATGTAAAGACATGAACAGGTTGAAAGCTTAAAAGAATGAGAAAAGATACACATTAATAATAAAAGAAAAACCCTGAAATTATTCACATGTCAATGAATTTAAGAACCAGGAATCGTGCCAAGGAACAAAGTATATTTTATAATGAAAGGAAATAATACACACACAGACACACACAGACACACACAGACACACACACACACACACACACACACACACACACATGAGTCACAACTCTATAGCACCAACAAAATACTCCAGTCAGATTTCCTCCAAGCCAAGCATTGATAATTTCTATTATCATCTCCCCTTTGTTAGGTGCCAACCATCACTATAACTATCACATGAGGGGCATCTTGGATCAGGAAACAGAAAGAGCCCAAAACCTGGACTGAGAGTTAGTCCATACATACAATCTTTGCTGTTTGTTTTGTTCTGCTCTGTTTTGTTGAGACAGAGTCACACTGTATTAGCCCAGGCTGTTGTCAAACTGAAGACCCTGGTGAGTCAGACCCCACATCATTTGTCCCACCACATTCAAAAGCTGGCATGAATCCTACTATCAAACAACAAATGTTAATCTTGAATATTTACTAGTGTTTGATACAGAAAACAAAGAACATCCCTGAATACTTGAGAAACAAATTAACGGTATCTATTTTCCCATATCATATATGGGATTTTTTTCCCAAAAGGAAAAATTTAACAACTTTTAAATCAGTTTCCTAAGTTGATCATACATACCTTTCTCCTACACTGATGCTTTTGACAGTCCCGCATTTTAACGCACTTGGTTTCACAAAGGTAAGGCTTATGACAAGGCATTCGCTTTGTATGCTTCCCACAGCGACACTGCTTTTCCACTTCCTAGTTCAAGCACCAAGAAGCAATGTTAAATGGACTAATGTTAATGTTTTCCTCCACAGTGCAACTTCTGTAATTACTAAGAGGAAAAAGATCTTAGTAACAAGTTTACACTAAAAACTCACTAAATCAAAACTGAATGTCCTAAAATATGTTTTGCTTTATTCCTCCAAATAAGATGTCATATAAATTAAAAGGTATCAAACAGTAAAAATAATGAAAACAAAACAGTTTATAGGTAGATCCAACGATAACATCTGTACAAAACAAGGGGAGTGTTCAGTAACCTAGTTGATTAATGAAGTGGTATGGCTGAAACCAGACAAAGTATATAATTAAAGCCTCTGTCTCCATTGTATGTAAGCTAAATTCAACAGAGTTCTAAATATCTTCTTGTAGCAAACAACCCCATAATGAACTATGCAAATGAGAACATTATAACTTATCTCAAGAAAAACAATAAAGGATAATGCTAAGATTTAATTTCCAGCTCAATAAGGTGTTAATTAAATAACACGAACTGATCATGAGACATGTTATGAAAGCAATGACAAACACAACAGTTTCATCTGACACTTTTGGTGCATAGCTCCTGAAGGGAAGTATATGGGACACAACTAACTTGTCTGCATGTTTCACAAGGACCTCGGTGGCAACGCTGAGAACACCTATGGATTCCACATTCAAGTATTTTGTCACAGCTGTCTCCACAAGTTGGTACATCTTCTGTACAGGGCAAAGAAAACTCTGAAAAGCAAACAAAATACTAAATAAGATACATTATTATGAATCACTAACGAAGTTTCCTGTTCTTTAGGTCCTAAAGAATGACAGCTCTTTTGAACTATAAAACTTTTATAACCATATATTAGACAAAAAAAACTTAATAAAAATAATTCTTAATATTTCTGTAAGACCAAACCTAAATTCAAAATTTTCTTACCTGTTCCTTCCAATGCTAAACTGTCAATCTTTTCTTTTTTCCTTTGAGTCTATACTTTAGTCCTGGCTGTCCTAGAACTCATTATGTAGACCAGGCTAGCCTCCAACTCAGAGATCCACCAGCCTCTGCCTCCCACATGCTGAGATTAAAGGTGTGCACCACCACAATCAGCAAGCATATGCTTCTTCAAAAGAAATTTAACAGGAAACTTACTAACAATAAACATTTATACTCAAGAAATTGTTAACTAGAGATGAATTTGAGGACATAAAACTGAGGGATTTCTACAACATGCAGAATTTTCTTTTCAAATTTGTTCAATCTCACAGGATGAAAAAAATATAAATTTTAAAACGTTATAAAAATCACCTTTAACAATCACATTGACAAGTAATATGACAGTGATGAAAACAATTTTATAGATAACTCCTACTGGAAAGTCAAGAAAGCTTACTCAACTGCCACATTCCTCCATAAAAACCAACCCAAAGTAAGCTCACACGGTGAGCTATACCTAGTGTCAGCAGCCAGCCTCCTGCAGTCCCAGTGCACACAGCAGATGGAATGTTACAACTGATGGCCTTCAGAAGATACACCATAATCTCTCAAAACCGGCTGAGAAAAGGTGACAGCTCACTCCGTGTGTGGTGCTTTGTGGACACAGACACAGGTACAGTGACTGCTACCTAACACCTCATGAAGCCTCTGTGCAGGCTGGTCACCCTCCTTCCCCAGGCCCTGACTTCTGTCACTGTTTCACTTTCCCAGAAAGGCATGGGGTTCACTTCCCACAGGATACAGCCTTTTCAAATTAGCTTGTTTCATTTCATAATAACCACTAGCATTTCTCCCATGCCTTCTAATAGCTCATTAGAACATTTCCTTTAAAACAAGGCTTACTTGATTTCTGACAGGGACAGGACCTCTTCCCAGAGCGAGGACACTCTCCACAAGCACCAACATGACAAACTTGCTCACATGTATGGTTGCCACACGGCAGTGTCTTTCCACACACCTAAAATAAAAGCACTCATCAAGAGACTGAAACTACACAAAGAAGCAAAATGAAGCATAACCCAAGCACAGACAGCTTCATTGCGCCCTCCTCACTATTATGGTGTATGTCTCACACAGGAGTCTTACACTTATGTGCACACATTTACATATCCATACTTTCTTGTGTGTCATAAAAAATGTAAGGACGGATGTACACTCACCTTAGTATGAACACCCACCAGATTTCAAACCTGCACTAAATCCCTTCCAGCCCTAGAAAAAGCAAACCACAGAGAATTCTCTCTCGATGGCACTGTCTCAAGAGAACGGTGGGAGCTGAAGCCAAAGAGAGAAAGCTGAGGGCTAACTCTGCACTGAGTTAAAAATTCAGCAACTAACTTATTTTGAGAGAAAAAGTTCTCCAGTAACTAAGGAAGTTGAAACTCACTGTCCCTGTTGTTCCTCCTCCTCTCCTCCTCACTAACCGACAACCGCTCGTGCTCCGTCGCCTGCTCCTACCTCTTTACCACCCACACTCAGGGGGCACAATACTCACTTGATCACAGTGCCACACTGGACTCGCACAACTTCTTTCTGCCACGTTTTTGCCACATACACATTTTTGATGACTAACTCTTGGACAAGGCTGACAGTTTCCTAGAATTACAGTCACAAATTGGTACACAAATATCAAAAGCAACAAAAGCAGCTCTGCCTGTATTTGAATTCGGAGTTTCTCGTGAATGATCCTTACCTGCATGGCAAGGATTCTCACACTTATGATGCCCACAAAGCAGCTTCCGCCCACATGGCAGCTGACAGGACCACTGCTTGGCACTGCACCTACGTGGGATAGGTTTTGCTTTCTTACAATAACAAGTAGTTGTGACCATCTTTGGACAAGGAGGGCAGGGACCTAGAATGTAACACAGTGGTGGGGGAATGGCGTGGTTAAAAGTCAGCAAAGCAAACTTCTATGTTTTACATTTTCTTCTCTACCATTCTCTTCAGTGCTACTTTAAAGGGTAATCCTTTCTTATATTTTCTCACAGCAAACTTCAATTCAACTTGAATAATTTTGTTTGCCTCAGCATTAACAAGCAAGAGCCACCCAGAAACAACTGCACATATAATAAACTCACCTGGATGGCAGAGCAGTAAACATTTATGACCACAAGGAGGTTTGAATTCTCTCTCACATACTTGACCACATGAATGAGGAACAAGCCACGGATCTAAAGGTGGATCCTCTACTTTTCCACAGTAGCAATAATATCTACTCGGTGTTTCTGATTTTTTGTATTCAAATCTACATTTTGGACTACAAAAAAAGAAAATATTAATTCCATTATTAAAAGCAACATGAGACAACAGGACAAGATTATACTTTAAATTTTCATTAAGTTAAAAAAATAAATTCTTACTAAAGTCTCTGCACAATACAGTATAGCTTCCTGAACTATGGAACAATTTTATACTCACACACTCTTAACACAAGCGCCACAGGCCCGTGAAGTGAGGCTAAGCATACCCCTTTTTTCTTATTTATACTTTTGCAAATTGACACTATCACATATAGTTAGTTGCTATGGATTAACACAGACATAAAAAGTACAATCACAAAGACAGAGCAGCATTAGTTTTCTACTAGCCAAGATTCTTAACCAAAATTTCTACAAGCTGCATGTCTGATGCTTGATGAGGCCATCCTCTGCTACATATACTGCTTGAGCCACGGGTCCCTCCATGTGTACCCTTTGGTTGGTGGTTAGTCTCTGGGAGCTCTGTTGGATCTGGTTGGTTGATGATGTTCTTCCTGTGGGGTTGAAAACCCCTTAGGCTCCTTTAGTCCTTTTCCTAATTCCTCCATTGAATCATTCTTAGTCCTCCGACTCTGTATTTGTCATGCTCTGGCAAAGCCTCTCAGGAGACAGCAATATCAGGCTCCTGTCAGCACGTACTTCTTGGCATCCACATATTTTCCAGGTTTGGTGACTGTATATGGGCTGGATTCCCAGGTGGGGCAGTCTCTGGATGGCCTTTCCTTCAGTTTCTGCTCCAGACTTTGTCTCTCTATTTTCTCTTGTGGAAAAAAAAATTCCCCCTTTTAAGAAGGACTGAAGCATCTACTCCTTGGTCTTCCAACTTCTTAACCTTCATGTGGCCTGTGGATTATATCTTGGGTATTTTGAACTTTTGGGCTAATATCCATTTATCAGCGAGCGCATACACTCCTACATATACCAAGGACACAGGCTCCACTCTGTTCATAGCAGCCTTAGTTATAATAGCCAGGAGCTGGAAAGAACCCAGATGTCCTTCAATGAAGGAATGGATACAGAAAATGTGGTGCACTTACACAATGGAGTACTACTCCGCTATTAGAAACAATGACTTCATGAAATTCTTAGGTAAATGGATGAAACTAGAAAATATCACCCTGAGTGAGGTAACCCAGTCACAGGAAAACACAAGCTACATTTCTGTAGTATTTACTCAGATTTATATAAGACTTGGTTTTAAAAGTTTTGTTATAGAGTGGGTCTATAAGCAAAAATATATTACGAAAAGAAAAGAAAAAGCAATCAGGTTATATACAGGCTACATATAGCAAAATCCTAAAATTGAGAGGAAAAAATTTAATGTAAACAAAAACCTTTTCCTTTTTAAAAAAATATTTATTTTCTACATTATGAACATTTTGCCTACATGCATGCCTGGTGTCTATAGAGACCCAAAGTTCTCATATCTCCTAGAACTGGAGGTCCAAACAGTTGTGAGCCACACTATGGGTGCTGGGAACTGAACTGAGTCCTCCGAGAGAGCAGTAAGTAACTCATCAACACTACCATCTCTCCAGCTCTGAGAGCTTCCTAGTGTTCAATCTCTAACACAAAGCATGCATATTTCAAGGAATGTTAAGGAAACATTAAATATTATTTTATATTCCCTGCTAGAGCAGAATGAGTTATACATTACAACATCAAAGTAAATTTGGGTGTTAGGAGTGACAGCCTTCAAGTCCATCAAAAATTTACTTGAAAAACAACATAGGCCACCACTAAAAGATGTTCTAAGCCTTGTCTCTTCCCAAACAACTGAGCACAGACAATATCCTGTACCAGGCTATTTACAGATCACCATTTAAATTTGTTCTGCACAAAAATCAATGCACTTTCATTGTCATGAGAACATGCTGTGCTTCCAAATAAATAGCACACAAATGTTCAGAATAATCAAAGTATGCTTGTTGTCATAATTAAATTTCAATAACAAGGTATAGAGATGCTCTGCAAGAGCATCTGAATTCAGTTCCCAATATCACATGGCTCACAATAACCTGTAACTCTAGGTCCAACGGTCCCAATGCCTCTGCCCTCTGTTGAGGCACCAGCACTCATGTGCATATACCCATATAGACAAACAACATTCAAAAATGTACAAGTCCACACTTAAATATAATACATTTTTAAGGTAAAAATTGAAAACTAATGCCATACCTCATGTTTATAAATAGCTGACATTTTATTTAAAGTATTACGTTGCTCTCTACTAAGGAAAAATGACTTTGTTACAGCTACAGTGAAATAAGATGTGTGCAGATAACAGGCAGCTGACATGTGCTGCACTCTAGGCTGCACTGACTGACTCAGACCGACTTGGGGAGGGTTTATGTGCAGAAACGCGTTTTTCCTTAGATGATGGAGCTGGGCAATAAGCACTCAGGGTCTATAAGTTACTCAGAAGCACACAGTGCAAGTTCATTCCCAGGAAATAACTGCTGTAGTACAATTTTTATCTGGTTCTGGTTACATCTTGCCAGACAAGAAGTAAACAAAGTAAGTTCCTCACTTAAATTATATTCAGGTCGCTGGGTAAAGGTTAAGAAGAAAGGAAAACTACACAGGGGATTACATTTTCATTCTTTCAGGTCTGGGAGAAAAGCAGCAGTTCATTATTCCGTAACTGACACTGAGTTCCTCTAGAAAAGTCCCTACTTAAAATGGAAGTGAATGAAGCAAAAGTGAGAACAGGTACATGTAAAGCTCTGGTCTCTAAAACAAACAGCTCAAAATATCAGCTTTATTCTGTACCCACTCAGCACTAAAATCCCTATACCATAAGTAACAAGCAAGCACAGACTTTAAACTCTTTCAAAGCAGCATGTGTTTAAAGAGAAAGCAGTCCACTACCTGAACTCAACTGGTGAATACAAAGGGTCTCATTTAAAAGAATAAATCCTGGGTTTCAAATTCCAGCTCTGCCTCTAACACTGACAGGAACTCACCACGCTCTCAGCTAACTTCAGCATCCTCAGGGGAAATGGACACAACCTCTCAAGACTGCCAAGAATTACTCTTTAGAAAGAAATGTCCATGTTTAAGATGTTTTTTTAATTACATCACAATTTTACAAATATGTCAGTATTTATGATAATTATGGAAGATGTAATTAAAAAACAGATTTTATTAAACCTAAAGTTATACAAATTGGGTGCTCTTAGAAAAAAAACACTGCCTTTTAAGTTTAAAAAAAACACTTACAAATATTAAGCATATGATGTCCCCTAGCTATTGTTTGATTACATTAACAATGAATCTATCACTCTTGACTAGCTGAGACAAACAATTTAACTTTTCAACTTTATCTCAAAACATAACAGAAGACAAAGTTCTAATAATCAGCAATAATAAATACAGCTGGTAAAATCAACATTAATAAATTCATGATAACACATAATACATAAATGTAATTTTGAGACTAAAGATACAACTGGAAACCATATAATTAGATGAGTAATATCACACTAGTGTGTAGTAGCAGGGATTCAAAGAAAGAGTAACAAATCTGAGTGATTCTCATTCTGCCTCAAAGACAAGTCCTTTGGAAGCATAGCTGAAGCTTTTTTCCACGGAAAAACATAAGCTGATGATCTATTAGTTATTGACAGATACTAGTACTTACATAAAAACTGAAAGGAGGAAACATTACCAAGGTCTCCATTTTCATTAACTAGACTAAAAGTACTGAAAAGGAAAACAGACTGAAGCTTCCAACAATACAACTTCTGATATATAAGATTCCACATTTATTTATTTATTCTACAACTTAAAACCCAATGAACAAGAAAAAAAATTACCATGGCCAGGGATAATCTTTTTTTCCAAAATCATCATCTGTCACAGAAGACACAAGAAACTGGCTGTCTTTAGCCCACTTCTGAATACAGGGCATATGGAATATACAGAAACATCCTGAACAGCTCCAAACCTAAGACAAAGGTGTCAAAATTGATTATATATGATTTTAGTTAGTTATACAATAATTTAAAATGATTATCACATGCTGAACTATTTTTTAAAAGTTACCTAAAGACTAAAAATCAAAACAAACTCCTACTATCATAGAAAAGATGATCTTTACAAACATATTTCGGGGTATAAGATTTGAAATAAAAATATTAATCCTTCATTTTCAATTAACAAGAAAAACTATCGCTAACAATCTCTAGTTTTATATATACACATATGTTTGTATGTGTGTGTGTATCCTTGTTATATAAAACTTATAAGTCTATGTTAACACTTAACACAAAATTTAAAAAACTGAACAAAAAGTGAAAATGTATATAATATGAAAGCCTATGGCTCAGCAGTTACAGGCACTTCCCATGCAAGAAGAGTCCAGCTCACTGAAGAGACCAGCTCACTGAAGAGACCAGCTCACTAAGTTGCCCTCTGACTTCTCAGATCTACTGTGGCACATAGTACAAATTTTTAAGATTTAAGAAGTAATACTGAAGTAAAATTTAAACCTACCAACATCTTGATGTAAGGAAAACTCAGCTCTGGTCTCATGACACTATTAAAAAGAGTATGACATGTACTATAAAGTAGACAGCAGCATTAGGTAAGGAGAAGCAGCTAATCCCTTAGTTCTGATTCTCCAAAGGCCTTCCTGAAATAACCTAGGGAAGTGACAAAGCAAGGAAGAAGAAATGCCAAATAACGGTATATTGGAGAACTCGTTACTATTAAGGCCACAGCAGGTCCACACTGCCAAAAGTCCTTTAAAAATGAACAACTGTAAATGCACTGCTCTAACTTCAACAAACACCTAAGGAGCAGGCGACATGAAGGCCTCAGTGCAGCACTGTCCCTGAACAGTGGCTGAGTTGGTTCCCTAGGTGGACAAACAACCTTGAAAAGACGGGGGACAGGGAAGCAACCTACAAAGACCAAGCTTTCCTGTAGATATACCACTCACCCCTGCAGCTGAAATCCCAAGAAGCCAAGATGTGACCCTGAGTGTGCTGACACCTGCCTCGCTGCACTGTCCTGGCCAGCCACAGTATATAAAATTCTGCTTCGGTCTACTCAAGCAACACATCTCATTTTTCTCTGCGCAATGCTGCCCTACCAGGGAAGGACTAATGTGAGATCGTAAAGTTGATCTGTCCTGCCCAGTTGTCACTTCTCCTTGACTGCTTCCTTGGTGCCCTTTTAAATGTATGATAGCTTCACAAACAAGCAAACAGTCTTTTAACAGTATCCCAAGGGCCCCGGACACTTCTCACGATGTTAGAAGAAGCTAATAAAACTTAAGTGTCACTGCCACGTTCTAGTTCCTTGAAGCCTATCTTTATTTCAGCACATTACCTTTATTTCAAACCCACTGAAAAGATGCAGCTCAGTGGTAGGCCATTTGCCTAGCATTAGGCTCTGGCTAGATCACAGCAACACAGTTGTTGTAGAAATTTGCAAGATTCTTAAAAAAATTCCTAGAGATAATTTATTAAATTTTTTCAGATTAACAAGACGAAGGTTAATTCACATCCAATATTGTCAAATAAAGAAATTTTAGACCAATGTAAGTGAAAAAGCCGTAAGTGGCTAGTATTGGAGATGTGGGATGTTACTGGGGTCTATCATACCAGATATTGTAACAAAGACTTACTGCCTGGTTTCTCTTCACCGAAGCAATACAGATTAGGCACGTCATAGCCCCTGCTTGGAAAGCCTCATTCAGATACTGCTTTGTTCGCTCTAATTCATGTACATCTCCATCTTAAAAATTTAAAAATAAAAAACATAACAGTAAACAACACATCTTTACCAACAATCACGTTACATGACCGATGCTACACGATTTTTACTGCAGAAAATGTAACTAAACACCTCAAAGCTTAACAAAAGAAAACAAATGTTCCATGAGCTGACAAGGGGTTGCCACGTCTGTGAAATAACAGCATTTCAGCTCTCTCACTGGCTTGCCTTCTGCTCACAGTCCTTATCAAATTTGGTGGAGGCAGAACCACTGACAAGACCAATATGGCAAGTAATAAAATATAAAGAAACTGAAGAGTGACGGAAACAAAAGGTGAGCCAGTGAAGGGAAGGCCAGCACATAACACTCATAATAATCTTGTGGAAGAAACAGGCTGAGGTCAGTAGCTCACGGCAGCCATGTTTCTGTGTTTTCCACTCCTGCTGTAAACAGTAGTATGAGCTTTGTTAGGGAAAACAATTAGATAACTGTATGTCCTTTAAGCAAGTATTAAGTATGTATTTCCAAGCAGGAAATCATTACGCCAGTGTTATGCACGAGACACCTGAGACAGAACACTTCAGTGACCCCAGGTTGACTACCAAGTGAGCCCTCAAGCCCTATCCTGTGCTTCACCTGGGGTCATAGAGAAAAAGGTCAAAGAAAGAAAGGTTAATAAGACAGTGACAGAACAGCACTCTAAAGTACTAATGACACTAGAAGGACTGTAAGTCAAGTCACATTCATGTAAGAAAAATAAGTTTACATGCCTTCAGTAAAACTAAAATGATTCAACACAAACCTACTGAATTTCCAAGAAAAGTAGTAAATAAGACTCTTAGTTCATTTTCTAAAATCATCTAACTAAACACAAAACTTTACAAACATCTGCCCTACCATACCATAAATATAAACATCATTTACAGTGTCAATGAACAAATGTAAATCACTCTAAACTTACAAAATTCCTAAAGACAAATGTTTTATTTTAAATTGGCATTTAACTTTCTAAAATACTCTTTAAACAGAATAATTATATTCAGTATGGTTATATTGCTTACAGTACAACTGGCTTTAAAAAAATCTGTAACATTTTAAATGTTTCATCAGCTTATTCATACAATTTAACAGCTAAGTCATACAATTTAAATTTTAAAACATGTTGGTATAGTCTTACAAACTAAAGTCTAAGTTCATCTCTACAAAACCCAGGTGACATTTCTTTGAAAGTTGCATTATACTTTGGCTACAGCAATAATGTGCACTATCCAGCATGTCACAGCAGACATAGCAAGTCACTGTAAGTCACATATTCTAAAATGACCACTGCGGCAAGTAAGGAAACATGAGTTTGAGGAGGTCAAGACCGGAATGAGCAGAAATTACCAAACGAAGGCAGTTAGAGCAAACCAAACAACTAGAACTGTGGGAAGGTATCTAATGCATCTCAGTTTTTCTTCTGTCAAATGCTAACAGTAGCCGTGTGTAGGCAATGTAGGCCTGCAATAGGTAAAGCTAGTCTAGAGGGAACTTAGGGGGTACTGAAGAAATCAGGCAGAGGGAGACTGAATAAGGAGGTAAACATGGAGTAAACAGCAAGTTCTAGGCCAGACACAGATGCATGATGAGAGCCTGTTTCAAAAATAAGTATTTTTAAATTTTCCAAGTAAAATGTAGGAGGTTTTGGTGAAATTAGACTGTGGTCTTGTTCATGCCATGTATGCACCACTCTGACCATAAGTTTCTGGGCTGGAAGACTGGAGGGCTACTAGGATAAGAAGACAAGGAAAGTCATCTCTTCTAACGTGAGGTGCCTGTGAGTGAAGACGACATTCTCCTTAGAGTAAAGCCACACAAGAAGAGAGAGGAGAATCACAGAAATTCAGAGCCCGAGACCAGAAAAGTGGGAGCAGTTCTTGGGAATGTACGACCATTGTGAGATTCACCCACCGTGAGATGGACACTATTTCATTACTCTGGCATTTATTAAAACACGTAACTGTTCCAGATTCTTTAATTTATTATATGCACAGTACAGAATAAGAAGAAATAAGAATCAAAGTATTAATGTATTTGATCCAAAAATTAGTGTGAGAAGAAAACTACGCAAAAAAAAAAAAAAAAAATTCATAAAGCATAGTAGTATTTTCTACTTTCTATGCTAAAAGACAGCAGCCTTCCCTACCTCGAAAGGTTGAAGTGAGCTCATCTTAGTCATGAAACTGAAGATTACTAGTTAGGAAGTCATCCAGAACAGTAAATTCTCTAACCTTAAAGTTGCTTTCATCAGCTTTTATTTTGTTAGGCTTGGCATTTTAGCTGAACTTCCCTAATTCCTCAAGAGATGTGGCAAATTTCTTAGAAAATGCCTATTAACCTTTACAATTTCATCAGTGCATGCAGGTATCTCAGAAAGCAACAAAAGTAAGATGGATTGGAGTGGGGATGGGGGCACTCGACGTGAGTCAGCCTGGAGACTTACTAACTCTAAAATCCTTAAATGACCTTCATTCTACCTAACACACAAACTGCTGTGCCTGACCCTGCTGAACTAGCAGTCCTGTTCTCAGTAAAGCACTATGTCACAACTAAGGAACAAATCAGTGGCAAGTATAAGAGAGTTGGTGTGGAATTGTGCTAGAAGATCTGTACCTAAAGGAAAACAAGATTTAGTTGGTTATTTAGTTGGTTTGTTGGTTGGTTGGTTGGTTGGTTGGTTGGTTGGTTGGTTGGTTGGAAGTAGAACTCCTTTTAAAAGACAGGGAAAGAAGGAAAATCAGTTATGATGGAAAACCTCTAGTATTCAGGCATATAAAGTGTGTTAGACGTTTTGTAGAAAGCACACACTATCAGACACATGTTGGACGTTTTGGAGAAAGCACACACTATCTGACATGGAGTACTACACCATTCCAGCCCCTCGCAGCATTTACCACCAGACACATTTCACAGAAGAGAGAACATGAGCCAATGTGAATGTTAAACACTAATCAGACAATGCCAAATTCCAAGTCTTAATTTGGCTTGTGAGATGTCCTTTTAACCAGCCTCCTGATTTTCCCTCCCAGACACATCCAAGAGCGGCCATCTCATATACTTCAGAATCACACTGCTTTTACACAGAAAACCCAACAAGCCCAATAAAGGTTCAAAAGCTGAGCAAATCACCTTTAGGCCAACTCTGCCAATTTCTAATTGTGTGATTTTAGGAGAACTTTCTCTCCTAAGAAGAGCTAACTCCTAGAAATGTTCTGTTTTTTTCTAGCTCTAACAAGATTTTAAAGAAAAGAAGTAGACGAAACTATAAGCATATATTAACTGACCTAAGACTATATAAACAGCATAAAACATATCCATACAAGTACAAAGAAATGTCAATGTTCCTGATGACGTGAGTATAAGACTTAGAAACTATAAGAATGTAGATATTGATCTTTGAAACTGCTTTAATTACTTGCTACTAATAAGCACCCATAGCAGTATCCCTATGGCCCTCTCTCTAATTAAATAAAAAGAGGATATACTTTAAACACAACCTAAACATATGTAACAGATAATGAATATACATGTCAGACCTTTAAAGATTTAATTTTTTAAAAACAGTATGAAAATCAAATGTAAGATATGACACTACAATAATAAAGTCAAGAAACAAAATGGAATTTAAGGCAATTTTAATGTGATAAAAAGGAGAAGAAAATGAAGCCTACCCTGAAGGGGTCCCTGAAAGCCCTGTCGCCCAACAGAATTTCAGCCAGTAACCATCTACCCTACCTGTTTCTCTGGGACTTAGCGTTGTAAAGGACAATTTCCATTTATCTACTTTATACAAAGATTAGTATTAACAACATAAAATAAATACCAAAATGTTCTTGGCTTCACAAGATGACCACACTAAAAATGATCCTGTATAGCATTTGAAATTATAACTAAACAATATCAGAAATACCCTTCTACTTATATATAAGTATACTATTATAGTGAAAATGTCCAAATCAGTGAGATAATACCTGTGTGAGTAGTGTATGTTACGAAAGTATTAGCGACAATTTTCCCCTGTTTTCCTTCAAAGTCTTCATCCCCTTCTTCTTCAGAGGAAGAGCTGCAGTGTTCCTCCATGAGCTTTCTGGCTGCAGCTTGATTGGCTTTCTTGATCTCCTCAAACTTCCTCTGAGACATTAATTCTGCTGAGACAAACAAAAAAAACAAAGTTTCATTTCTGCAAATCAGTGTCCTCACACACCATGACATGGTGTAGAATGACACCTCTCTTTTTTTCAGGGGGGGGGGTCAGTGAGACACTGGTTTATTTGACTACTATATCAATTTAAGCATACATTTGAAAGTCGCCCTTAGAACATCCATCTTCCTACACTTTGTGAGGAGGGGAAATTGAACTCCTTACCACAGAACCAAAGAAACAGCACAGGAAACACTAACAACACTAGAAGTACCGCAAACACACTAATGGCACAGTCTAAGATGGAGTAATGGTGCTAAGCACTCCATGGTCAGTCTCAAACATACCAACAAAAAATAAACAGCAATGAGATGTTAAAACACATTGTACACGCCAGGCATGGGGCACAGGCTTCTAATCCCAGCATTCTGGAGGCAGAGGGGGGTGGACCTCTGAGGCCAGCATGGTCTATAAAGACACTTGCAGGACAGCCAAAGCTACATAATAGAGACTAAAAAAAATTAATACAAACCAGATATGGTAACACACATTTTTTTTTCTAGCTCTTAAGAGACAGAAATAGGTGGTTCTGAGTTCAAGGCTAGCCAGAGTTAGCCACATAGTAAGAGAGTATTACTATGTCTCAAAAATAAATAATAAACATTGTTAAAATACACTATACAGTATGACTTTTATGAAATGGGGGCGCACTCAGGAGAAGCATACCAGAATGACAGGAGGTAGTACTTCTTCAAAGCAATCTCAGAAAGCCATCCAGCCCACCAGAGCCTTTACAAAGACAATACCCATGGTTTATCTACTGTATTTATTGGCTGCTTCTTAGGAAGCTCAAAATCTTCCAGCTTTCAAGGTGAAGTTGACATTTTTGTGGTCACACAAAATGTTAACACACACACACACACACAAAAAAAAAACATGCTTCTAATAATTTCACTCCAAAAATATTGTAAAATGGGATTGAATTGTTCTTCTACTGTTACCCAGAAGAAGGATGTTAAATAACATTTGGATTAGATCTCATTTCTAGAGCACTCTGTACTTCACTGTTACTTCATTTCACAATAATGTAAAACAGAACCAGATAACTTCCCAGCACGAGAGACTCACAGCTTCTCGAGGAGTAAGGATCCTGGCAGTTGTGCCCCAGCTAACAAGTGTAATAGACACAGTGGTGTCTTAAGAAAAGACTCACAAGCTTGCTGGATTGTATGCATTTGTGCTCATATTAAGAAATTTTTAAACTTACTATTCTAAATCATTAATTTAAAAAGTACTTCAAGTGTAAGACTAGTAAGACTAGCAAATAAATCTCTCTTTTGGTGGTACATCTGTACTTAAGGATATTTTACCCTTTATTTCCCTCTTATGGAAGAAAATATTTCCCTCTTCTTATAGCAACTAATTTGATTGGTGACTGTCAACCAAAACAGACTGTTTCAGGTAAAAATGGAAGGAAATGTATATGATGCTTACTTTAGAAATCTTAGAAAAACACAGAAAAAGGGAGAGCAGTAACTGTCGTGAGATAACTTAAAATTACAAGGATGTCACTAGGTCTGGGAAGGAGCCCTGTCGGGGGTGGGATGTTTTTTTGGTTTTGTTTTTTGTTTTTAAGCTGAATTGGGAAGATAGGACAGAAACACTTATAGACTCTGGTAAATAAATATATGTACCTAGCAACATTTGGAGGAATGTCACAGAGACAAAGTGACCAGACAGTCTTCTTACCTTATTCCTTCAACACAAATGTCAAATACTCATATAGAGAAAGATTGCTTGCCTGCTACCCACAAAATCCAAGCAAGCTTACCAACTAAATAACACACTTCGCCTATATGATAAACTGACCAAAATCAACGCAAAATAACTTTTAAGTTGCCCTGGGAAAACCCATGCAGAGGCTCAATTTTGCTCCTAGCAGGAAGGGAGAAATGATGCAATTATATTATAATCTCAGATATAAAAATTTTTAAATGTCTTCTTTTTAAAAAAAATCCATTCCAAACACAAAATGCTTTCGAAAACCATTCTCTTTTATCTAGGCACAGTTAAATACTCTCAACATCGCACCAAAACAAGATCTTGGACCAGGGCTATTGGCAAATCCATGGCAGCAACACCTGATATATCATGGAAAGACATGGAATTTATTATGAACAGGGATCGGTCAAATGCAACCAAAGCCCTTACAGAGTCTGAGACAGTCCAAAAAGTCAGGTAGCCTGGTAAAGATGGTTATCAAAAACAGTCTTGAGAGTAGAGTTAACTGATGAAGAATGGGGTTCTGAGACCTTAGCCTAGCTTGCTGTTACCAAACACAAAGACGCGAAAGCACAAGGTCTTATTTCACAACAGATGTTAAACATTGTAGATTTTAAAAGAGAACAAACTCCTGGCCATCCGTTTCCTGAGTTAACCAAATCAGCTGCACACAATTCAGGAAGGTGAGTAACAAAGGCAGTACCAATTAAAATGAGGAATGAAGGAGATGAGATGGAAGGAAACCTGCCTGAGTCTGAGAAAGGTCCCTGACACAAGATTCCCTGAGCAGTTAGAAAGTGAGTGAGAGACTTCCAGGGCCCTGGCAGCCAGCCATTAAGTAGGGAGTGACTGGGGAGTGCTGAGACTGGAGACACTAGCCATCCTCACCTGAGCCATCCTCACTGCTGACGCCGGGGGGCTGCAGGGCTTCGCCTCCAGCGGAGCGCTGCCTGCGACCCGCAGCAGCCAGAGTTGCTGCTCCCCGCGGGCCGGGTCCCACCGCGCCCCCAGAGCCTTTGGCTCGCCCTCCTCCTGCGCCACCAAGAGGGACTCCATTTCCCGAGAGGGTCACAGCGCTGGCACGTCCTCGGGCTCGGCCTCGGCCAGCGGCCACCTGGCGCCAGGAAGCGTCCATCCCTGCAGCGGAGGGATAAAGGAGGAGCGTGAGCGGGCGTCCGAGGCTGTGGGTGGCTGCTGAGGGACCGCGAAGTTGGGGCTGGGTGCGGATGGACCCCGCGACCCGGAGGCCGGGTCTGAGGAGGTCGCGGCCCTGTGTCTCCCGAGGGTGAGTCCCCGCCAAACCCAGGCTCGAGCGACGGGCGAGGAGGGAAAAGGACGTGGGGCAGAAATGAACCACGGAGCCACGAGGAGCCCACCCGGGACGGCAAAAGCCCAGCCACGGGAAACCCTCCTCAGCCTCGGGAGAAGTGCGGCGAGCACAAGAACGCTGACTGACCGTGCGGCCGCCGCCAGGAACCAACTGCTGAAGTGGACAGCACCGAAAGCTACGTCTCCTTACCGACGGCGCCCACCGCCGGCGACTACAACTCCCAGAAGCCGCCGCCCGCGGACTGCAGAATGCGTGGCAGCAGGGCTGCTTTCTTATCCGGAAGAGGCGAAGGAATTCTCCGTGCGCATGCGCTTACGGGACTGTTCGCGCCCTTAAGGAACTATATTTCCCAGAGTGCTCTGAGGCTTGTGAAAAGTGGACACCTTCATTGGTGGGCGTGTCCGGGAGCAGGCTCTTAGCCCATCCATTAGCGACTGCTCCCCGGAAATACGCCAAGTGACTGGTTTTAGTTACAGAGGGCAAAATTGACATAAAGTTATTTTCGCCATAGTCTTGCTACTTGCAGGTAGCGGACAGATCCTCGTCCAGGAAGTTCTTAGAAAACAGACGACGCTATGAAGATGAAGATCAGGAAAGGCGCGGGAGCATTGTAGGAACAGTGGCTTGAGTGGAAAAGCTCTCAGAACTCCAATGAAATCCAACCCCTAGTATTACTAGTATACTTGTCTTAAAGCTTTCCCTAGGAGACTGCTTATTTTCCCTTCAAGACTGCTCTCTCAAGGAGTTTCATTAAGGAAAATAACTGAAAGCTGACAGCTAATCTTTATGTACAGATCGCAGAAATTCAGTTAGTGATCTCTTGGAAAATGATTCGAATTTTGGTTGATATTTGAAAATTATACACCCTTAAATTGTTCACTTCAGCTTAGTTAATTCCCCAGCATTTACCAAAAATATATTTAGTGCCATTTAATGTGTCCAGGAGTGTACAAAATATTTACACATGTGTAAAATATTTGCACATATGTAATGTTTTACATATATAATTTATTGAGATGAGTTTTAAAACATATATATTATCTAGGCTGCCCTTGAACTCTCGATTCTTTCACCATTGCCTTTGAAGTTGGGGCTCCAGACTTTCACCACCAGGCCCACTGTGATAATAAATTTTGTATTCAAAATAACCTTATTTATTATTCCAATTTTACCACTGGGAAAACTGAAACAGAGAGAGGTAATTGTAGTGAAACTAAGCTTTAATTCTATCATGTTTTTAATTTTTTATGCATAGGTAGAGGAGCATCATGGCCTGCACTTTATCCAAAGTCAGTAAATGTCCAGGGACTCTTGAGGCGACTGATGATTACAAGACTCTCATAGAACCTTGGTGTGTAGCACAGATCTGTGTTAGCACATTGTCCAAATCTCCATACTGAACCTTCCTGAGAACACATTCCATCCATCCGTCCAAACATTAGTTATTATCTATTCTGATATTTATTTATTAATATTTACTGTTTTGTGTTTTATTGTATTGATAATTATTGATATTGATTTTTATTGATATTTATTGAGAGTTTCGTACAAGCATCCCTTTTCTTTTACTTACCTGTTTGATAACATGTGGAGTCTCATCACTGAAACCCGTTTTTAATAAATAAATAGGACAAAAAAATCTTTTCAACACTCTAGAAGAGCCTGAGTTGCAACTAGGTAGAGTGACTCCTGGCCTCCTCTCTTAGACTATACTATATGATGATTAAGTAACTATCTTTAATGTTCTGCATCTGCAATGTCCTAATAAGCAGTAAGGTAACTAATTGATCCTGAGCCCTTGTACTGAAACCTGTAAATGGTAAAGTCTAATGGGAGACTGAAGGTTTTAAGTCTGCCCTTGAAGAGGACTAGAACTTTGTTCCCCCCTCCTCAGCTGGAGGAATGAGATTTGGCCCAAACCACACAAGCCTAGACTGATATATTGTCTAACCACAAGTACAAATCAGTGAGGCCAGTCATTTAAGATTGAAACCTCATGAACCCATAGACCGAAATGCACTTTTCCTCTTTTTAAGGGACTTATTCTCAGGAATGTGATACAGTTCATAGAAAGCTGAAAAATACATATGGATATTCCAATTATGTTAGAGCAGTTTAAAAGGCAAAAAAAATCATTTATTCAAAATTTTCCCTGAATGTAATGAGAAATTCTAAGGACAATCAATTTGGCATCAAACAGAATGATATGAGCTCAATGCATGATCAAATACTATATTATCATAAGCCTTGACCATGTAGAACAACACAGGAGCAAGGGTAAGTAGAGAGTTCATTTTCAAATTTTTCAGGCTGTTATGTTTACTTTTAAATTTCAGATAGCAACAGAAATAAGTGGCCTTTGATGTTGATGTTTTTCAAGGGGCTGTGAGTTTAGAGAGTGAGAAATATAATTGTTAGCTTGCCTTTGGCTTTGATAGTTAAAAACTTTTCCCACAAAAAGTTTTAAAAATTAATAAGGTAAAAAAAGATTAATAAGGACCTTACCAAGTGTTGGGAGAACTTTTTTTTTTTTTTCTGGTGGGAGTAGAAACTGCTTCAAACTCAATAATAATAATAATGGTTGGCAGTATCTGCTAAAATTGAACTATGATTAAGAAGTTTAATTTCTGGTTATACAGCCAAATGCAAGGAAAACATGACCACATACACAAATGCTTGCACATGAGTTTATTGGAGTCCATTCAAAATAGCCCCAAACTAGAAACAATGTGAAATTGGCCTCTTTCTGTTTTCTGTTGCTATAATAATACACGAGGCCACAGTTGAATATTATGGGTAACTATAAGTGCCTTAGTAAACTAACAGAATAGAGGTTTATTCTTATATTTTGGAAAAGTGCCAGAAGCTTGTGAGGGATTGCCTGTTGTGTCATAACATGGCAGGAGACATTAAATTGCTAGTTAATAAAAAAGGCAAACTCTGGCCTCTCTCTTTTGAAGCCATTAATCACACCATGAGGCTCCACCTTCATGAGTGCATCTAGTCAGAATTATCCCCCAAACCTTTTATCTCCAAAAACCACCAAACAGTTAATCTGGGTTTTAAGCTTACATATGGATTTGAGGAGCACACTTTAATTGTACCACAACCCCAGTGTCATCTCGGACACTTGAAAAGTAAACTATTATACAGTCTTATGATAGAATTCCATGTCAAAAATACTACTAAGGCATATAGCCAGGTAGACAAATCACAAGGATATATTGAAAAGTATATATTAATATACACTAGTTCTATTTTATCGAACTGTAGGGGGTGGTGCTGATGCTAAGGTCCTGTTCCCTAATTGGTTCTTGATCAATCAATAAAGATGCCAGGGACCAATTGCTGGCTGAAAAGAAAGAGGTGGGATTTCTGGGACCTCTCAGACAGTCTGACAGGCAAAGGGAGTTTCCACTTTGCTTCAGAGGGGAAAAAGGTGGTCAGCCATGTAAGATCTCAGGCGGAGCAGCCATAGGCTGCTTCCCCAGACAGGAGATTAGAAATGCAACTAAAGTGAAGGGCAGTTTTGGGTTTCTGAACAGGGAGAAGGTAACTAAAGCTTGAGGGCAGATTTAAGGTGCTGAGCTAAGAGTATTGGGAAGGGCACACTAGCCTCAGAAGATTAGAAGCGTCCAGCAATTGAGCCAATGACAGGTTGAAAAATAAGCTAATTTGTGTGTGTGTGTGTGTGTGTGTGTTTCAACCTTGCATCTGAGGAAATTTGGGTGGGACTGGTAGGGCTGTCCACCTAGAGCTTAAAGCCGGGTAGGAAAAACCTCACTCAATGGAACTGTTGAGCAAGTGCTAAAAAGCAGAGAAGTGCTCAGCTCTGGTGAAATTAGGAAGAAACTGTGAAGCCTGGTTATACTGGGTGTGGAAATGTTTTGTCCTGATAAATTGAGCAACTTCATGGACATGAACAGACATAATAACTCGTCAGTTATGTATATGTGACTTGCACCATTCACCATATGCGTATTTGTCTTAGTCAGGAGTTTCTATTCCTGCACAAACTTCATGACCAAGAAGCAAGTTGGGGAGCAAAGAGTTTATTTGACTTACACTTCCACATTGCTGTTTATCACCAAAGGAAGTCAGGACTGGAACTCAAGCAGCTCAGGAAGCAGGAGCTGATGCAGAAGCCATGGAGAGATGTTACTGGATTGCTTCCCCTGGCTTGCTCAACTTTCTTTCTTATAGAGCCCAGGTCTACCAGCCCAGGGATTGCACCACTCACAATGGGCTGGACCCTCCCCCCTTGATCACTACTTGAAAAAATGCCTTACAGCTGGATCTCATGGAAGCATTTCCTCAACAAAGGCTCCTTTCTTTGCGATAACTCCAGCTTGTGTCAAGTTGACACAAAACCAGCTAGTACAGTATTACTCCTCTATTTTTAAAAATTATTCTAAAGTAAGTCTAGAAAAATTAGAAAAATTAGATACCTGGATATGCCAGTCACTTGACAATACAATTTAATTGTAATCCTGACATATTTTTCTTATTTGCATTAGTTTTGTCAGAGCACCTACGCTCAACTCCTCCAATGTATTTCTTTTATATGTGCATCTGAAGTGGAAATGTCTAGTTTCTTTGGAGAACCAGTAGTGTCATGTAGTGTTTTTCTGGAAACTGTCTTTTGAGGGGATGTTTTCCCCTAGGCAGACACATGGGAGAATGTTTTGCTGAGAACAGGCACATGGTGTCTTTCTGGGAACTGCCTGTACAAAGAGCACGTGATATTTTGCTAGAGTGGACACTTAACAGAACACATGTTTGGAAACAGTGTAAGTATAACCCAACTGACAGTGGACAATGCTGTGGCATTGGTCCACCTTGCCTTTGCTGATCATCATTTTCTTCTGACGTCATTGAAAGAAATGCACCAAACAACTTTACATGATATTCTGGCAGCCTCTTGCCACTTCTGTGGACTCTAGCTGATTGACAGTCTCTCGGTTTCTTCTGGATTGGACTGTTGTTGCTGATTTGTGAATGGTGTTTGCTAATGATATCCTGACAACAAAAAGAACTATCTCTAAACTGGTCCAAATCCCCCTTTTCCCTATTTACACTTCCTTTCCATGCCCTCTGGTGCATGGGTGGGCTAACCAGGAGGTTAAAGCATTTAAGAACCCTTATTGAAGTAGGTTGTTAAAAAAAAAAATCTAATTCTACGTGCATCTTTACTTAAACACAGTCAGTTTTACATGAATTTATAGCCTCTGTCTTCATAATTCAACAGATATGTCCTGTGATTCCCTGATCCTTTTAAGCACCATTTAGGCTTTCCCAATGAAAGACACTAGAGAGACATTATAGGAGTGAAGTGAGTAATGGGTGTTATTTGTGAATGCTGCACATAGTAGATCAGTCACCTTGCAGCTCTGCCTGGCCTCATGACAAACTCTCCCTTAACATGGAAACTTGCTACAAGTTTCTCTTCAAGTGTACACCTTAATCTACCACTCATTCGACTACTGATGTTTCTCCTGACTCTGTGTTTGGCACCCTATCTGCTGCAAAACAGGCACAGTCCACCCATTTCTGAGGGCCAGCCCTCAGCACTCTATCTCCATCACTTGCAAACATTCTGCCCTTTTTGGTGCTCCAAACATGTTCTTCCTCCTTGCTCTGTAGACTGACTCTGTACAGAACAGAACAGCCAGCTCCTCTGTTACCCACTGTGTATAACTGTACCCATTCTGATAAGGTCTGAATTCCAATGCTGGGAATAAATATTCCATGTTTACATTGGCAGTGTCCTTTAGCCTTCAGATATAATAAACAGCATCTGAAGATGTGTTGCAACTCAGTGGTAGAGTACCTCCCTAGTTTCCAACAGGCCTCATACTGGTAGAGCACCAGCAACAAATAAAACAAGAAAGCAAAATAAAGCAACTTCCTTATAACCATCCGTTTATCAGAATTTTAAAATTCTTTATATTAAACAACCCACAATGTGTTTTATAGTCCCATTTGGACCTACACTGATAAAGGCACAATAGTTAGTCAGAGCAAATCTCTTGAGTCCAAGAAAATGTAGAGGACACGGGCAGTGCCAGAAGATAGAAACCTTAGGCAGGAACTTGTAGTCTGTCCATTGCAATAGATCTTGTTCAGGCAGTCCTCAGACCTGTTCCCATCCTGAGCACTGCATGGGATGTTTCAAATGCAGTGATCTTTAATGGCTCCAGAGATCTAATACAATGAATGCACAGGAGATCTCCCTCTGGTTATGGTCACCTGAAAGCTGAGAATTGAAATATTGATGCCTGGGCTCTTTTCTCAGACCTGTCTTTAAGATGAGACTGTAACTCTATGTCTCAGACCCAATATCTGCAGATACTTGGTTGTTTCCTTTGCAAAGCAACCCTTTTGGAGCTATGCCAGAACAAGCAAAGAAGCAGCAGACAGCTCAGTCTTCTGGCTTACAGAAACATCTGCCTTCTTTTAAAACAAAACTCCTAGGCCTATGTGGGCATTTATCCATGCAGAATTGTACATGTGTAACATTTCCCATAATGATGACTATATTGAACCCACTTCTCTTACTTCCAGATCTAACCACACAATTAAGTTTGATCAGTAAAATGAGTAAGTGGAAATGGGTTTTGTGACTGCCAACGTGTGCCCTGTGATGAAGGGAGAATGCCCTTTGTTTGTTCCTCTTTCCTTGTCCATAAACTGTGAGCAGATGGCAGGAGCTGGAGAGAAATTGAAGACTGTAGGATGGTTTTCGTAGAAGAGGCCAGACATCCCAAAGCTATAGAATAGAAGAAACCTGTTTCCTAAAGATTCCAGTGGACAAAACATTGTAGCAGTCCTCTTTTGCCTCTTTCTAAATTTCAGTATAAAAAATAAATGCAAAAAATTGTCTTGTAGATTGTACAAGTTCCTGGATTTACTGAGTCATTGTTGTCTTGGTTTGGCAAATGAACCAAATGCTAGAGGTATACTATGTCACATTTTTAACATAGAAGGCTAATCACATTTATTAAAAGAAAAGAAGAAATAGAAGGGTGATAGTTCAGTGAATAAAGGGCTTGGAATGCAAGCACAAGGAACTGAGTGTGATTTCCAGCATCCACATTTCAAAAGTTAGGCACAGCAGGACATGACTATAATCCTCATTGCCTGGGTAGGGGGGGGACAGGTGGCGCCCCAGGGCTTCCTGGTCAACCAACCTGATAAAAATAAATACAAAAATAGCATATTTAACACAACTTTATTGTGGAACATGTCTTCACTCATTTTTCCACACTGCATGCTCTTTGGGTGTTATAAAATTATATCTGAATTGAACAAAATACATGCAGTGTAGATCTACTAATATTAGTATCTTTAAAAAACCAAAGAGCCGAAAGTGCCTTATTACATTTAAATAGACAGGGAGAACAGTGGAGATCCAGGGACACAGGCCAGGTGAAACTGCACTGTGAGTAGTCAGGGCACAGAGAGGTATGGGCTGAGCACACAGAAAGCACACCCCCCCCCCCCCAGTCCTCGATTGGTTCAGGGGAGTTGGAACCCTGGAATAGGGACTTATTGTCTGACCAGAAAGCCATTGCTTGCGGACCAAACGCTCAAGCCATTTGCCACCTGGAACAGTGAAGATCCAGGGACACAGGCAAGGTACACAGGAGAGACAGGAACTAATCACTGACAACAAGATGGCAAGAGGAAAGCGAAAGAATGAACCCAATGGAAACTAAGACAACCTGGCAACATCAGAACCCAGCTCTCCCATCAGCAAGCAGCAGAATGCCAAATACTCCAAAAAGAGAAGAGTCAGACCTGGAATCATACCTCAAGATGATGATGGAGATCTTTGAGAAGAGCACAAATGGTTCTCTTGACACGGAACCATCTCTTTAGCCCGATTGTTACCACAGTTTTAAAGGAAAACATAAAGAGCAGATCGGCATAGAGGCTGTAGCTGGGTAGCTTAAGGATGTCTTCATGTGTTTCTATGACGACTGTTGTTTTGTTTTTTGATTTTTACTGTTTTCTAAATTGCATGAATTACATTACTTCCAAGATGAGATCTCCTCAGGAAAGCTGAAGCAAATGTGTTGTGTGTGTGTGTGTGTGTGTGTGTGTGTGTGTGTGTAGCTGTGATGCTTTTCTTTCCTTAATTTTTATTTAATTTGTATTTGGTCACTTCATTTTTATTTGCTGATGGCTTCGATTCAGCATGGCAATGTTGATACCACAAGGCATAGAGTCTGTGTTATGATAACTGGAAAAAGGCATAAGAAACTATTTCTACTCCTCTGAGTGGCCACTGAAGCTTGTCTTGGTTTACAGAAGGAAACCAGGAGGTGTTGACACACAGAGCAAAATACAAAATACAAAGATGTCAATGAAAGCAGCTGAGCACAGTGGGCACTAAGACTTTGGTCCCCACCTCTGGTGGAGGGAGCGGCTTCCTTAGTAATTCCTCTCTTTCCTGACCTTTTCATAAACATGATTTGCATGCATTACTAAGAAACCTAGATTTTTTTTTACAGGTAAATTTGCCCTTAAACAAGAAGTTTATATAAGAACTTCCTGTACCCTCCCCAAGAGCAACAAGTGTTCTTGACAAGGAGCCATCTCTTTAGCCGGATTGCTAAAACAGGAAGTAACTGTAAAGATATGAGTTGTTTAATATCAATGGATCAAGGTTTGGGGATTGTGGTACTTGTGTTAAGATGATCTGCATAGGTGGAGAGGGAGTTTGGGAGAGGGAGAACCTTTGTGGAAGCAAGTGGAGGGAAAGGGGGAGGGCAGTGGGGGGGGAAAGGGGATAACATTTGAAATGTAAATACTGAGAATATCCAATTTTTAAAAAAGTGATCCTCATAGTGTTAAGCATTGGAATACTTGGTCTCCAGCTGGTGGCACCATCTGGGATGCTTAAGGGGGTGGGGGTGGGGGTGGGGGGTAAAGACTTGCTGGAGGAAATGTCTTACCAGAGTCAGGCTTTGAGGTTTCAAATATCCAGCACCATTACTAGTTTGCTATCTCATCTTCTTACCTGTGATTTGAGTTTTTAGTTGGTTCTGTTGCCATGGCTGCTGCTGCCCTGCTCCCATGTTGGGATGCTGATGGGCTCTTATACCTCTGGAACTGTAATCCCAAATAGACCCTTCCTTCTCAAGACTGCCGTGGTCACTGCCATGACCTACACGGCTTGGGGTTAGGATTAGGGTTAGGGTTAGAGTTAGGGTTAGGGTTAGGGTTAGGGTTAGGGTTAGGGTTAGGATTAGGGTTAGGGTTAGGGTTAGGGTAACAAGGAATAAAAAATAAAACAGATATGCATACAGAAAAGCCGAGATCAAGTGGGCTCTGAACTCTGATGGAGAGATACCAGCAGCAAACCTAAAACTTAAATGCATTTGTTTTATAGTACGATTTGAGAAGATGGGTTTACGGCATATAGGGGAGCGAGGGTGTGGGTTTACTGTGCATAGATAAACAGAAAAGTGGGCTTAACTAGCATCTATAGGGAATCTCTGTAGGGGAGCACTCTCAGGATGTAAACATCTCATAGGAGAAAGCTGTGGTCACATCATCTACCTATAGTATCAACAGCCACACAATGACCAGGGGAAGTTCTTGTGATTTCCCTGAGCCTGACCCAGGGGAGTTTTGCCATTGTGGTGAGATTGAGATATTAGTATCCTTGACATGGCCCTGCTTATAGCAACAACACACTTTCACTTAGCACTTCATTTGCTCCTTACACACTCGCTCAGAGTTCCCTCCACTCCCTACAGTCATGCTGTTGTATCTCAGCAATAAAAAGTAACTAATAAGACATCCTGGACAGAGCTCCTGTTGCTGTGATTGAGACACCATGACCATTAGCAACTTCTGGGGAGGAAAGGGTTTCTTTCACCTTGCAGCTTGTAAATCCATCACTAAGGCAAGCCAGGACAGGAGGAACCTGGAGGCAGCAAGTGGAACAGAGGCCAGTGAGGAGTGCTGCCTCCTGATGTGCTCCTCCTGGCTTGCTCAGTCTGCTTTCCCAGACACTCCAAGATCTCCAGCCCAGGAGTGGCATCACCCACAGTGAACTGAGCCCTTCCACAGTAATTACCAGTCAAGCAAATGCCCCAAAGCTTGTTCGTAGGCCAATCTGGAAAGGGCGTTTTCTTCGTTGATGTTCCCTCTTCCCAAACGACTCTAGCTTGTGTCCAGTTGACATGATACTAGCTTGTACAACAGGGATGTATTATACTATAGATACTTTCTAAAAGAAAAAAGAATGTACAGCTTCAGGCTTTGGGACTTCCTTAATGTACCCGAACTGTCTCTTCCTGTGAACATCACATAAAAGAGTTGGGACATGGTAAACACTCACTGGTTTTCAGCCCCTTCACCAACCTGTCATCTTCAAGTCACAGAACTTACCTGCCAACTTCCACTCGGCTCCCCTCTCTGTTGTCCCAAACTCCCTCATCTTCACATGTCTGTCTTTGTTCTAATATGTAATAAGATGCTTTGATATCCAGATGTGACTGATTTCTGCATAGCTAAGATGTGAATTCCTGCTTTAGCCTCCACATGCACCAAGGTTCTTAAAAGGAGTTTCCCCGAAGCCACATGGATTCTGTCTTTTTTAACTGCCAGAAGGTACTTAGCCTCATCTGAACCTTAGCTTGTCTGAGCCTTCTGCCTAGCGAAATCCTTACTCCAAGTGGTTGACCATTCTATCAGCGGTCCAAGGTAAGTAACAGCTTGAGACTGAAGTATCAATATTGAAAATTGATATCCAAATAAGAATGCTTTGCATTATTACTAGACCAGATATGGCTTGAAGCTTTTCACTCTGATGCCGACCACACCTCTCAGAAGCCAGACCTAAGCAAGGAGTGGAGCACTTATTCCTATACTACCCCATGAAGAAGAGGAGGAGAAAGACAAAGAGGAAGAGGAGAAGCAGAAAGAGGTGGAGGAAAAGGAGGAGGAGGAGCCTAACAGGGATGACTTGTTTCAGGCAGAAACCTGGTTACATATCACATACAACTATCTGAGGAGTAAGACATCTCTCCTATTGTGAAGAAGCTTAGGTGGGCTGATACTGAAGGGATGCTACACAAAATGTATAAGGGAAATGTAAGACTGCAAAGGTACAATGTGAATGGATTTGCACCCCTTCCCTCCTCCTCTGCCCTCCTCCTTTCTCACCACCCCCACCCCATTTACTCTAGCAATAGAACCCAGGGCTTTGTACTCACTAACAAGCATTCTGCTGCTGAGATCAAGCCTTAGTATTCTGCCTTTCTAAGAAGCTTTGTACTGGCCCATAGAACATCCGGGTTCTCTTTGCTGATAGGACACTTGACCTAGTTAATTGTCCAGCAGTATTGCATTTGTCTATTTTTCTTACTTGGTTAGACATAAAAGAAAGATGGCAGCCACAGTTGTCAGACCTCAATATTGTGAGAACTGCTTAAATTTAGCATTTCCTATATCATCTTGTAATGGCAATAAACGCTTTAATATTTATGTGCATATGTATTTTCTTTTTTTAAGGGTCTTTCTTTTTCTTTTTATTGGCTCTTTTCTTTACTTACATTTCAAATGTTATTCCCTTTCCCAGTTCCCCTCTGGAATCCTCCTATCCCATGCCCCTCCCCCTTCCTCTGTGAGAGTGTTCCTCCACCCACCCACCCACCCACCCACTCACTCACTCCCACCTCCACCCTGGCATTCCCCTACACTGGGGCATCAAGCCTTCACAGGGCCAAGGGCCTCTCCTCCCACTGATGCTCAACAGGGCCATCCTCTGCCACACATGCAGCTGGAGCCATGGGTCCCTCCATGTGTACTCTTTGGTTGGTGGTTTAATCCCTGGGAGCTCTGAGGGGTCTGGTTGGTTGGTATTGTTGTTCTTCCTATGGGGTTGCAAACTCCTTCAGCTCCTTCAGTCCTTTCTCTAACTCCTCCACTGGGGACCCCATTCTCAGTCCTTACCTTATAACATGATTTGTTTTGTATCTATCAGTAAAAAGTTTCTTTCCATCACCCGGATTTACATTACCACGAAGGCTAATCTTCTTAAAAAAGACCTGAAGTTCTGCAAGACACTACTTACTCCATACTTAATCTTCAAATAACTCGCATTTACTCTGGTTTTGTAACCAATTTCACTTTATTGTGTTCTACTTCTTCTGATAACTGAGTCTCAAACACAATGTACACAGTTACACTGAATACATTTGACTCAACCATGCAAGTGGCCTGCAAGTGAGAGAAACGTGCTCACTTTCACCGATTATTGCACAAAAGGAGCATCTGTGGGAAAGAAAACAACAGATCCCGACACAGACACGTTCATCCGTTCATGTCCTTGCACAGTGTCCATGGTGAAACATCCCAGGACGAGATGGTACTTTTGCTGCAGCGTTACACAACAGATTTGTGTCATCTACCCACACACATTTTCCCTATAGAAAACTTTCCCCGGTGGCTCTTTTTCTCCCAATTCTCAGTTGTCTCTGCTCACATGCTCAAAGGGATCACACCGAGTGCATGGCTTTTGCTTTTGAGCAGCTTTTCAGTCCTGTAGAGACTCTATTTGCTCACTTTCTCCTCCAGGTTCCTCAAGCACTGAAAATTCTGTTTCAATAAGTGGTTTCAGAAATCTCTCAACCTTGGTTAACCTTTGCTTGAGTTTCTGCTGCATTGACTCATATTCAGCCAAGATTCGAGCAAATCGTGTTTGCAGGATGTCCACTGACCCCTCCATTCGAGTGACCTTCTCTTCCAGGTCTTTAGGGTCACTGCCCATATTCGCAATGTTTAGATCCAGTAGACCATCTTTCATTAAGATCTGCCTTCCTTTCTCCTCCAACATAGTTTTGGCATCTGGGTACTCTGTAAGAGCTTCCATGAGGTCATCTTTTGAGAGACAGAACAGGTCTGAGTAGCCAATGCTCTTAATATTGGCGGTTCTTCGGTTGCCAGCTTTGCTACCTTTGATGTTAAGAATGCTGATCTCACCGAAGTAGCTGCCGTCACTCAACACCACAAACTGTGTGATTCCGTCATCTGCCACCACAGCAAGTTTGCCTTCCTTGATGATGTACATCTCCCGCCCAATATCCCCTTTCTTGCATATGTAATCTCCAGGACTGTATACCTGGGGTTGTAGTTTCAACACCAACTCCACCAACAGACCAGCTTCACAGTCAGCAAAGATGCGAACCTTTTTTAATGTGTCTAGGTGAACATTGATGGCAATTTCTGCCCTTAGTTTGTCAGGGAGATATCTCAGGACTTCTTTCTCATCGACTGTCTTTTTGTTGGTCCACAGGTAGTCAAACCATTTAATAACTCTCTTTTCCATATCTTTGCTCACATTTCGAAAATTCATGTACTGTTTGATAGCATCAACTCTTGATTGAAATTCTGCCCGGGCTGCATTCATATTGGAAATCATGGAACCTATGTTACCAACAATGGTGGCAAAAATTAAAACTCCAATTAAGAAGTCTACCACCACAAAGATGTACTCAGAATCCAGCACGGGAGGCGGAGTTTCACCGATGGTTGTCAAAGTCAAGGTAGACCAATAAAGGCTGTAGACGTATTTTCTAGCCAAACGGCCAAATTCAGGATCATTAACATCAGGGTAGACCCAGGTGTCATTCCCAAATCCAATAGCTTTTGAGATGGAGTAGTACACACAAGCATTCCAGTGGATGATGATGACGATGTACATCACAAGGTTTGAGATCCTAAAGATGTTCGGGTAGTTGGTCCTTGTTTCCGTCCTCTGGAAGAACTCAAACATTCGGGAGATTCTTAACAGCCGGTTTAGCCTGATTTCTGGATAGTTCCACCCGAACTTGAAATACATCAGATCAGTCGGTATCATGGACAGAACATCAAGTTTAAACTGCAGGTTTGCTTTGTACTTCTCTATGAGTTTCAGTTTGTCTTTCACCAGCAACCCTTGTTCCAGGTAACCTGAATAGAAGAGACAGACCATGCTGTTTCTGTGTGTGTGTGCGACTGTGGTTGTTTACTTTAATCAACTTTGTTAAGGCCAAGATAAAAATACTTCTCAATAAGTATGTCCACAGTGGTATAATAACCAAATCTACATAAGGCTATGGAAGAGTCTATTGCAGGAGAAATAGAAAAAATATCATACTTTTTTAGTGTAAAAGTACTAGGAGCCAGCCTGGTCTTGAGTGGTCTGAACTGGGACACAGTGTTGGACAGAGAGGTAGTTTTAAAGACTGTGGTCTCTGGCTTTCTAGCTCTTTAGCCATACTGAATGCTTCCCAATAGCTTCTTTAAAAGCCCCAAAATGTTCTTGCTCACTCTGTGGTTAAGATCTCTTAGGCATTTAACACCTCTTGCCTATCAGTGAGGAATTAAGTTAAAAAAAAAAAAAAAAAAGCTAGCACTCCTTTTTCTGTCCAGGCAGCCAGAAGCCTCTCTGGTTAGGCTGGTTAACTCTTTGTGAACCAGAGAAGAAGGAAAGGAAAAGAATTAAAATGCTTTATACAGGCAAATATGCACAGATACATATACTTTCACACACCCACACTCTGGTCAGGTCTGATCATCTGTCTCAATCAATTCCACACATATTCATGCATGATTACATACATACACTTATACCTACACACATATAGACAGACAAAATATATGTATTTGGATAGATGTATGGATGTTTGGATGAGTGGATGAATGTATATATGCATAGATGAGTGGATGGATGGATGAGTGGATGGATGGATGGATGAGTGGATGGATGGATGAGTGGATGGATGGATGGAAGGATGCATGGATGAGTGGATGGATGGATGGAAGGATGAATGGATGGATGGATGGATGGATGGATGGATGGATGGAAGGATGGAAGGATGGATGCATGGATGGATGGAAGGATGCATGGATGAGTGGATGGATGGATGGATGTATGGATGAGTGGATGGATGGATGGATGGATGAGTGGATGGATGGATGAAAAGATGAATGGATGGATGGATGGATGAGTGGATGGATGAATGGATGGATGGATGGATGAGTGGATGGATGGATGGATGGATGGATGAGTGGATGGATGGATGGATGGATGGATGAGTGGATGGATGGATGGAAGGATGGATGGATGGATGGATGGATGGATGGGTGAATGGATAGATGGATGGATGGCACAGAGCCCCCCCAAGCCAAATAATCCAATCAACAACTTTATTTCTTTTCTCTGGCCTTTTTATACTTTCTTAGACAAAATGTTCTTTAGAAAATTACTCCAGAGATAAAATGTTACATAAAATGGTAATTACAGAAGGATATTGATATTAAGTTTAAATCAGTACTTTATTCTATATTCTCATTAAAAGTTTAAAGCAACAGTTTTTACACAGCCTTGGCTTATCATAGTGCACACTTGTGGCTTCACCCTTGGCCTTAAATGTTTTTCTTAAACACAAATTTGTCCCAAGTCTATTTCCCTTTTTAGTGTGATTATGGAAACTCATTGTATTTTTTCTTATGCAGCCTTTCCTTACTATAAGAGAAGCACAGGCACATTCTATTCTTGATTTAACTTATTACATCTTCCTAGCAAGGCAACTAAGACCATCTCTTAAAACTTTCTTCCTAAAATTATTTGAATCAATTCAGAAATTCTATAGAATCAGTAATTCATTTAAACAGCATTAATTTATGAAAGTTTATCTTCATGATGATCTGCAGGAAATCTGGTCAATAGGGTAGGCTAATGCCCAGGGATTAATGTACTAATTTAGTAATGACAGGAAAGGCATATCAGCTGCAAGAAGCAATCCTGAGATGAAGTCTCTTTGGGGCCTTGACATAGAGCTCATCATTGTAGACCATGCCAAAATAATTAATAATAATAATAATAATAATAATAATAATAATAATAATAATAATAATGTGAGATACCTCCATGAAGGCCACCAGCTAGCCTTAGCCTATCCTAGATGGCTCCTGGCATAAAAGTAATATGTAGATAGGTAAGTATCTATACTTACAGAGTGATTGATTGATTGATTGATATGATATGATTTTACACATCCAGGTAAAATCCTTTCTTTGATGAATTCCATTCATCAAAATACACTCAGTGGTATTATTATTTTATGATAAGTTGCACATTTGGTTCCTGTTCACGATTTCTGGCATGCCATTGTGAAATTTTGCATGACTTCCCAAGAAAACAAAGTGCTAGCTGTATGTTCTAATATTCAGCCTGAGCTTCAGCTCTTGATGCAGGACACCAGAGTGCTTTGAATTCCTTGGATGAGAAGGGTGCCTTTGTTCTACGGAAGCTCCTAGGGCTGGCTGGTCACAAAATCCACTCTTTTCAGAAGCTTGGGGCTTTCAACTCCATCCCTACTTCTTCTAGGAGAGAAAGAGGGGCTGGAAAGAAACTTAACATTCTGCTGCTACCCTAGGATAAAGCCTTCCATAAAAGTCATCAACTTTGGTGATCTGAGAGCAGGCAAGTGAGACAGCAAATGCAGAGTATTAGAAGGATGCCACCCAGTGCCATGAGGACAAAGGCTCCTGCCCTCAAGACATTCTACACTTGTCCTTTCTGCCACTGCGTGTCGCTGTTCATCCATACCGTTGATCATGTCCTTTGTTAATAGAATAAATTACTGTGTGGGTTTTTTGGGTTTAGTGTGTCATGCTAGCAAACACTTGGTCCTGGGGAGGGATTGTGAGAACCATAATAAATAGCTATTTGAGTAGAAACACAAGTTGGAGTGTTTGCCTGACATCTGAAGTCAGGGAGAGCTTTATGAGCCCCAACCCTTAACCTGTGGAGTCTTACTAACTCCAGGTATCTTCAGAACTGATTAACTTGTAGTTAGAGTTATAGATGTTTCATAGCTCAGACTACTCCTTGGCAGAATCCAAGGCCTACTCTTTAGAAGTGTGGTGACTACCCTGCATAGCACTGCTTTGCGTGGTATGCTTTTCATCTTCAGTGTGAGATATAAATAGTTCTTCAGACTACATCTTCACTTCACAATCTTGCCCTCCAGGCTGTCTCTGATCACCTGGGATCTCTTCTGCGCTGTTACTGTGGGCCTTGCATGTTGAACCCAGAGTTTCAGCAGTACAAAGAGCATTCATTCCTCTCCCGTAGTGGCTACCAAAGCTGTAAGAAAACTCTAGAAACTTAGCACTGCTCTGACACTTAGAGAGCATCCTTTTGTAATTATTAGAGGCTTCTGTGCTGTGTGTAATGGTCACATTTACAGTGGGGAGCAGTATAGAAACAGTGAGCTTACTACACACCCTTGCTTACTACACATACTTCTACTAGAAAGCTATTGGATGGTACTCCCTACTTTCTGATACATCACCATGAACTTCACAGTTTAGTTTCCTATAAAATCTCTTTTAAACCTCTTCTGTAATCCAATGGCACTTTTCTTTGTGCCCTTTTAGGTGTCTCCATATATAGCAGCAATTACTCCTTACCCACAAATGTTGACTAAATATTTCTGTTCTCTCTATTTTTCTGTCTATTCTAATATACCCAGTGAATAGGGCAATGAAGGAAAACCACCAATCCACACTAACAAGGTTACTCAGGAGGCTGGAGTGTTGGGTCAGAGAATGTGAACACTGGATACTCTTCCAGAGACCATGAGTTCTCAGTACCTACATTGCAGTTCACAACAGTCTGTAACTCTATGTCTAGGGGATCTGACACCCTCCTTTGGCCTTCTCAGGCACTTGGTGCACACAGTCCACAGACATACATGCAGGCAAAACACCATAAAAATAAAAATAAAGGCTAAAAAAAATAAGGTATCCTAGTAACATTGTCCTGGATCAGCAGAAATGACTTGTTTGTGACTGAGGTTGTGAGTTTTTCCTAAAGTCCTGTAGAGTTTGGAAATGTCATTATATAGTAGAGATAAAAGCAAGAAATTTCAGAAAACCCAAACCAGATCATACTTACCTGTCCTTGTTCGTACAAACATATCAGCAAGATAGACTACATCTGATGCATAATCAAAAATGAGCCAATATTCTAGGTAATCAGACTGGAGTTCATCAAAACATGCTCTATAAAAGAAAAAAAATGTTTAAATAAGATGACATGGAGACTAATTAAAATCAAAGTCCCCTTTGTATAATTTTTTCATGGTGCCACCTATAACATGCTAAGGTTAGAAGGATCTATAGAACACATATAATCAATCACATGTTCCCCAAATTCCTCTTTGGGTGTTCTCTGGGTGTTCTGGTTCATTTTCTCACACTTCTGAGTTCTAATACCTTTTCTATCAATACTTGTTGGGTCTATGTAGATATCAGATAAGAATTAACCAAGCATGATGGAACATTCCTTTAATTCCAACACTGGGGAGGCAGAGCAGGAAGAGCTGTGAGTTCAAAGGCAGCCTGGTCTAAATGGAGAGTTGTAGGACAGCCAGGGCTACACACAGAAATCCTGTCTCAAAAAACAGTGACCAAGAATAAAGTATTTCAGCTGGGAGAATCCTTCCATTGGTAAAGTGCTTGCTGTGCAAGCTTGAGGTTCTGAGTTCAAACCTCAGAACCATGTTAACAACAGCAGCAATAGAACACCCATGATGTTACATGCTTGGCATCCTAGCTCTGCAGAAGCAGAGAGGAGCAGCCTTCCCCACTCCACCCCATTTTGATGTCCAACCATCCTGAATATGCTGGCTAGTTCCAGGTCAGTGAGAGCCTGAATATACTGGTTAGTTCCAGGTCAGTGAAAGATTATATCTCAAATGCAAGGTAGATATTATCCCGAGGACACTTCTGGTCTCCACATACATATGCATAAATGTGTATGCATACACACACAAATGCACACATGCATGCACAAACATACAAAAATAGTTTATAACTAAAGTCAAATCCCAACAGGTGAAGCCCAGTGATCACAAAGATTGTATTCCCTATCTCTACCCATAAACTTTCAGGGAAAATGTTCCTACTCTTGAACAACTAAGATGTTCAAAATACTACATTTTTCATTATTTTTGTTTTGGCTTTTTGTTTGTTTTTTGTTTTGCTATGGGCAATTATGTTTTTCTAGTGCAAAATTATAGTTTCTCCCACTGTCCAAATACCATGGTTGAACAACCGGAGTTTGAAATTTTAATCTACTTTTATACCCTTCCCATTCCAAGACTTTATGTCCAAGCGCATTAAGAATAAAAGACATTCTGACCTCAGGAAAACACACCAGGAAGGATTCAGCCACCCTTTCCAACTGATGCAGAGGAAAGTAGTTTGCTCAGAAGAGACCTAGGTCAAAGGTATGTTGGCAGGAAACCTCTTATGTGTTTTGAAATTCACACAAAATATATATTCAAACCTTGCAATAATCATTGTCCAGTTGTACATCACAGGTAAAGTGATACAAAACAGCCAGTTGTAGTACGTGTTTCCAGAAGGATCAATGACAACAACTTCTTTCTTCTCCCTACCAACAATTAGAAATAAAAGGGAAAGTTACTAAGACACAAAAAGATCTGTATTTACCATCTCAAGTGTGGCTAAATCCACCACAGTTAATTAATTAATTAATTTATTAATTATATAGTAATTAATGTAACAGAAGAAGTATCCCCTTGACTTAGGAAGATTAGCGCCATAATTATACTCACCATAAGAAGTTAGTGAGGGCTGAGTAGATAGTTAAGCCGCCAGTCTTATAATAAACCATATGTTAGATTTCTACCAAAGCCCTATATTTACTACAGCAATGCACTGAGTTCTGTTCCCCAACTACAGAGTGGAAATAATGGCAGGAATTACAGGAAGCTATAGATTTCCCAACAGTTCCTTGTAAGGTTAAGGGTCAGAGGATGGTGGCTTTTCCATCACTTCCCTTCCCCTATTTGGAAGTAAAAGGACCTGAACTACAGTGTTGAGGGGAGGGGCTTGTGACTCAGTGTCTCTTCCATAAAGATGGGCAAAGCAGCAACAATAGCACAGTACTGACTCAAATGTTTGTAGGAATGATCTCTAAGAGAGGCAGTAGCAGACATAAAGAATAAAAGAATCAAACCATGATTAAAGAGACATTTGAAATGTGCTGGTACCGAGCCTATCTTTTTAAGAATTTTCCTCCTTCTAAAAGCTCCAACAACTTTCTGAACAGGTACAAATCGCTGAATTATTGGTCAGTGGATTATTTTGTATAAATAAATTCAGAAAATAAACTTATTTTTTGTCTGAAAGAAATGTCCTTAAAAGCTTTGTAAATATGACTTTGCCCTAATTTTGTGACATTTGAGATCTCAGTGGTCTACTTGACAAGGAGTTCCTCCAGAGCCAGCATTCAGGATGCACTTGTGCCATAGCCAAGAGCACTGTGGCTTTGGGGTACTTGTCAACATGTTAATGAAGTTGAATATTTAGTGGGAAGTGTTTTTTCATCGATGCATGAAAGAAAGAACTAACTAACACAGCAACATTCTTTAACTGGAAAAATTCATACTTGCTAGTTTTAGGAAACCTTGACAAAAAGTTTGATAGCAATTTATACAAAATGTTTGTTCTTAAGTGTTTAAGGACTTTATCTGAGGTGCTCTGAGCTTTGTAAAATGTTACCTACATCTGCAATGCATTATAATCTCACATGTGTTTGCAATGCCAGTAAAAATTACTTACTCTTCTTTCTTATCTTTGGTTTTCTCATCCTTCTTTTTCTTCTCTTTTTCCTTTTCCTTCTTCTTTTTTTTCTCTGGGTCCTTTTTATTTTCATTTTTATCACTGGCCTTGCTGGAAAAGTTGAGTATGTATAGTTATTGCATGCTAACAACACACAAAGACAGACACACACAGAGAGGCCCTGATGCAAAGTCTGGCTTACCTCTTCTTTTCCTTTTTCTTTTTCTTTTTCTCCTTTGGGTCTCTAAAGAAAAACAGCATCTGTCACAGTCAGATCACTTCCACCCCAGAAGCCTTCTGCTTACCTCCCCGTTGCACCTAAAGTCCTGCCTCGGTGCTCAGAAACCCAAAGGATGGACAAAAGCAAACAGCTGTGCAGACAAACAAGCAAAACATGCCCCACTTAACAAAAGACAAAAGTTGAAAGGGGCAGAGTGAAGAAATTCACTAGCTTAATAAACGACAGCCTCCAGTGAGGATACTTCCCAAATTCTAATATATAAAAATAATGATTTTGTTTTGTTTTATTTTAAGCTTATGATACTATTCTCATATATTGTTCATTTAAAACATTAAGAATCTCATGAAAATGTCATGAATTCTCTTTCAAGGAAAGAACATTAGCTTTGTTTTGTTGTCTCATGGAAACTTCATGGCCAGTCATTCTGGTCATGAGGTTGGACAGTAATCCCGGATAGGATCAAGCAGTATATCTGAAATGCAGCATGAACCACGGGGGGGGGGGGGTCATGCATAGATGGTGGATTAGCACACCATGCCACCCCATATCACTGACCACTGTTGCAAAAGCCCCCACCCCTCATGGCCTACCTATGGCCATATATGGAGTTTCTAGCTGTTGGAACACAGATCATAGATGAGTTGACTTGGAAACCCTCAAACAGGCTCTGTCTCTGCCATGAAACTATCTAAAGGTGGCCTTGAGACAGAGTGGTTAAGTTAATCTCCCCAATGACACAGCTTCAAGTACCATGCAGTCACCTCACAATCTATAGAAAATGATATGGTTAACTTAAGGGTACATGAAGATTCACACATTCGTGTCCATTGTGGTAACGCTAAAGGCCTTAACTAGTTGGTTGAGGACCTAGTTGGGGAAAAAAGATTGAATGATCAGGCAGAGTAGTTCTAGAGAACAGGCAAACTAACAAATCCATCGGCAGAACATTTGAAAAATCTTTGTATCCCATGCCAGAGAACAACCAGGTAGAGTTCAGGATGCAGCTAGCTGATAAATCTAGCTCCCACTGTGGTATTCCCAATGCTCATACAATGTGAATATGCACGCAGCCTCCATGACAACAAAAGTAAAGGCCATGATTGGGCCCAAAACATGATTTCTAACATGGCTGTTGCTGAACAGCCAGTCCTCCAGTTACAGAGTATCTGTGATGATGTCACTCCAGTGTTTAGCTAAATCACTGGATGGCAAATTAACTTCATTGATCTTTGCCAACAGAGAAAGGACATCAAATATTTTGGTACTCACTGATTTATATTGTGGTATGTGTTCCTTCTGGCCACAAATTTGACTGTATTATTGTTAAGGGCTTTCTAAAGTATGACCTCCCCCCCCCTATAAAGAATACAATGTAGCATCCCTTTGGGTCTACTTTAGAGGAAACTTCCAGTGCAGAATTGGATACTGTCTCAGTTAGGATTACTATTGCTATGACAGAACGCCATGACCAAAAGCAAGATAGGGAGGAAAGGGATTCAGCTTACACTTCCATAGGGCTGGTTATCACCAAAGGAGGTCAGGACAGGAACCTGGAGGCAGGATGCTTACTGGCTTGCTCATCACAGCTGCCTCAGCCTGCTCCCTTATAGGACCCAGGACCATCAGCCCAGTAATGGCACCACTCACGTGGACTGAGCCCTCTCTCATCTGTCACTAATTAAGAGAATACCCTACAGGCTTGCCTTCAGGCCAATCTTATGGAGGCGTTTTTTTTTTTTTTTTTTTTTTTTTTTCCAACTGAAGCTCTCTTATTTCTAGTGACCATAACTTGTATCAAGTTGACATAAAACTAGCCATCTGTACTGGCTCCATGAGATCCAGCTGTAAGGCATTTTCTCAACTAGTGATCAAGGGTGAAGGTCCAGCCCATTGTGGGTGGTGCCATCCCTGGACTGGTAGACCTGGGTTCTATAAGAAAGCAGGCTGAGCAAGCCAGGGGAAGCAAGCCAGTAAGTGACATCCCTCCATGGCCTCTGCATCAGGTCCTGCTTCCTGACCTGCTTGGGTTCCAGTCCTGAATTCCTTTGATGATAACAGCATGTGGAAGTGTAAGATGAATAAACCCTTTCCTCCCTAACTTGCTTCATGGTCATGATGTTTGTGCAGAAATAGAAACCCTGAGTAAGACACCATCCCAGATGCTGAGTTTGAAATCCCATAGTCCTGTTGTATGTTGCTCCACTCAGAAGATTCTGACATGTTACAGGTATGGAGTGAGCTTCAGATGGCACTGAAATGCTGCCAGAGAGTGCAGATTTCCTGAAGATAAGTGACTATGACTCAGGGCACTGTATACATGAGGAAAGAATGGTCATTAGGTAATGCTCTGTGCCTATACATGTCAAGGAACCACGGTATTTAGTTAGGTATACTTTACAGAGGAAAAGTACACTTCTCATCCCTGCACATCTAGATTTTATGGTTCCAGAGAGTCTCATTTCATGCAAGAGGGTCTATACTTCTGCCAAAGGGCACAGGTACAGTCCTATTAAACATTAATTTATGGCTATCCTCTGGCCACTTTGCACTCCTTATTCCAAGAAATGAATTAGCAAAGAATCACCAGACTGTAAAGTTTATGGTCCTGATCATCAAAGGTAGGTGGCACTAATGTTATGCAATCAAAAAGTAGAAAACTGACAGGCACATGACCTATTTTTATAGTTCTGCTTCACAACACGTGGGTCACACCCCCTTTAGGGGGTCAAAGGACCCTCTCATAGGGGGTCACATGTCAGACATCTTGCACATCAGATAGTTACAATCCATAACAGAAGCACAATTATATTTGTGAGGAGCAATGAAAGTAATTTTATGGCTGGTGATCACAACACGAGGATCACAGTATGGTATCCTCTGGAATTTCCCCAGCCTGTCTTTGACAGTGAGTGGACAAGCCTAGTAATCATGTCCAAAGGAAAACATGATGCCCAGATAAATGTCTGCATTTTCCTAGACCAGAAACTCTACACAATGCTGAGGGCCCTGTAGAATGAATAAAAGCAGATAAAGAATTTCTGTGTGAACCTCAAAAGCATCTAAAGGTGTCAGAGATCTTTCTACATTCCACTGACTGTCCGGTTACAAGTTTCCCTGAGACAAAACAACATCCCAAACCCTTAGAGGGAGCAGCCCCATAATTTCCTATCAGGCACAGGTGGGCTGTAAGGTCATAGTCACACATAGCTTTCAGGTGCTTACGGTCCACACACCAAGCCTTGGTTATTACCACTCACTTTCTCAAGACCTGGATGATGAAAATTGGCACTTTAAAATTTATCTTCCAGCTTGCTAGCACTGCTCTTATTGAATGTGTGACCGTTTTGAACGTGTGTGACTGTTTTGAATGTCTGTGTGTGACTGCAAACGCCCGGCTCTGTCACCTGGGGATGATAACAGCTTGAAAGCACACCCATGCCCCGAACTCCCATGAGATCAAATCTATCCTCTGACATTCAGCATCTCCCTCTGCCCAGTTCCATCTCTAACTCCTTTCTAGGTGTCACTCTGAAGGGCACATCCAATAAATCTACACACAAACCTCTATGTCAGAGGCTGACGCCTGGAGAATGTGACCCAAGATCTATGTTTGGGGATTTATGACCTTTGTTGTACTGAGGAAGGGCAATTGCATATGTCACATAGACCTTTTAAAAATCATATATCCAAGCAAATGACTAAAATAATATGCATAGTACTTTGAATAGGGGCAGGTATATTTTCAAGATATAAATTAGCAAAATAATAGAATGTCGTCTCTGTTAAATTATTTCACATGCTAAGTATTAGCTATATCTCTAATTTAGACACTGCTAGTTTGTTTGTTTGTGTTTGTTTTGCTTGCTCTTGGTTTCTCCTGTAGATGTACTTACTGGTCTTTGTTGCTGCTGTTGTTAACATTGAAAAGAGCCATCGCACCTGGCAAGTACTGATCCCTGGAAAAGGAAAAACACATAGGAGATCACAATGGCCACCATGGCCATGGTCAACAAGTTGTCTTTTAAAACGAACAGCTTGCAGTATTTTTATTCACTACATAACATTGCCCAGATGACTATTTTAAACATGCAAAACCTCTGTGAAGCATGGCTTGCCAGAAAGCAGGGCATGGAACCAAAGCGATTAGTAAAGGCTAATTGGTCAAGGTTTGTACCAAAAAAATTTAGCATTGCCCTTGGCCGTGAGTGAACCAAGATGGATGCCACTGGCCTCATAGTCAGAGAACACAGGAAGATGGGAAAGAAGAGTTTTAAAAATATAGAATGGGAAGCCAGAATTGGTCAACGGAAAGAAGCAGAAGGAAGGGAAAGATAAAAGATAAAATTAGATTATTTAGAAGCGGTACCTTGATCTACAGGGTACCACACTCCTTCGGTGTCCTCCGGGCTCCATATCTGAATGTGACTGCTTTCTTTACTCTTATAGGTATTAAACTTTCCCCTCCTAACCCCACACCAGATCTCCTAGGAGTGGGCTTTACTGGATGTAGAAGGTCAGAGAATGATGATATCCCACCCTGTCATATGTAGTTATTTCAGAGCCCTAAATGGGTGCATTCAGGAGACACAAGGGATCATGGGAGTGTGGGGAGCCAAGCTCACCCAAGACTTTCTAAGAGGCCCTGATGAAAAGACAAGTGGAACTTCATTCTTGTCCAGGAACAGACATGGTGAGGCCAGTCAGAGACTAGAGCCATTGCCTTGAAGGAGTCAAGGTCGTGGTTTCTGAGGACCTGACATCCCACTGGGCTGAGGTTATCAGTCCTAAGGCAGCTCTGCCTGAGGTATCCTGTGTTCTCTTTGCCAACACTGTCTGATTAAGCTCTCTACTGACCTTGGCTATTTCCCTCCTACAAATAATACATATAATGCTGTACTCCTTAGTAAGCTTGCTTGCAGGATTTTCTGGTCCCAATGACTACTTTTGTCTTCTTGGTTTCTCATCTTTATTTCTCATCTCCAGGGATCATGCTCAGACTTGCTGTTTGGGCCTCTTATTCCTGCAGACTCAGGTCAGGAGAGGTATCGGGGTATAAAGTTCTGAGAAATAGACATTAGTCTCAGAGAGCATGATGGATCACAGTAATGACTGGGAATGCTATGGTGCCAAATAATTAGACACTTGCAGTTTTCTGAGAGAGGTCAAAGGCAAGGAACAGAAATAGCAAGGTACTTATGAAATCTTGCACGGTATTTCTATGGCGAGAGCCCACTTTTTTTCAAGCCCACTGTCTAGAAGGAATAGATGGTTTTTCATTCAAGTGATTTTTAAAAGACACATTCTGGAGGGTAGACGCCCTGCTCACCTCTGTGATGGTTCTCGCCTTCGGTCTGAGTTGCTTCTAAACAGAGAGTCGTCATTCTCTGACTCTTCAGACAGAGAGGCACTGTCGTCATCAGAAAATGAGCTGCCATCCAAAGGGAAGCAGAAGTGAGTAGGATGCACGTTTTAACCAGCTCTGAGGGGTACCACTTCTAATCAAGGTGAACACTCACCCCATCACTTTCCATCCTTCTCACACTAATCCACAGCACATGTCTAGAGTGAGATAGTAGCATAGTGTTCTACAGAGTGTGTGCCCAGCAAAGATTCAGAAGCACTTTCTAGATCTCCCATGACTATTGTTTGATGCAGTGGTAGGTCAATATTTGTCCAATAGAAAGTTAGTATCTAATTTGGGGTCATTTAATACATGTGAACAAACTGTCACTTCTGTTACTTCTCACACACACACACAAGCATGTACACTATTCATTTGTGGGTAACTATTTTAAATCACACTATTACATTATATTATTAGATTTCACACTCTATACACTTTTTCACATTTATGTATCGAAATGTTATCTGTTTAGATTTTATGTTTCCCACGGGGAAACATCCTACTTCATAAGTTAAGAGGCATCTGTTATAGCTGCTTAATAGATGTTTTCAAAGACATAATTTCATGTGATGAATAAATGATACTGTTCCAATGTATAAATAAATTCACTAAATCTCATAGGTCATACATTTTAAAGTTGCAGACTTTATGATGAAAAGGAACCTAGATGAATTACAAAGATATCACATTTGTGTTAAAAGTGTGTGAGGAGGTGCATGGACTCACCTGCATGCTCCATTTTCCATCCGTCGGATTTCCTTTTCGATGGCTGGAACAATCGCATTGGGAATGTTTATGAAGGAGTGCCATGTCTTGATAATGTTTGTCTTCATGGTTAGTTTGATATCTGAGAAGACACAGATTCAATTAATAAAAAGCATGTCTGTGCTTGCATATATAATCACACTTCACACTACAGTGGCTATGCTGAGACACCGTGACCTGTTGTGTTTTATAAAAAGAAAGAGAAAAGCCAAAAAGGCCAGAGAGAGAGAGAGAGAGAGAGAGAGAGAGAGAGAGAGAGAGAGAGAGAGAGAGGAGGGGGAGGGAGGGCAAGAGGCCATGAGCATGTGGAAAGAGACGGGGAGAGGAATGGGGGAGAGAGAGGAATAAGGAGCAAAAACAAGAGGAGAAGAGAGCAAGGGAGCAAGAGAACAAGGGAGAAGGAGGAGGTAAGCAGCTCCTTTTATAGTGATTCAGGCACACCTCCCGGTTGCCAGGTAACTGTGGGGCGGAGCCTAAACTAAATGCCAACACAGCCCATCTCTTAAATCCAGTCCAAGGACTCCTCATCCTTAATGGTGTTAATCACATGCTCCTGTCTTTGCTACAGCAACGTGCACACGTTTAACCAATTCTCTCCTGTGCTAAATCACTATGCACTCTGTTCTCAAAGCTACACACTAACTTCTATAGAGGCCTTTGTAACAATGGCAGAGTGCTTAATATATAATAGACATTTGAGAGACAGTTACTCATTGAACAAATAACTTTTCATCAGAAGTTATGAAAATTGGGGCTGGAGAGATGGCTCAGTGGTTAAGAGCACTGACTGCTCTTCCAGAGGTCCTGAGTTCAAGTCCCAGCAACCACATGTAATGGGATCTGATGCCCTCTTCTGGTGTGTCTGAAGACAGTGACATTGTACTGAGATGCAGAATTTATTAAAATCTGGTGGGGGGCTGGAGAGTTGGTTCAGTGGTTAAAAGCACTAACTGCTCTTCCAGAGGTCCTGAGTTCAATTTCCAGCAACCACAGGTTCACAACCAACTGTAATGGGATCTAATGCCCTCTTCTGGTGTGTCTAAAGACAGCTACAGTATACTTATATATATTAAATGAATAAAATAAATCTTTTTTTTAAGTGGGATAAGCTACAAAAAATATCTGGTGAATTTGCAATGAGTTTTGAAATTGTTTTGGGTGTTAAATGTGGACGGCGCACAGCATGCAGCTCTGTCTCCCTGTCGTCTGTTTTTGTGGTCCACAAAGACAGAATGAACTAAAAATATCTGCATTTCCCCGATTCCTGTGTCACTGAGGATTAAACAGTCATGTGTGCATCTGTGATACTTGGGAGCAGAACCGAAGCTAAGAACATTTTCCCACTTTGTTATGACAGCCAGGAAGAATAGACAAGAGACCAGCGACGTTTACTAAAGCAGAAATCCCTGGCCAGTCAATCACAACTTCTCTGCGTCCTAAAAACATGGCGTTAGGTTTACACTGGAAGGGCAAGAGTAAACGGGGAGGCACCTAAATCTGACTACAATAAAGATGGCTCCTCGGACTCAGGCTCACAGTTGAGGGGACATGTTCGTGCCAGTAGCAAGGCTCTCACTAACCTTGGAGAAGAGAGAGGAAGGATTTTCTCTGCAGGCCAGGTCTAGAACACCATTTTGTAAGCTTGCTTAGAACTCAGTCTGGAGCCTACTACTCCAAACCTTGCAATGACCTTTAGGTCCTGGTCCCTTAAATTAAAGCTAAGAAGAGGACAGGCAAAGAAGACCCAGTGTGCTGTCTCATTTTTTTTTTAAATAGACAAATTGTTTTCTTGACCATTAGTTCACAGAATGCTGTAAGACAATGCCAAAATGAGAGTACGGGAAAAGACAGAGAGGAGGATGCAAAAGAAGAAGGAGGATGATGGAAAAGTGCCAGAGGAGGAGACAGGCTGAGGTGCTGTCCAGATCCTATTATCCGGAGGATGTATGAGAGTAATGCTGGGTCTGGGGAAGGGGTTCAGTAAATAGATAAAGAACTTGCCCCATTAGCATGAGGACCTGGGGTAGAGTCATGAAACCTATGGAAGTACCAGGCAGGCTTAGCAACCTGCCTGTGATCCCAGAACATGGGAGGCTAGGATCTCCTAGCAAATGGCTGGCCAGACTGGCCAAATTAATGAACTCCAGCTTCAGAAGAGAGATTCTGCCTCAAAATATAAGGTGAAGGGGGATCAAGGAGGACACCTAACATCAAACTTTGACCTCCACATGTATGTACATACATACACATACATGTACACATACATATCAACGTACACATGGCCAACATGCACATGCACACCATATACACAGACATGATAAAATAGAATGTGAATGGCCAAGATTTTCCGGCTGCAGTTTAAAGGTGTGCATAACGGCCTCTAGATCTTACTTCACAGTTTTGTACTAGTCTAAACTTTCGTGACAATGAGAGAATTGTCTCCTTAAATGTACCCATAGGTCATTTACTGGAAGAACAAAAGAATCACTACAAAGTATGTTCTATGTTCACAAGCATGAAAAAAAAATAAAGAAAGGTGAAGTTAGACCAGCAGATGGCTCAGTTGTAATGTGCCTTCCATGCAACCATGAGGACCAGAGTCCCATCCCCAGAGCTCACATAATGCTGCGTGTGTTGATGCATGCCTACAATGCCAGTGCTGGCCAGGCAGAGACAGGAGGACCACAGGGGGCTCTCTGGTCAGCTAGACTGGCTGAATCAGCAAGCTCCAGAATGCAGGAACAGATAGTAACTGAGGAAGACACCAGTGTCAACCTCTGGCCTCACACATACATGTAATTGCACCTCCTGTGCACACACGTGTACACACATACACACTAAGCATACACACGAGAGTAATGATAACTTTAGATCTGGTTGCTTTAAAGTGCTGAAGAAGAAACCAGGGCTAGATAAGTCATAGATTCTAGAGAAGAAACTATTATCCACATATATTAAGCCAATACAATTTCTAACTATATTCTAAATACATATCCTTATACCCGCAGTAAGTGTAGCTTTTGTCACTCAAAGAAGAAGCATTCTTTAAATGTACATTTCTTTTTTTTAACTTATTTACTTTACATCCCACTCACTGACCCCTTCCCGGTCACCCCTCACTCCTTCCTTCCCCCATTTCCCCTCCCCTTCTCCTCTGGGCAGGTGGGAGTGCCCGTAGGTAACCTTGCCTGACCTAGCACTTCAGGTCTCTGCGAGGTGGGAAGAAATCCCTGGCCAATCAATCACAACTTCTCTGCGGGAAGAAGTATTTTAAATTGTAGGTTCCCCACTGCTAAGGCAACTGAATGTTAGGGTCACAAAGTTTTTGGTAACACTGAAAAGGGTCTCGGTGTGACCAAAAGTTAGTTAAAAATCCAAAGCACAATGAACAAACAGTGCTTCTGGGAGCCCAGTTGCTTTACGAAGCCTCATCACAGCCTTGGTTCTTAATACACAGCATATAGAGTCTGAAAGGCCACAAGTTATTAAACAGAAGCATCAATACCAGATTTGGGTTACTTCCCTCTGAGCGATTCCCCAAAACAAATAATTTATTGCCACTCATGTTTGTCAATCACAAGAGCTAGACAGTAAAATATTTCAGCTGAAGATAACCCATACTCTGGATTTTGTCACAGAAAGATGGTGAAGCTGATCTGGAAGCTCCCTCCCAGCTCCCACAGAATAGAAGTCGATATACAAGCAGCTAAGGAAGAAAAGTCATCACCCTAGCTATGGGCCTCAACTGCTGCAATACCAATTTCTTAGAGCCACTGGTATAAATGATTGTTCTGGATGTCATCATTCTGACATTCATTCTGATTGGACATGAAGCTCACTCTACTGAAGGGAGTTTATGCCGGGTGCTGTGGGCTTGACAATAAGCCTGTGTATCTGCAAAGATTGTAGGTCCTAAGGGTAAACCTAATGATTCTGTTTTGCTACGTGGGTATGTTATTCAACAGCCTCCTAAAATTATATGGTAGTTCTACTCTCAGATTTGTCAGCAAAACTTCTTTTCATTGACCAGTGGTCAATACAAAGACTCGTGGCTGGTTAAGGTGCCAGAAATCCATGACAGTTCTGTGTCAAGCCTTTTACTGGACATCCATATCACCCTTTCAAATATCAGCTAACATGGGGGGGGGGGCAGGAAGAAGGTAAGAGGCAGACAATAGAGAAGAAGGTTATAAAATGTTGTCTTCTGGCCATGCGGTGGTTGTTTAACCAGGCCAGTGCAAGGCTGGGCCAGTCAACATTCAGTTATGAGTGGGTCAGGAGCTCATAGGGCCTCTGCTGGCCGTGGAGCAATTATTGGCAAACAACTGCTGCAGGAACATGGGGAATCTTTGTCCTTAGTGGGATAGTCATGACTGAGCTGTCCGGCTCCCTACGCAGGCCCATATGGATAGCCTTGGCTAAACTCAGTGGCTACGAAGCAAAGACAAAAAGATACAATCATGAGGTACTTGTTGGTAGAAGGATTGTTGGGGGTGAGAAAGGTGTGAGAGACAGTGTGAGGGTGAGTGTGAGCATTATATACACATATAAAATGGTCTAAGACTAAATAAAATTTTAAATGAAAACACTTTAAATAAATAAATAAATAAATAAATAAATAAATAAATAAATGAGGTTGGAGAGATGGCTCAGTGGTTAAGAGCACTGACTGCTCTTCCAGAGGTTCTGAGTTCAATTCCCAGCAATCACATGGTGGCTCACAATAATCTGTAATGAGATCTGATGCCCTCTTCTGGTATGTCTGAAGACAGTGACATTGTACTCATAAAATAAATAAACAAATCATATAAATAAATAAATAAATAAATAAATAAATAAATAAAAGAAACCATACTCCAGAACAAATGGACCAGATGAACTTCTGTGGAACTTTCTGCCCAATAGCTGCTGAATATACATTTTCATCACCAGTATTAAACATTCTCCAAGTCAGGCCACAAACCAAATCATAACAAATTATATTAAGTACCTTATTGGACTGCAGCGCACTAAAAGTAGAAATCAGTTACAAGAAAAAGGTTGGAAGCTATATAAATATATAAAAAACAAACAACTTACTTTTGGACAACCAGGAGTTGAATGAAAAAAATTTAGTAGGAAATTTTCATTTTTCTTGAAACAAAGGTGGAGCACAGCATCCCAAGTCCTGTGGGATACAGAGAAGGAAAAACTAAAAGCAAAGTTTATGCAGTCAGTGCACATCAGAGAGACAGGAAGCCCTTCAGTGGACAACTCTTTACTACAATGGCTCTCAACCTGGGGGCCATGACCTCTTTGGGAGTTACAATAACCCTTCATGGGGGTCATTTAAGACCATCAGAAAAATGCAGATATCTACATTATCATACATAACTGTGGCAAACTTACAGTTATGATGTAGCAACAAGAATAACTTGATGGTTGGGGGTCACCATAGGAGGGACTGTAATAAAGGGTGATAGCACTGGGAGAGTGAGAACCACTGCTCTAGAGGATTCCCTCATTCCTTCTGCTGCTCTCAGAGAATTAGACGAGTCAATACAAGACCAATTCAAGGTTAATAAAAAGAAGGAAAGAACGAAGACCAAAGCCAAAATCAAAGAAATAGAGACTAAAAGTTACAGACAACAACAAAGGAGCTTGTTCTTTGAAAAAAGAAGCAAACTTGGTAAGCAAAAAGTATAAATAAATCTAATGAATGAAATGAAAGATAAAAAGGAGGCACTACAACTGGTATTACGGAAGTGCAAAAGACCTAACAGATTATGGCTAAAACACCGTAGTAACAAATAGGATAGCCTAGAAGCAATGGAAAATCCATAGATGCCACATTTTATCAAGATTGAGTCACAAAGAAACAGAAAACCTAAACCTATCCCTATCAAGTACTGATATGCGATCAATAATGAAAATACTCCCAGCAAAGAAAAACCTAGAGCAAATGAGAAAGATCAATTGCTTAATGAAGAATTGGTGTCAGGTTTAAGTTATTGGAAAACAGAAGGTGAGGGAATTTTCCCAAACACTTTCTAGGTTAGAATTACCTTGTGATTCAAAATCAGATAAGAACATAATATATAAGGAACAGGCTAGGCCAGTACCATTGATAAACAGAAAAGCAGAAATCCTAGGAAAATAACAGCATGCTGGATCCAGAATCCACATCAGGAAATTTGATCATCATGTCCAGCCAAGGAGAGAGTTTCCCAGAAGTACAGAGATGGTTCAACAATCTAAAACCAATAAATGTGTATATCACACCAATAATATTCAGGACAAAAGCCATATGATCATCTCAGCAGATACATATAAGGCGTGTTCAGAAAGTCAACAACCTTGATATGAATCTCTGAACAAATTAGATATAAAAGGATAGTACAGGTGGGTAAATATGATCAAAAATACATGTGTGTACAAGTATAAAATGTCATGATGAAACATGATATTCTATACAATTAGTATTTTAGTAATGATTTTAAAACAAATTCAAAACAAAGGTTGGGTCAGTCAATGTCTAGAGTGTGCAGAACGGAAAATAACCAAAGGCTCTTTCTGATGAGCTTTATGGGAAGACTGAATATTTCCCCAGGATCAAATCAAAGTTAGCAGTATTCTATCATTACAGTATATCATCACCTAATTAACAGTATTCTAACATTACTGTATATCATATAGTTAGCAGTATTCTAGCATTACTGTACTTCATATAAGAGGTCCTAAAACTTTTAATAATGGTGGCAAGAAGCAAAAGGCTTTCTAATAATAACAAAGAGAAACAAAAATCTCTTGTATGAGAACCTTAACTATTTCCATGTTATATTTTATTTTACATGTATTTTATGCTTATTATAACTAGTAAGATTTCAATACATACTATCAAACCTTTCAAAAAATCAAGTACTGACAAAAATATATTCATATAGTTTTATGCCAAAATGCCTTTAAAAATCTGTACATTTATCTCTGTTTTTTTAAAAATAAAGTTGTAAGAAAAAAATCTCTTGTTTGCAAATGATAAAATAGTACATAGAGAGAAGCCTAAAGAATCTCCAAAAATAGAACAAATTAATAAATGTAACACTTTTAAAGGATAAAGTGATCACTGTAAAAGCTATAGTTTACACCTAGATACTAAAATGTTAAACACACACACACACAAACACACCCCTCATCTGACCAATGTCAAGTTATTTCGAACCTCCCTCATTCATCAGAATCAACAGAGGAACAGTGAAAGCAAATGGAAAATGACAGGCGCATGCAGGTGAGAGTTTTCAAGTGGAGTCGGGCACTCACAGCTAGTAGGTGTAAGAGGGAGACCCATCTGGATCGTAGAAATGAGTCTGATTTAATTTCCACACCCAGAGAGACACTGCAGAACAGGGCTGCGAGAAGAAGGGTAGTTTGCTGAGATGGGGCTCTTTTTTCTTCCCAAAGGAAACGAGGAATCAGGGAAGATTTTAAAGAAGAGAATGGCAACACCTGGCATGAACTTTAGAAAGGTCAGCCTGGTAGCTGTGCACAGGCACGTAGATTGTTTGTACCATTAATTTTTGTTACAGAGTCTTGACTGGATCTGTAAGTTCAGTCCTTGATCCTCTATGGACAGCCGTTGTTTTAAAACCCCTGCATTCGTGCCAGATGCCACTTGTCCTCCATTCCCAAGAAGTCATTCAACTTGAGCCACACTGGTCCCTCCACCTATGAAATCTTAGTAACTGAGCAGAACTTTATAAAACACAGTGCAGGGGTTTGTACAGGAACGGGACTCACTGACTTAGAGATGCGGATGATAGGGCCCTAGAAATGGTCTCAGCTGGCTTTCCATGGCTGTGGTAAAACACTGTCAACAAGAGCATCAAGGGAAGGAAAGATTTTATTTCATCTTGGAGCTTTTAGTCTCATCATCCCAGAAAGCCAGGCCTAGAACTCACTTCAGGACTGGTACATGGGGATTGTAGCTTACTGGTTCGCTCTTAGGGCTTGCTCAGGATGCTTTCTTACCGTACCTAGGGTGACCACCAGCTCAGAGGTGACACTGCCCACAGGAAACTGGGCCCTCCCACATCACTCAGCAACAAGAGGTGGCCAGAGCAGTAATCAATGGAAGGATTATAAGTTATCAGTAGGTACCAAGTGATACAGTGGTAGAGCAGGCAGTGATGGAATGCTGTGGCTTTGGTCTCACAGCACTCTGGTTCCAATGAGAAAGAGAAGGAAGAGGCAGGTGTTGGGAAAATCCTGGGTTGCACATCAACTTAGACGGGGGCTAAGCAGGGCGGCCGGAGTTAAATACAATCATACAAATGGAATAAGGAGTTTGCGTGATACTTAAGTGGAAAATGGCATGCTCTAGGCTTTGAGAAGGAGATGCCAGAAAAATGAAAACATGATAGAAAAATAGAAGTCAAGGGGACAACAGGTATGATAGACAAGTCTAATAAGAAGAACAGAGGGAAGCTGGGAATCAAGGATTCCTACTGAGCACGTGAAGCATCTTTGAGTCAAGGGCTTGCATGACCCTGGTGGAAATGAAGAGAAGGTCCACAGAGTGGAGAAAGACAACAACATGATGCACAGATGCTGAGAATACCAATGTCAGGGACCCTTTGCTGGAAGGGCATGGGTATCCCCTGTGTCTACTAATTCAATGACCGTGGAACAGCACCAAGAAGCTCATAGAATTCACATGACAAGGAGTGGTAGAAGGTCAGATCCCCACAGGAAAAGATGAGGGTGTAAGTGCAGTTTGTTTACTGTTAGGATTGTACTGTAAGTATCTGATATGCAGGATATCTGATATGTGACTTCTGCCCCCCCAAAGTCACAAACCACAGGTTAAGAACCACGGCCATAGTCCATCCGAAGGCGGATTGAGTCATGGAGGAGTGTGGGGTGATACAGCAAGCAATCCAGGGCAGGAAAGCACTGGCCTTTCTAAGACACTCAGTTAGTACTTTCACTCTGCGGGGCATCAGTTCTCCAGACTTGAGGTAAAACATTTGCAACTGCTTCAGGACAAACGGCCCTGGGGAACCTTAGGGTTTTCTGGTGGGACGAATGTGGAGAGTATGAGGACCAACACACAGGAAGATGCCGCCTTCCACACCCGTACTTCCACAGAGAAAATAAGAAAAGTGTTTACCGAATACCTAACAGCTCAAGCATCCTGAGGTGTAGTGCATAGTCCCGTGGTCCCCAACCTTCCTGCTGTGACCCTTTAATACAATTCCCCATGTTGTGGTGAACCCCCAGCCATAAAATTATTTCATCGTTACTTCATAACTGTAGTTTTGCTATGTAATTGATATTGTAAATATCTGATATGCAGGGTATCTGATATGAAATCCCTAAAAGAGTTACGAAGCACAGGTTGAGAATCATGACCATTGGCCATCTGAGGGCTGTGTGGTAAGTAGCCTTTCATATGTCTCCGTAGACACAGCTTTGAGAATGCTTCGAACATGAAAGTCCGGGACCAGAACTGCTAGTTCTAGCTCTGTTTATTAAAGTCACCACGTGAGTGCCATGATTTCTGCTCCATTAGACATTCAGCTAGCCCAAAACAAGTTCGCCACTTTCTTTTTACCAATGCTCGAGACTGTCAAATTTAGTTTCTTTCCATGTGGTAAGAGAAAAGTTCGTGTAGTGAAGTTTTTGATTGCTGCGCTAATAAACAAGCTCTCATGCTTAGGAGAGCTTAAGTTGCTTTTATGTAAATTATATATTCGTGCTGTTGCTCCACCATTTTGGTTAAATTTCCTCTCCTGTTATTTCAAGAGCATTTTAAAATATGAATAAATATGCTATATGGTAGAAAAAGCAGAATTTATTGGTAGGAACTGTACCTTATTAAAACAATGTACAAGCCACGTGAAGGATAAGCATCTCTATGCTAACACGTGGCATGTTAAGTCATGGAATCATCAGTTTTCCTTTGTTCTTTGTCTACATTGTACCTTAGTTGCATTGGTGGTTTAGTGGCAAGCCTTCCATATTGAATTCTAAAATAGCTTGGTTTTACAGAGTAAATATTTCACAAATGAGATTCTTTATAACAGAAAAAGGCATTTGTATAAGCACCTCTGTTTTATTTTTAAAGTGTCTTAATGTATGTATGAGTGTTTTGCCTACATGTATGTCAATGTAACACATGCATGTAGTGCCTGTGGAGGCCAGAAGGGGGCGTTGAATTCCCTTGAACTGGAGTTACAGATGATTGGGAGCCACCATCTGGGCTCTGGAAATCAAACCTGGTTCTTCTGGAAGAGTGACCAATGTTCACAGACTCTGAGCAACCCTTCCAACCCTGAACTTTCACTTAAAATAATTTGTTTTTGACTAATGCAAAAGATATTTGTTGGCCAAAGAGAACGAAGTTCCACTGAGAAAAGACTATGTTCTGGCAGAATAAATACCCAACAACCAACCAGGCATGGTTTCCAGGCTTGCCCGTCTCAGGATTTAACTGCAGGGCTGTTTACTTCTTACCGCAGAGATATCAAGATGTCGTTACCATCTAGAACCAGAGCAGGTTTTGCCTGCTCCACAGCAGGGAGGAATCCTCGACCCGAAACAGCAATCGTCTGCTTATCAAGGATGTGGTTTCTAACCACTGACTTCAGAAACTTACTATGAAGCCTCCACTGAGATCTTTCTGAGCTCTGGGCTCCTCCTTCCCTGTAAAGCAGGGGGGACACCTCCATGTCTATTGTGTGTGGAGAGCTAGTGAAAATTAACCAAGGCTTGAAGGTATAAAAAAATATACAAGTATAAGCTGATAATATGATTATGCAGTCCAAGTTCAGAGACTGAGATAAACACACAGACGATGCTAAGCCAACTGCAGTGGCTCACACCTATTCCCTCACACCTATACACATGCTATACTATAGCATGCAGGAGGCCGGGGCAGAAAAATCTCTGTGGCTTAGAAGCCAGCCTGGCCTAGAACGTGAGACCCTGCCTCAAAATGAAATGCAAGCATAGTGAAACGAATTCTCTGCTTTTCCCCTGACTCTGGGAAGCCAAAGCTGCCAAGGGAACTGTTAAGGAAATAGTAATTATCATCCCAGGAACAGAAGTAAGCTATAATTCCCATGAAAAACCATTACAGACCTGACACAGCACTGTTGGTATGTATGCCTCTCAAAAACAGATGGGCTGCCAACTTACTAAGCCAACTGTTCTCGCTGTAGGAAGAAACCCTCAATGCTTTCTTTGGAAGAAACAGCTTTCGCCAAGGGGATTATTATCATGACCATTAATTACCACAGTCTTTATAGTCCACAGAAAATGTGCAAAACAACCACTGCAAAGTAAAAATCTCAGTCAAGAGTGGAGTTAATGAAATCATAAAATAGTCTGTTCCTTATGATCCTTTTAAGCCAGTAAATATAATAAAAACAAACTTATACTTATATTAAGTATCAGAGAACGTGATCATAATACGTTTTAATATTTAGTGTGTTTTTTTATATAAGATCATGTTAGTCATCCGTCTGTTAGGCTAACAAATCAACTTACAGGAGAAAAGGTTTACAGTTCATGACCAGGTTGAGCCATTGCCTTTAGTTCCCTGGTGAGAGTAGCCGATGGTAGAATCCAAGAGCTTACAGCAGTGCAAAATTACTTACCTCAGGCCAAGAAACAAAGAAAAGCGGTCAGACTTCACAGGCTCCTTCATGAACACTCCGGTGACTAAAACCTCCCCAGTAGGTCTCATTTCTTAAATGTTCCCCTAGCTCCCATCAGTCCCACCCAAGGGTTTGGTTCTTCAACACATGGAGCTGTAGGGGTATTTAAGATCTAAACTATAGCATATAAATTATGACCCTGGAGCATCACAAGATCTTGCATCAACAAAAAGGTTTTCTTCAAAATCAGTATGTTTCTCTGATCACGAGCACACCGACTACACAAAGCCTGGAAACCACCTCCCCTCTCCACCTCCACAAGAAAGAAAGAATTCAGAACCTTCAGTTTGCTCCTTGACGTCCACAGTCATGAGAGCACTCTTCCACTGCTTACAGCAACCCAGTGTGTTGTAGCAGCAGAAAAACAGAGACAAGGGGGTACTCACTTCCTGTTGTACAGATCTATGTTCACAGGCAAATGGCCCATTGTCTCAGTATGGGGTGAGCTCCCCAGGAGTGGGGAGTTTGCATTCTTTTCCTTTCTTTATCTTGCTCCCATTTTATACTACAGATAAAACGAAGTCAACACTTGAGTCAAACACTTAGGGTTCAGCACATGAAGTCCCCTGGACACTAATTGCATATATTAATTTTATCCACCACAGTACACTATGTGTGTAACAGTTTGTCTTCCTGTGTAAGTCTATACCTTATCCCCAAATGATCACGTTAAAAAAATAGTTGTTATTTCGTTGAAAATAATCTGCGGATAGTATACAACCCAACCTGCACCTCAGTAATAGTTTTGGGGTTTGTTTTGCTTGTTGTTTTGCTTTGATTTTTGCTCTTGGCTTTCGCTGACTGCTTTCTCAAAGCAACGCTGTGTAACACTGTGCAGTTTGCTGAGAAGCGAAAAGGAAGAAAGAAGAGGAAGGGGTGGCATACTGGTGGGCAGTGGGGTAGCTCAGAGGTAAAAGCACTTGCTATTAAGCCTGATTCCCTATGCTCAGTCTCCAGGACCCATATAAAGGTGGAAAGGGAGAACAAATTCTACACCATACACATATCAATAGCAACAGCCTTTTTCAAGAGAGAAAGAAAAACAAATCTGACAGTATGGCATGCACATAGGCCAGTACTGTTAATGTTGGGAGAACCACAAAAATCACACTAAATCATGAGATCTGTGATTTCAGGAGTTTGGTACACAATAAAGGCAATGAAGTTTTTAGAAGAGGAAATAACATGGAGTCAAACCAAAATATAAAGAGTAGCTAATGAAAAGGCCCAGTCTCTCTCTCTCTCTCTCTCTCTCTCTCTCTCTCTCTCTCTCTCTCTCTCTCTCTCTCTCTCTGTGTGTGTGTGTGTGTGTGTGTCTGTCTCTGTCTCTCTCTTCTGTGTAGTGTGTGTGTGTGTGTGTGTGTGTGTGTGTGTGTGTGTGCACGCGCACACGTGTGCGCATGCAGTTTTAAATCAGGGTCTCACTCTGTAGCCAGGCTAGACTGGAACTTACTATGAAGCCTAGGCTGGCCCTGAAATGTGTTAATCTTCCTGCCTCGGTCTCCCGAGTGCTGGGATTACAAGCATGTGTACTGTCCCGGGCTTCCATATCTTTAATGACTGGTTTCAGGAAGTGAAAGGCATACTTTTAAATTTCCTCTATGGAAACCCTGACCCCTTGGTACCCACGATCTCGGAGACAGAGCTTTTGACATTGTGGTTAGTCAGGACAGGTTGGCTCGGTCTAATATGAAGGGTGTTGTTGTAAAGTGAATGGGAGGGAGGCATGTGAGAGGATCAGTGCTGTGCTGAAGGAACCACAGATTGGCTACCTGCCAATCAAAGACGGCAGCCACCCAAGAACCCAAACTGCCAGAACCACGAGATGCTGAGTTCTGTTGTGTCACCTAGCTGCCCAGCCCGTGGATCTCACTGACTCACTTCTTCCTGAAGCCACCTGAGCATTATTTACATTGCCCACCAGAAGATGATGACCAAAATATCTATGTGTTCAACACAGTCGCACACTCTTGCTCTGCAGCTGGTTGGCTCTGGCTGCATTTTGCTGTGGTCCCTCAAGTAGACCGATCCAGTAGGATGTAGGACTCCAGGTACTGCTGTCTTCTCTTCTGCATCCCAGTCTGGAGATCTTACCTTCAACGCACTGACTCACTGTTACAGGGGTCCTTGTCCGTGAGCCCCTCTCCCACCAGACTTGGCAATTATCAGTGAGCTCCTGTTTTTTGTTTGCTTGTTTGTCTGTTTATTTGTTTGTTTGGGGTGTTTGGTTTTTTTTGTCTCTATAATAGTGATTATCAACCTTCCTAACTCTTACATTAACTCAGTAAGAAGTGACCATTCAGTACAGTTCGTCATGTTGTGGTGACCCCTCAACCATAAAATTACTTTCATTGCTACTTCATAACTGTACTTTTGCTGCTGTTATAAATCGTAATGTAAACGTATGATATGCAGTCTATCTGATATTTGACCCCTATGAAAAGGTCATTTGACCACACCAAAGGAGCTGTGACCCAAGGGCTGAGAACCACTGCTCTATAACCTACACAGTGCCCAGCCCAAATTACACAACCAACCTTTTCTTTTAACGTTTGCTGTTTCTTTTGTTGCTCAAACACTACACAAATATGCATCTGTAGCCAGCTTTTGTTTTAAGGGTGTGTTTGGATAATTGTGACTGTTCTGTGAGTGTAAAACGTGTGCTTTCTGTTCACCGACATCCTTAGAGTAAGATGATCCTGAGAAAATTCAGTGTGCTTTACAAAGAAATGTTTATTAAGTTTGTAAGTTGATTTTAGAAGAATTGACATGTTAGCGTATGAGTTTTTTGTCACCAACAAGAGATGTCTTCTTTGTAAAACCCTGCTTTACATTTTTGCTAATTTTCATTAAATGTACTCTACATGTTACACTTTCACTTTTTGTTAAGACCCACTACCACATTATCTAATGGGTCTAAAAGGAAAATAATTAGTTTATAATTTTATTTTCTGGAGTATCATCTTGCTAACCTGACCATTTTTTATGGTTTTGAAGTTAATCCACTTGAGAATTTAGGATCCATGATTATATTATTCATAGGTAAATATCTTCAAATATTAATCTCACGCCCAAGCATGGTGGCCCAGGCATGGTGGCCCAGGCATGGTGGCCCAGGCATGGTGGAACATACTCTTGTTCCCAGCACTCAGGAAAGAGAGGCAGGGAGACAGATCTCTGAGAGTTACATTCCAGTTGGCTCTGCGTTCTACATACTGAGTCCCGGACCAGAGAGGACTACACTGTGAGAACCTGTCTGAAAAATTAAAAAGAAAGTATCTGGGGCTCTTAACCTTAATCTTTTCTTGTTGTGTCAGATGGGGCAATATATTAAACAGTAAATATTATATGGAATTATTATATGGAAAATTATATCAGGATCTAGAATTTTTCCTTGTAAGCTGGCTAGCCATTGAACATGGAAACATTGAAAATAGATGTCCAAGGATTATCTCCAAAAAGCTACCACAGACCTACATTTTTCTGCAAACATTTACTTAGTGCTTTTACCACTCAAGGCATTTTCTCAAACAGAAACTTTGTGCCTGGCTGCGTACTCAATGGATCAAAGGAGTGGGCAATATGATAGCGCTTTACTGAAATTACTCTATGATCAATATTTGTAAAAGTGCCCGGAGAGAGGAAAGAGAGCATTCGCCAATAGACACAAGCGCCAGTAGCTAGAGTCAGTATTTTAAGCACATTTAAGTTCCGATGTTCCACACACATCTTCTTTTGTTTGATGGCTGATGTAACAACGGCGCTGTGGCGTGAGAAGTGACCTCACGCGTTAGTGGATGACAGAAGAGGTAGGGTCATGGACATGTAAACAAACTCAAAAATGTACAAAGCCAGTAACTAGTGACAGGAACATTTCTTAGTTTTTTTTAATAGCATCTAACTTTCTAATATAGAATACAATTACTAACATTTAAAAACATGAAGTTATAATAAAAAGATAATAAGGACAATGAATGGCAGTTTTTAAATATACAAAAATAAAATGTGATGGTAGCTGATAAGAGTTGTTTATTTAAGGCCTAATTGAAATATGCATGCTTCCTATGTAGCAGATGTGCAGCTGTTCTTCATCAGGTCCCCCAACAACTGGAGCAGGGGCTGTCCCTGTCACCTGCCTGTGGATCCCATTCCCCTAACCGGGCTGCCTTCTCAAGGCTCAAGGTGAAGATGCACCTAGTTCTGCTGTGACATGATGTGTCAGGGAGGGTTGGTACCCAGGAGGAGAACGGGAGGGGGGGAGGGAGAGGGGCTGTGTGAGGGCTGAAGGGAAGAGAGAGGTGGGGCTGCAATCAGGATGTAGAGTGAATAAACAGAGGGGAAAGACAGAAACGATACCCCTGCTCACTGTGGAGAGTAAAAGATGTGGTGAGGCTGGGAGATGGCTCAGCAGCTGAAGACATGTCTGTGCAAAAGTAAGGACCAGAGTTCGGGGAACATGTAAATGCCACAGGGCACCATAGTCCACCTGTGAAGCCAGAAGAGGCACAGCAGAGGGGCTCTGCGGTGACCTGGCTAGCAAGATGAGCTGTGCTGGCAACCTCTGAGGAGAGACTCTGCCTCAGTGAATGAGGGAGATGAAAGGGTGATTCCTGAATTCAACCTTCACATGCCTCCTCACATACATGCATGCCACATACCACATATAGCACACACACACACACACCCCACAACATATACATAAACACCACACACATATACACAACATACACACACATAATTACCACACACACACTCACCCATACATATACCACACATACATACATGCACCCCAAACACCCTATATAACATACACATCATGCACACATACAACACATACATACATATAAACACCACACATACATATCCATACACACAGGCATAACACACACAAGTTCACACACTGGAGAAGAGAGTAAAAAAAAAAAAAGAAGGTAGTAAGAAGGTGCAACTCTGGCCCTCATTGAAGAGAAAGTACTGCTCTGGTAAGTCACTTCCTCCCCTAGAGACCACATCTTCATCTCATGATGGGGTATCACGTTATCAAAAAAGTACTCATAAAACCACCAAATATTTCTAAGTTTCCAACAAATAAGAATTAATATTTTCACAGTCTATTCTTTGTTACCATTCATGTGAATTTGATGCCCAATCTTCAAATATTGTACAGAGAAAGTGAAATTAATATTTAATACTTTCTTTAGGGAAAGCATACACCTGTCCTGGTTACTGCAGTTGACTTCTTTTTATTTATTTTTTGTTGGTTTCTTTAGATTTACTTATTTATTATATATGAGCACACTGTAGCTGTCTTCAGACCCACCCAGAGAGGGCATCAGATCCCATTACAGATGATTGTAAGCCACCAGGTGGTTGCTGGGATTTGAACTCAGAACCTCTGGAAGAGCAGCCAGTGATCCCGTTGAACCATCTCTCCAGCCCTTGCATTTGACTTCTAAAAACAAATTTTAAATTCACAAAAACCCAGTGGTGTTTCCTAGGGCTTTAATATTCAGATTAGCAAAGTCATAGTGTAAGGCCTTTATTTATTGCTATTTTTAGCTAAGCTTGCACGTTTGTTGACAAATCTGAATCAAAACTGCAGAGACTCTATAGAGATTCAATTAGCAGCTGCTTCTAAAAAGTCTGTATCATGAGAACCAACACAAAACCTAGGACATGGGTAAATAAAAACATATGTCAGCATAAATTAAAGAAAAAAAAACAAAAACCAACAGAAATCCCCACTGAGTTCTTACCTGTGCTTGCTTAAATGAGAGGTCTGTCTTCCTGCAGTGCCAATCAGTGGTGCGTCGAAAACAGACGCAGACATGTGGCTAATTTCAGCATTGCCAAAATCCAGATGTGAGTTTTCTTTAGTAATAACTGTGATGCTGTCTTTCCTCGCCTTAAGCAGCACGAATGGCTCGTTTTATTAAGGATTCCTCAGAAAAGGCAGGTCCACGCTGTCAGCAGGGAGAGGACGTTCATGGCTCAGTGCTGGATTTGGGGATTTGTGTGTAGATGAGAATAACACCCACCAGATCATCACTATCCTGAGCTTGAACCTGAGCTCATTAATATGTATGCAGCTGATAAACCGAAAGGCCTTGCTCAAAGCCCCCTCACCTAAGATGTCTGAAAGGAAACAAAAGAAATCACTGCCTAATGGATTTTATTAAAATCATGTTGCCAACTTTCCTCAGGGTTGTGCTACTACTATAGGTTTTTTCCTTAGAATTAGAATGAGACCCAGTAATGTGGCTATCTGTGGAAGTCTTCATGCTGGGCAGGTTCTTACTGTAACTTTCAACAGCCAAGTAGCAAGAAAAAAAAAGTTTATTTTATAGTAATTACCTGTGTTCTTACACACTGCCTGATTCCTTTTGAAAGCTGAAGAGTTTTTGTTTGTTTGTTTGTTTGTTTGTTTGTTTTTCCTAGCTCAAAATATCCTTTTCTAGGATTAGTTTGGGGCAGTCTTTCCTAATTCCACTTCACAAATAGAAGATGCAATTAAGGTCTGTCCAGAAGATGCGTTCATGCAGAGGGACGTTCTCAGTCTCGTGATTTGCCTGTCATAGGACTCTTTTTAAAGTGTTTGCAACAAGCTAAATAAAATGCTAGGAGCAGTCACTCCTGACCACCAGAAATGAGCAGGGCAGCTGTTCTGAGGTCCTGTTCTGAGGTCCTGTCTTCAGAGACTGTGCCGAGGAGCGACAGACGCCACTAAGAAGAATTGGGAGACAGACCTGAGGGACCATATGCAAGGGATACAAACTCTTCAGATGCATGGAAAGTGAACTAGAAAGTTTTGGGAAGAGGTGCAATTTCTGCTGAAATTGAAGTTATGTGGAAATTTTGTTGGTCTAGAAACCTATAGTAGGAAGTTTCCCCAATGGACTCGAGTTTAAAGAGGTCAGAATACTAGGTAATGTTTTATTTTCCCTTCCCCAGTGTGATTAGCTTGACCCTGTCTCCCTATCGTTGAGTTTCTTTTCCTGGGACCTGCAGTAACCTTGACTGTCAGAAAGAACAGAGCCACATGGATTATCTACTTAATATCTACTTTCAGCCGGGCCCTCTGTCCTGCTTTGTCAGCTTCTTCTAAGTCTTTATAATCTTATTTAAAGTGCCTGGACCTATAGATGCTCATTTGCATGGAGTTGGTTGTTCACACATTTTCATTGCTTAAACAAGATGTGATCTGAGACATTCTGGCTCTTGACTCCGTGTTAAGTATGAGTAAATGCTCAACAGCTAAATAACCATGTTCTCCGTAAGTATCATGCACCCTCTGAGTTTGGGACAGTGTCCACTGTTTATTTGTTACTGTGCAGGTTGGGTCTGGCTCACTACAACACCTAATTGTTCATCCGGGTGCGTATGAAGCACCAGGTTCTCTTCTAAGCACTAGGAAGTTAATATCTAACAACACTAAGTTTCTATCCCCTCATGAAGAGCGGCTTCTGACAATGTCAAGGCAGCACAAATATAGCGGGGCACACTTAAGTCAGGTGTGATGTGTGAAGCGATAAAGGGGATGAGATGGCATGAGGGGGTGTCCAGGGCAGGCTTCTTTTAGAGAACCTCTGTGTGAGCTCAGAGAGATAGCCATGCTCACTTCCTGGGAAGAGACATAATCCCCTTGGATTGTCAAAGGGAAGCAGAGAAACCAGCATCTTAAGCAAAGAGGGAGCCAGGGAGGTTTGGTCTGAAAGGAACCGTGAGTCGTGAGTCGGTCAGGGGGGTAGTTAGGAGACTGTGGCAGTACTTCAGGAAGAGGTGGCAGTGACTCCAGCCAGGGTAGGGGAGGAGCGGTGGAGAAAGGGGTCAGATTTGGGACATAGACTTACAGCAGGGGCAATAAGACTGGCTGTTTGGTGTGGGGTGGGAATGAAATGGCAGACACAAAGATGACGTTGGATGTGTTTGAAAGCAGTTCGAGATGAGGTTATTTATTTTGGCGGGATGGGAAGGTTGTCATAACTGACTTGGATGGGGGAAGATTTGGGAAGCAGAGCTCCATCTGGGTCTCCTACTAGTCACTGGGCTAAGTGAAAGATTCCCATATTTTCTGAGATGTGCTTGAGTAGTTAGGGTCAATCCAAGAGAAACGGGAACTGCAGCTCCAAAAGTGCCAAGTATTGAGTTGGTATTAATAACTGTGAACTGAATATCAACGAAAGAATAGCTCATCACAATTTACTTGATGATGCTATTGTAGTATTTGAAGTTAAATCAGGAGATAATGGAGGCCAGAAAAGAGTGTGGGGTTCCCTTGAGCTGAAGTTACAGATGGTTATGAGCTTCCAGATATAACTGCTGGGAACTACACTCAGCTTCTCACCGAAAGAGCATGCACTTGTAACTGTTGAGCTATCTCCCAGGCCCTCAAATATGTATACTGAAGGGCAATGAATGTTTAAAATCAGTAATCTGAAAATCCATATTGAAAAGTACAGAACAGGAGATCCAGGGACACAGGCCTGGTGAGACTGCACTTCGAGTAGCCTGGGCCCAGAGAGGTCTGGGCCGAGCATGCAAAAAGCATGCCCCACCCCCAGTACTTCAGGGGAGCAGGAACTCCGATGTAGGGACTTGGTTTCCACCCAGAGGGCCTGTGCATGCAGAACAAATGCTTAGGCCATCTGCTACCTGGAACAGCAGAGATCCAGGGACACAGGCCAGGTACACAGGAGAGATGGGAACCAATCACTGAGAACAAGACCACGTATAATCACAGACAACAAAATGGAAAGAGGAAAACGAAAGAACTTACCCAATGGAAACCAAGACAACCGGGCAACACCAGAACCCAGATCTCCCATCAAAGCAAAGAAGAATCAGACCCAAAATCATACCTCAAGATGATGATAGAGATACTTAAACAAGAAAGGGAGGAAAAGCATAAAGAAATAGAAGCTTTTAAAGACAAAACAAGAAAAAAGCTCATAGAAATCAAAGAACTAGAGGAAAACACAACCAAAGAGATGAAGGAATTGAAGAAGGAATTTAAAATGGAAACAATAAAGAAAATACTAAAAGAGACAACCCTAGAGGTAGAAAACCTAAAAAAGAAATCAGTGGTCAAAGAGGCAAGCATCTCCACAGACTACAAGAGATGGGAGAGAAAACCTCAGGGGCTGAAGACAACATGGAAAATATGGACAAAACAGTCAGAGAAGATGCAAAAGCCAAAAAGCTCCTAAACCAAAATATCCAGGAGATCCAGGACACAATGAGAAGACCAAACCTAAGGATAATAGGAATAGAAGAGGGAGAAGAATATCAACTAAGAAGCACAGTAAATATCTTCAACAAAATTGTAGAAGGAAACTTCCCTACCCTCAAGAATGAGATAACCATGAACATAAAAGAAGCCTACAGAACTCCAAATAGTTTGGACCAGAAAAGAAGTTCTTCCTGACACATAATAGTCAAAACACCAAGTGCCCAAAGCAAAGAAAGAGTACTAAAAGCAGTAAGGGAAAAAGGTCATGTAACATATAAAGGCAGATGAATCAGAATTATACCTGACTTCTCAACAGAGATGATGAAAGCTAGAAGATCCTGGACATACATCATGCAGACCCTAAGAAAATACAAGTGTCAGCTCAAGCTGCTACACACAGCAAAACTCTCAATCACCAAAGATGGAGAGACCAAGATATCCCAGGACAAAACTAAATTTGCACAATATCTGACCACAAACCTAGCACTACAATGAATTATAGGTGGAAAACCCAATACAAGGAGGAAAACTACATCCTAGTAAAAACAAGAAAATACCTAAGCAAGAAAACCAAAAGAAGAAAGACACACAGGCACAATTCTACCTCTAAAAACAAAAATAGCAGGAAAGAGCAACCACTATTCCTTAATATCTGTAACATAAATGGACCCATTTCCCCATTAAAAAGATATAGGCTATCAAACTGGATAAATAAACAGAATCCAGCATTTTGCTACATACAGGAAACTCATCTCAGAGACAAAGACAGATACTATCTCAGAGTAAAAGGTTGGGAAAAAATCTTCCAAGCAAACGGCCCCAAGAAGGAAGTTGGAGTGGCCATTCTAATATCGAATAAAGTAGAGTTTCCACCAAAAGTTATCAAAAAAAAGACAAGGAAGGACACTTTTTACTCATTACAGGAAAAATTTGTCAGGAGAAACTCTCAATCCTTAACATATATGCTCCAAATACAAGAGCACCCATATTCATAAAAGAGACACTACTAAAGCTCAAAAAATACAATACACCCCACACAATAATAGGGGGAGACCTCAAAACCCGACTCTTATCAAAGGACAGACAATGGAAACAGAAACTGAATAAGGATACAGTAAAACTAGCAGAGGTTATAAACCAATTGGAATTAATAGACATCTACAGAACATTTTATTCTAAAACAAAAGAATACACCTTCTTCTCAGCACCTCACAACACCTTCTTGAAAATTGACCACATAATTGGTCACAAAACGAGCCTCAATAGATATAAGAAGACTGAAGTACTCCCATGCATCTTTTCAGATCACCATTGTCTAAGGCTGGTCTTTAATAACAACAAAGACAACAAAAAGCCCATATACACATGGAAACTAAACAATGCTCTATTAAACAATAGCATGGTCAAAGAAGAAATAAAGAAGGAAATTAAGGATTTTCTAGAATTCAATGAAAATAAAAACATAACATACCCAAACCTATGGGATGCAGTGAAAGCAGTACTGAGAGGAAAACTCATAGCTCTGAGTGCTTCCAAAAAGAAACTGGAGAGAGCATACACTAGCAACTTGAGAGTACAATTGAAAGCTCTAGAACAAAAGGTAGCAGATACACCCAAGAGGAGTAGACGGCAAGAAATAATCAAACTCAGAGCAGAAATTGACCAAATAGAAACAAAAAGAACCATTCAAAGAATCAACCAAACCAAGAGCTGGTTCTTTGAGAAAATTAAAAAGATTGATAAATCCTTAGCCAGACTAACTAGAGGGCAAAGAGAGAGTATCCAAATTAACAAAATCAGAAAGAAAGACATAACAACTGAAACTGAGGAAATTCAAGAAATCATCAGATCCTACTACAAAAACCTATACTCAATAAAGCTGGAAAATCTGGAGGAAATGGATGAATTCCTAGACAGATACCAGATACTAAAGTTAAACCAGGACCAGGTAAACCATCTAAACAATCCCATAACACCTAAAGAAATAGAAGCAGTTATCAAAAGCCTCCCAACCAAAAAAAGCCCAGGTCCAAATGTGTTCTTTGCAGAATTCTATCAGACATTTATTGACGACCTAATACCAATACTCTCCAAATTATTCCACAAAATAGAATCAGATGGAACACTACCTAACTTTTGTGGTTTTTTGGCCACAAAAATCATCATTCCTAAACCACTCAAAGATCCTACAAGGAAGGAGAACTTCAGACCAATCTCACTTATGAACATTGATGCAAAAATACTCAACAAAATTCTTGCAAACCGCATCCAAGAACACATCAAAATGATCATTCACCATGATCAAGTAGCTTTATCCCTGGGATACAGGGATGATTTAATATACGGAAATTCATCAATGTAATCCACCAAATAAACAAACTCAAAAAAAAAAAAAACACATGGTCATCTCACTAGATGCTAAAAAAGCATTTGACAAAATCCAATACTACTTCATGTTAAAAGTCTTGGAAAGAACAGGAATCCAAGGCCCATACCAAAACAAAATAAAAGCAATATACAGCAAACCAATAGCCAACATCAAACTTAACGGTGAGAAATTTCAAGCAATCCCACTAAAATCAGGGACTAGACAAGGCTGCCCACTCTCCCCCTACCTATTCAATATAGTACTGTAAGTCATGGCCAGACCAATTAGACAGCAAAAGGAAATTAAAGGGATACAGATTGGAAAGGAAGAAGTAAAAACATCACTGTTTACAGATGACATGATAGTGTACTTAAGTGACCGCAAAAATTCCACCAGAGAACTTCTACGGCTGATAAATAAGTTCAGCAAAGTGGTTGGATATAAAATTAACTCAAACAAATCAGTAGCCTTCCTCTACTCAAAGGACAAACATGCAAAAAAAGAAAATAGGGAAAAGATACCCTTCACAATAGTCACAAACAATATGAAATACTTGGTGTGACTCTAACTAAGCAAGTGAAGGACCTGTATGACAAGAACTTCAAATCTCTAAAAAAGGAAATAGAGGAAGATCACAAAAAGGAAAGATCTCCCATGCTCATCAATTGGAAGGATCAACATTGTAAAAATGGCCATCTTATCAAAAGCAATCTACAGATTCAAGGCAATCCCCATCAAAATTCCAACCCAATTCTTCATAGAGTTGGAAAGAGCAATTTCATCTGGAATAACAAAAGACCAAGAATAGTGAAATCCATCCTCAACAACAAGAAAACATCTGCAGAAATCACCATCCCTGACCTCAAACTATATTACAAGAAAATTGTGCTGAAAACTGCATGGTACTGGTATAGAGATAGGCACGTGGATCAATGGAATAGAATAGAAGATCCAGAAATGAGCCCTCCCATATATGTTCACTTGATTTTTGACAAAGGAGCTATAAACATTCAATGGAAAAAGGACAGCCTCTTCAACAAATGGTGTTGGTCCAACTGGCACTCAGCATGCAGAAGAATGAAAATAGACCCTTTCTTATCTCCTTGTACAAAGCTCAAGTGCAAATGGATCAAAGATCTCCACATTAAACCAGGTACACTGAAACTATTAGAAGAGAAAGTAGGGAAAACCTTAGAACACATAGGCACAGGAGAAAATTTCCTGAACAGAACACCAATGGCTCGTGCTCTAAGGTCAAATATTGACAAATGGGATTTAATGAGATTGCAAAGTTTCTGTAAGGCTAAGGAAACTGTCATGAAATCAAAAAGGCAGCCAACAGATTGGGAAAAGATCTTTACCAACTCCATATCTGATAGAGGCCTAATATCCAAGGTATACAAAGAACTCAAGAAGTTAGACACCAGAGAATCAAACAACCCTATTAAAAAATGGGGTACAGAGCTAAACAAAATGTTCTCAATTGAGGAATATCGAATGGCTGAGAAGCATCTAAGGAAGTGCTTGACAGCATTAGCCATCAGGGAAAGGCATATCAAAACAACTCTGAGATACCACCTTACACCAACCAGAATGGCTGAGATCCAAAATTCAGATGACAGCAGATGCTGGCAAGGATGCAGAGAAAGAGGAACACTTCTCCACTGTTGGTGGGGTTGTAAACTTGTGCAACCACTCTGGAAATCAGTCTGGTGATTCCCCAGAAAATTAGACATAGTACTACCTGAAGACCCAGTTATTCCACTTCTGGGCATATACCCCAGAGACTCTCCAACATACAACAAAGACACATGTACCACAATGTTCATAGCAGTCATATTTATAATAGCTAGAAACTGGAAAGAACCCCAGTGTCCTTCAGTAGATGAATGGATACAAAAATTGTGGTATATTTACACAATGGAGTACAACTCAGCTATCAGAAACAATGACTTTATGAACTTCTTAAGAAAATGGATGCATCTAGAGAATATTATCTTGAGTGAGATAACCCAGTCACAAAAGAACAGACATAATATGCAGTCACTGATAATTGGATACTAACACCAGAAAGCTCAGAACACCCCAGAAACAACTCACAGACTATATGAAGTTCAAGAAAAACAAAGCCCCCCCCCCCAAAAAAAGAAAAGAAAATCAAAAACCATTATGCTTAATCTTTTTACACCAAGAAAACTTAGACTATTTCCAGGTTACATCTTGTTTTACATGTACTTTATGCTCATTGTAACTAGTAAGATTTTAATGCACACTATCAAACCTTTAAAAAAATCAAGTACTGACAAAAATGTATTTATATAATTTTATGCAAAATGCTTAAAATCTGTACATTTATCTTTGTTTTTTAAAATAAAGTTGTTCAATTTAATAAAAAAAGAAATTAAGGTCATATGTACTAAATAGCATAACTAATAGACTAATAATAAAATAAAGTAGCCAATAAAATAACTAATCATGAAGGAATTTGATCAAAATACATTGTATGAAATTCTCATAGAACTAATAAAAATATTATTTGAAAATTTTAATTGTGCCCAGGCTGTGGTGGCACACACCTTTAATCCCAGCACTTAGGAGGCAAAGACAGGCAAATATCTGTGAGTTCAAGGCCAACCTGGTCTTCAGAGGGAGTTCCAGGACAGAAAGGCAACAGATAGAAACCCTGCCTCGAAATAAGACAAAAATAAACAAACAAAAAAAAAAAATAATAATAATAATAAAATGTAAAAAATATATTTAAGCAGAAAAACTGAAGTATTTTCCTCTAAGATATGGTCCTCAAGTCCTTTGACCTTTCTGCTGGAGGCCTGCACAAGTCTATACCAGGTTCTTTGTGTATACTGTAGCTGTCAGGTTGGTGTTTTTATGAAAATCCCAACATTAAATATGAGCCTGTCTCTGACAAAAAAAGAAAGAAAAAGAAAAGTACAGAACATATGTTAAATTGAAAGTAGAAGGAAGAAAGTATTCAAAATAAGAGCAGGAGGCAATGAATTTTAAATCATCAAAGGAAAGCATTTGCTTCTCGGGAAGATACTTTTAAAATGTAAAACCCCTTAAATAGACTTACTGGGCGCAGAAGCAGTAATGAAGGAAGAGCAGTAAGCTAGGGCTAGCCATGACATGTCTACTGTGCACCCTCTGTCCTGCCTCCCTCTGCCATGTCCCTACCTCTGCCAGAGAAGGGTGAACTCCCCCACAGTGTGGCAATAGAGGTTAAAGGCTCACACAGGAGACACTGCAGACCTCCCTGGGTACAAGACAGTGTGGCTTTGCACTGTCCTCCAGCTCTGAGGCATTTCCAGTCTTTAGTTTTCACAATTATCACTGGGCCGAGTGACCTTGCACAAAGCCAGGTAAGTGTGAGTCTACCTTTTAGAGGTTTACTGTCACGTTCTAAGTTTTGACTCAAAAAGATTTCCCAAAGTCAAGAGTGGGTTCACTGGAGATATTTAAATGTTGTTCTTCCTTGAGTTAAATAATATATTCTTGGATGGGGATAACACCCCCAATTAGGACATCAGTGACACTCTGTGTGGTAGCCCCATATCTATTCATCTAGAAACAATGGGTGAGGGAAATCATAACTGATTTCTGCCTAGGACACACGGGGCTTGGGACAGCAGTGGTCTTGAGCAAGTTTGCTTATTTTTCCCAAAGGGTTTTCTCACATACTCAGAACTAAAATAAATAAGATTTATAGCAAAGTACATCCTGCTAAAACCAGACTGTCATCCCAATGTGCAGGAGAGATGACTCAGAAGGGAAGAGCACTTACTACCCATACATGAGAACCAAAACTCACATAAAGACACTAACATGGTTTACACCTATAACCCCAGCATCCTGGGGGACAAAAGCTGAAAGATTTCCGGGGCTTGCTGACTAGCCTATCTCAGGTTCAGTGACAGGCCCAACCTCAAGAGAATAAAGAATGACAGAGCAGAATACTCAGTGTCCCCTTCTGGCTCCCAAAGACACACCCACATGTGCACCTGCATAAACATGTGTGCACTCGTGTGCAAACAAAGAAAACTAACGAATCTCAAAGGAACGTTTTTCAAGACTTTTTTTCATGTGAAGATATAAAGTGGAAAATAACAACAGCTATTATTATTTTGAATGATATTAATATTAATTAAGTTGTTATAAAGTGCTTAGGGTAGAGTTTGCATAGTAACCGATGTTTGATAAATAGCAATAAATATCTGAGATCATATTTATTATCATTGCCAATCTGAGATGAAGACAAAACTTGAAATCTGATGTCCAAAGAAAGCATCTACGTAGATGTCTGCTTCACAGGAGTCCCTATCCAAAACTGGCTTAAATCGGCTTACATTTTCACCCGTTCCTGTCCCCGCCCCATTCTTTTTCCACAGGTCATGTCTACGGGGGGGAAAAAGTATGCATCTTAGATGACTGACTAATTTGAATTTAAGTTTTGTCTCATAAGACTAAAAACAAGAAAAGCAAGATGGATCTCTTCCGTGAAACTCTTAGGTAATAAAGTTACTAGCCGACAGGAGTACAGCGTTCAAGTGCAGGGCACGAAAGCATCCCACAAGCACTCACTTTCCGGGCTCTACCTGCTGAAGGCTTCAGCAGGAAGTGTGGCCATTTCTTGAGGTATAAATTCCCAGTGGCTAAGTTACTTCACCACTCTCTCTACTTTACACCTACTCCTCACCTGCAAACTGGAGTTAGTGAATTGTGTGGTGTCATGAGTTGATTCATGTATGTTATGTAGCCTACTGCTGGAAACCGTAGGAACAGGTCTTCGCAGTCTGGGCATTGCTCATCTCTTAAAGGCTTATTTCATACACGACTGGGCGTGGGGATAAGGCAGTCGGGTGGAGAGGGAAATGCCTGCTCGTTGAAAACAGGTAGGCACCTGTATCGTAAGACAAGGTGGACAACGGCGTGCATTAGACAACAGAAGCACCAAGCCTGTTCGAAAACTACCAGAATAAACTTTAGCATGGAACCCAGCAGACAGCGCCTGGCCTCACAAGCGCCAGTGATGAAAAAGTCCCACAGACCTTGGCCAGCACTCCGTTGGCTCCCGGCCAGCCAAAAATGGGGCTCAGAACAGCCTGTCCGTCGCTAAATGGCTTCGGCAGCATCCACGCTGCGATGGACAGGTGTTTCTGGACTTTGCGCCTGTGCAGCTCCGGGTCCACCCTGCAGACCCTGACGACTGAAGGAACTCTAGCGGCGACGAGCAGTTGGTGGAAAATGAGCCTCAAACCACCCCGATTCTCCCACTCTCATTGGCTGAGGCTGCCACGGGGGCGGAGTTAGCGCACACCCTTCGCTGACTCCACCACTCCTCCGGAACGAGCACACACGGGTCCCGGGACACTGGTGTGTGAGAAACTGTTGCTAGCACGGAGGAAGCCCGGTCCCCAGGCCATGGGGGCAGAGCTGAGACTGCCACCCGGAGAGCCCTGCCGCGAAGGTGAGTGTCAGCCCCGGTGGCGGGACACTTGGGTCACTTGGGTAGTTCGGAGTCCCGGTTCGTGGTCTCCAGATGCAACTAGACTCAAGGAAAATGTGCGGATTCTTAACGCGGTCTTCTGGTCATTCAGTCGTCCAGTTGGCTGTCCTGCCAACGGGACAGTAAATACTTAGCTGTTTCCACTGCACTCCACACTCTGTGAGGAAGCCCAAGTGGGAGTAGGACAGAGGTGACGCCCACTTGGTCCCCGGGCCGGCCCAGTGTTGATTATGTCGTACTGAGTGTGTAGCAGGGAAATTTGGGATGCTTGCTGAGAGCAGATTCCAGGGTTTGAACCAGGAGAACATTTCCTGGCTCAGCCTCAATTCCAGAGTACGTGGTTCACGCCACCTGCCGGGCAGAGGACTCCGAGGGCTTCTCACACTGGTCCCTGAGCATACTGTGCCTGACCCACTGAGGTCGCTCAGGACTGAGAGGCCAACCCTGGAGGGTGCCTGCCAGCCACGTGGCTGCTCTGCCTCTGGAAAGAAACATCTCCCACCCCAAGCTAGGAGTATGACTTGCTGGGCATTCCTTTGAGTAGGGCGGCTACTCCAACAGGGAACTGGGAGTGCCCTTTTGTAAATTCTTCTGAGCCAGGCTGGGATTTACAGCCTACACCTTGCCCTGTAAAATCTCTGGTCCCCGCCCCTTGACCTTTGCTAAATGTTCACCCCTTACGTCCATTGGCTTCTTGCAGTCTCAACGCGGGTCAGAGGGAACTGAATGAAAGTAAGGGTAAAGGTGGGGGCAATCTTGAGAAATGTGCATTTTTCTCGGGTGTCTGGGCAAAGGTCATTTCCAACCAACTTGCTAAGGACCCAAAGAAGCTGTCTGGTTCCCAGCCTAAGGTTACGACCTTGTAGTCACAGCTCCCCGTGTTGCAGAGGTCCCAACAGTGAAATGATTTTTTTTTTTTTTTTTTTTTGCTACAACATAACTGTAATTTGGCCACTGCTATGCATCATAATGCTAATATCTGCTATGCGACCCCTGTAAAGGGATCATTTGGACCCCCAAAGGGATCGAGAGCCACAGATTGGGAACCACTGCTTGAGAAGTTCCTGGCGACATCTTTCATGTCCTTTCCCCTTGGCTTTTTCAGCCTATAACTTAATAGGGGAACAGAAACAAAAGGGGTGGGAGAAGAGAGGAGGAGAGAGGACTCATCAAAACCTAGTTAGTAAGGAAGGGGAGAGACACACAAAAGAAAATGGGAAACACTTCATAGACTATCTCCAAATTGAGACTGGTGGTCCCTAAGGCAGCTGCATCTAGGGTTATTTCCTAGACAGTCACGTATTTAATGCAGTTGGTCCCATTTCTAAATAATTCTGGAGCCACAAAGTCAGATGGGTACTAATGCGCCCTGCCCTTGTTTGCTCGGGGATCTGTAAGCAGATTGCACCTACTCATTTGACCTCTGGATATTTTTCCTGCTTTGCTCGTGCGTTTAGTAACGACAAGAAATATTGGATCTCGGTGTCACCCAATGATTAATTGTGCAGGAAGGTACTGGGAAGGATGGGAGAGGCTACTCTGTAATTTCAGTAGTAAGAGACTAGGTTTTAGCCCCACAGGGTCCTCTTGGCTTTCTTTCTTCCTCTGTAAAGTGGGAAGAAATCTTGTTGACAGAGTCTATGGTACTGAGATACCTCAGGAAATCCACAGGACAGACCCCCTGGTGGGGCTTAAATGGCATCTGCTTTTCATTGATTTATTTGAGGTGATGAACAAGAATCCTGTGAACCAAGCACTGGCCTAGGACCTAGGAAAGGACTGTCATCACTCTGGCCTTCAATGCTAGAACTCCCAGTCTGTTTACTACCCTGATGACAGGAAGTTCCCAAGAAGCAAATGACCTGACAGTGTACTTAAAGGCGTGGCAAAGTCTAACAGTTAATGCACTGAAGGTGTGGGTGGTCTGAGAATTAACTACCTCCATAAGATGCCCAGAAGGAAAGGTTACAGTAGTACTTTGACCTTATAACCCCAAATTATCTCAAAATAAAAAGAGAAACTTAAATACATATAAAGGGCCTTTTTAAAATCTTGGTTTCAGTACTATCTGCAAGTGCTCTAACAGAACTCAAATAAAGTTCAACAGCCAAAACAGCTTTATTAGCAGCAGAAATATGGCCCTGGGAAAGTGGAACGCTATCACCTGGCGCATTCTGACTGCACAACTTTTGTGCCCAAGACTGTGGAGATGATGTTATGATGCTGCCAAAAGAAGATTCATAAAGTCTTGTGCCTGAGGAGCTCTTGGCTGACTTGGGGTTCAAAAAGCAAGTCTCAGGCAGAGAAGAATCAGGGGTTTTCAAAGTTTTCTTTGTGGAGTGAGCGACTTTTCCAGACTATAGCTAGAAATATATAGAGGAAAACGCCTGTGGTATTTAAAGTTGTCCTTTCCTATCTTCTTAGCCTGAATGTCTTTGGTTTTAAGAAAAGGAATCAGGAGCTAGAGAGATGGCTCAGGGGCCAAGTGCACTGACTGCTCTTTCAGAGGACACTTGGTCACAGTGTCTACAAGACAGTTCACACTCATCCATTACTCCAGTTCCAGGATAGTCCACACCCTTTTCCAAACTCTGAGGGCACCAGGCATACATGTGCATGCAAGCAAAAACACCCATACACATGAGACAAAAAACTACTTTAGAAAAGTTTAAGATGAGGCAACTGAGGAATTGTGACTTAGAGAATTGGCTGTATCCTTCTCTTCTGCTTCTCTCTCTGCTGATATATATTGTATAATCTTGAAAATGCAAAACGTTCATATAAAACATATCCATTAAGCACTCCTGCATAACTAAATTTTGTGGTTGTGGTTTCCATATTTACAGATATAGAAGCAGAGAATTTAATATGGCTTCCTAGTTAGTGTTCAGTTAAACATGGCATTCTTTGGGCCTGCATTTCACCTGTAGGTGTACACTGTACTTTGGATGGTGCATTCTTCCTGAACTCACATTGCAGCCCTTACTCTGGACTGGCAGGAATGAGGAATGGGGCCTCTGAGAGATAACTGATCATAAGAGCAGAAGGCATCAGGAAGAAACTACATCCTGAGCATCCTTCATGCAAAATGCTTGGGATGAGAAGTATTTGTAACTAAAACTGAATTTCCTAACGTGGAACTGCTCAATAATGACAGGTCAGCGAACCAAAGCTTCTGCATTGTAGCATTTGGGACTTTTGGGTGATGGATGTCCAACCTGAAGTGGCTCTGTATGAGGCCTGAAAGCTCACCCCAGGAAAACACAAGGGAGGGGAGGCTGTCCCCAGGAGCCCAGCCCTGAGGCCATGTTGATTTCAGTCTTCAGCGCTGTCTGTCGGAACCGACTGTTGCTTAGACATCATCAAAGACTTGGGACAAATACAATGCCCCGTCCACCACATCCACCCCACACACAGCCTCTGAGAAAGACATGAGATTAACACAATGCTCTATCCACCCTATGGCCTCTGACACATGACGCATTATTTAGAATTTGACACATCACTCTTTCATAAAACACATGTGACTGTCATTTCTCAAAATCTGTGAAACGATGATAGTTTTTACTACTAAGACACTTTGATTTGGTGTAAAATATAACTTTATCAAGTTCTCTGAAAGAGATTTCCTTAAAACTAAAACACAAGGTGTTTGTTTCTAAGTCTCAAAAGATTTCTTGCATTAAGAAAGGAAGAAAGGAAGGAAGGAAGAGAAAGAAAGAAAGAAAGAAAGAAAGAAAGAAAGAAAGAAAGAAAGAAAGAAAGAAAGAAAAAGAAAACTCTACTAAAAGTTGTCCAGGAAACATTGTGGTGTGCCTTGTTGAACCTAGTACTGAGAATATACATTTTTTAAAATTTAAAATGCATGCAAGGTTACTGGAATGTTTAAGTTCCTTTCTTGCATTTTCATTTGAAATTGTTTATTTATTCGTCTTAGGGCGTTTTGCTTTGTTTTGGTTTTGAGACAGGGTCTCACTACATAGTTTGAGCCGGCTTGGAATTCACTGTGGCTAACCTTGAACTTAAAGAGATGCTCCAGCCTCTGCCCTCAGACAGAATTCAAAGCGAAGGCCACCTTAGCTGGCTTTCTTGTTACTTTCTCCTCTACAGGAAAGATCGAATAACCTTTCTTACAGATGGTGAAGTGTGGAAACAGCCTTAGTTAAAAACCAAGGTCAGCCATCTTTAATACTCCCTGCCACTCCCAGCTCCTCCTAGTCCCTCGGGGCTCCTCTGGGCTCCTTCTGGCTCCTCCCTGCTCCTCCTGGCTCCTCCTTGCTCCTCCCGGCTCCTCTGGGCCCTTTGAAGAAAGACCTCAAAGATACACCTCAAGGCCGCAGAGGTTATTTTAATCCCAGCACGTGGGAGTCAGAGGCAGGCAGATCTCTGAGTTTAAGGCTAGCCTGGTCTACGGAATGAGTTCCAAGACAGCCTCGGCTAAGCAGAGAAACCCTGTAACCAGACAAAACCAACAACAATAAAAGGTAACAGAGGGGTTTAAACCAGCAGCACCTTCTCACCTCCATTTTGAAGCATTTTGTTGTTGCTGCTTGGGCTGCGGTGAGCGGTTTCCATGGGAGTTCATTTGGTTGAGAAGTGCAGGGAATCAAACCTAGGGCCTCCCCATACCAGCGCCTCTGAGCCAAAACCATCTGCCCCATTTGCCTGTCCGTTGACCTCACCTTACCTGTGAGCAGACAAACAGCTCGCTAGCACCTTGGGGGGAAGGGAAGGAGTGTAGGCGCAACAGCTGCTCTGTTGAGCAAATCCATAACCGTATGGCTATGCATAACTATAAAGACACAAGCTGTGAGGAGTTCGAGGGCATTGGAAGTTGCTTTTGATTGGGACGGCAGAGAACAGCTGTGTAGGGTAGGGAAGTGTGGTGGGCAGGCGTGTACTGTGCGCTCGCCGTGCCGAGCACCCGCTCAATGTGTGTGCCAACACTGTAACAGGCCGGATAATCGCCGCTATAAACGCTGGAAGGTGAGGGGGAACTACAACTACGGAAAGCAGCGGGACCTACTCAGGACTTGGCATTTAAACGTATTCCATGGTTCATTTCTCTGGTCCTTCCCCCGGTAGAATCCAAGAGTGTTATTTATGTTCACCACGGTGCCCTTGGCGTCTAAAACATTCATGGCAGCTAAAAGACAATAAATATGTGGATGAATGAATGAACGTGAACTTTGTGCTGTTTGAGGGGTGAGTGAGACAAGGGAAGGTCAAAGGTGAGCGAGTTTCAGAGCACGTTAACTTTTAAGGTTTAGGTTTGGTAGGAATTGGGGTTTTATTTTCATTGGCATGGAAAACTACAATAGAGTCAGTGAGACCAACCAGGGAAAGTGTAACTTGATTGACAGCGCCTCAGAGCTGGAGGACAGAAATTGTGGACAGAAACATCCCTGTGTTGATGGGATAGGTTGCTGTACTCTCATTCCAGTCTATATGTCTTTGTGTCTGCTGACGGTGGGCTGGACTAGGTTTCTGATTGAGGCTGTACACATGCCTATGTTGTGGTTTACATATGTTTGACTCAGGGAGTGGCACTAAAGGAGGTGTGGACTTGGAGGAAATGTGTCACTGTGGGTGGGAATGAACTTTCAGACCCTCCTCCTTAACCACATGACAGCCAGACTATTTTCCTGTTTGCCTTTGTAACAAGATGTCAAACTTACCAGTTCCTTCTCCACCACCACGTCTGCCTGCACACTGTCAGGGAACCTCTAGACCTGTAAGCCAGCCCCAATTAAATGTTGTCCTTTATAAGAGTTGCCTTGGTCATGGTGTCTGTTCACAGCAATGGGAACCCTGACTAAGACAGCCTAAGACTTGTTCCTTCCTGTATAGTTAGGTCTTCTCTGTGCTTTCACCATAAGGGGGCCTCGAGTTGAAGAGCAGCTTGAGAATTACAGACGTATGAGAGAACAGAGTAAGGCTAGGGGGTGTTACTCTCCTAGCAGAGCACTTACCAAATACACACGCAGCCCTGGGCTGGTCCCGAGTTCTGCAGAAGCAAGGGATCACGAAGCACGCCCGCATGCCCTGCATTTGGAAGGTGGGTGGTGGAGAGTCAGAAGTTTGACGTCACACTCGATCACAGGGCGAGTTTAAGCCAACTGGAACGTGCGACACCTCAGGGGGAAGAAGAGGAAGAACAGCCAACCACGTTGAAGTTTGAATTCAGATCGCCTTGTCAGACCTCTCAATACCTGTGGCACAGCTAATGCAGGAAGAGAATTGGTTTATAAAGAGAAATGATACATTGTGACCCATAATTTTGGAGGTTCCAGTGCAGGACCTGCTTCCCTATTACTTTGGGGCTGCAGTGAGGCAGCGCATCTTAGTAGGAGCATACAGCTGCCTAGCTCATAGGAGACAGAGGGAAATGAAAGAGTTGTATAATCTCCACCCCCAGGCACACCCCTATTGACTAAAGACCCTCCCACCCTGATTAGGCTCCACCTCTTGACGTTGCTGCTATCTCCTGGCAGCACCATCATGGAGATGAGGACTTTCCTGAAAATTTTAGCATCCAGACTACACCAGGGGAAGAACCATGTGTCGGCCACTGAAGACTACGCACGCAGTCTTCAACCTGGAAGTGCACTGCTGCGATCCTCTAGTCTGAAGCTCACCTTTCTGTGAGCATTAAGACTTTATTGGCTTTATTTGTGTTTCATTTATAATTTTCTGGGATGAAAAGACTGGCTTGGGTTGCTTAGCTACGTCATTTCCGGCTACCCAACTTTGGCCCGACAACAAGATCACTTTTCTAAGGAGAGAGGTATTAACTAGAATCCAGGGTCGGCATCACTTGTAAGGGGTAATATCTTATTTCTTAAATCTATTTATCTATTTATTTTTAGCAAGTGACACATGTGTGCTATTTTGTACTTGGTGTTTAAAGAACAGTAACATCACAGAAGTTAAGCAGGCTCTCTGCTGGAAACACGCCCTTGTGCTCACTTTCAAAGTCACTGTCTAGTACAACTTTCAAATGGCTATTACAGACTTACAATATGGAGTAAAGTCTACCTTCAAGCCCTTTAATACTTTGCCTTTTGGGATCAGGAGACACTCTGATTAGAGATAGCTTTGCATCCTCTAGAACCTGCCAGGGTCTCAACCCACACAGTCTGCCCTGCCCTTCTCTTCCCTGTGCCCTGAACCCCTCTAAACCATCATCCTCCTTCGGTCACAGCCTCTATGGGTTTTCCTCCCCGATATACTCCCGAGGCATAAAATGATTTAGGTTCTAAGGTCAGTAACCAAGCAAAGTTTTTATCATTTCTCCTGCCATAAAACTCCCAGCCTTCATGTTGGACATGAAAGACCTTGGAAAATGCAAACAAGATTATTTGTGTTCCCTTGGCACCGCTGTCCCCACGCCCCTAAAGTGTAGGGAATGTCTTTTGCTGCATCAGCTGCTTAGAAGGCATATTGTTTTTCTGGAATGAGGTCCGCCCACCCCGATTTCAGAGATGAAATTCTGGAATGGTTATGTTAACCTCATAGTGAAGGACAAGCATTCATCGGGAAGTTCAGTTCAGCGTTCTCTCAGGAACTAATGTAATTATAATTGTAACTAGCAAAAAGGCCTAGGCTCACCTTCCATATGTCTATTGTTTCTTTGGTTGGCTGTTTTGTTTCCTGCAATTCGGTCTGACCTCAAAATTGTGAGCTTAACTCCAAGTGCCTGGATTACATGCCCGGCTCATTTCTTGGGTTTAGATGAGATGCCCACTGGGGAATTACTGTAGCTACTATGGACATTCATGGTTCATGGTTGTTCTTTTAAGACAATACTGTAGAACATTTCTCAATTTTATTTTATTTTATTATTATTATTATTATTGGAAACCCCTTAAGTGATGTAATTCCCTTGGCATATTTAAAAGTTTTGACTCAGAGTTGGTTCTAAATCTCTCAAGTGAAGCCGATTTATGTCCAAGTCACACAGATAAATGAAATAAGAAATGTCTGAGATCAGTGTCTCAGCCATTTCAAGACCAGCACTTAAAGGTGGATTCTTGACTGCCTGTTATAAAAGTTATTACAGCTCCAGGATGTTTTTGGATGATGTGAAGATTCCCCTTAGGGGAAGTCGTCCATGCTCAGTGGTTCAGAAGCTGTCAGTCATGTGTTTGTGTATGAGACAGGGTTAGGGGGGTTGGGGGGGGAGTGTTAAGTCAGATGCTGCTGTTTGCTTTAGTTTTGTTTTCATGAGCTTTTTTGCTTTTCAGTTTTGACAGTTTCCTATGTGGGGACTATATTGGCCACACCCCCTCCTTCCTCCAACTTCCCCTCAGCCCCACCCGGCTCCTGCTTAACACCGAGGCCTGTTCTTTCTCAAATGTTATTTTTAACTATTATACATGTAACTGCAGCCTGCTGGGGTCCCTTAGCGTTGCTCATACGGATATGTGTCCTGGCTGGTCCCTTGGGACTGGCTCTCCTTCCAAGAGCTCTTCACCATGAACTTTGAGTTTTCATTGAATTCCATGATTTACCTTTGTCCGATTTTGGTTTATGATAAGTAATGCTGTGACACTTTGCCTTTTAAAACAGAAAAAAAAATGAGAAAGTACAAGGTTTAGACACAGTGTCAGCTTGTTAACTGCTCAAGTGTCAGACTATCAGAAGTTTCTCGTGGCGTATAACATGTTTCTCTTTCTCTCTTTTTATTTTTCTGCTTTCTTTTTTTTTTTTTTTTTTCATGTTTCTCTTCCATGTTTTACAGTTTTGCCTAAAAATTCCAATGCAGAGAATAGGCCTATTCTGGTGGTTTTGCATTCTTACTTATTCTTTATAGAGCCTACTGATGTTTAATTCATTTTTTTTCTACAAAATTCTGCTTATTTGGGAGCAAGTCAATTAGTTAAACTGAGAAACAATTTTCTTTGGGCTAAGCGGTATGCAAAATTAAAGTTTAATGAATATTCTGGAATGAGCAGTTCATACTCTGAATGGGTCAGCTAAGTTTCCTATAATAGGGTACTTGATAGGCTGATGGCATGGCCGTGGCCTTCTCTACCCGCCTGTCACAAGCCCTGCTTTCTGAGGGACAGATTGATCATGAGGTGTGTGGAGGTGGGGGTGCTGTGGGTGTGGTTCAGAAGCCAGACCTAACATTTCCAACAGGTGTTTCCCTAATGAAACCAAAACCCATGTGCTGCCAGATCACCGGATTTATCAGAAGACCTGGGACATTCGTGTGAAACCTCCCCTCTTTGAACAATGACAACTAAACAATCTTTAAGTCCATTTAGAATGTGGGGAAGGTGTATTGGAAGTGTCTGTCGGCCTGTGGACCATCTCTCAGGCGGGAGTTTCCTGTTTACAATAGAACTGGGTTTCCATCCACTCCAGTCTCTCTTGGTGGGAAGGAGGAAGCGTTTGCACAGTTTCTTTGCAGTCTTAACCATTCTCGCCTCCTTTCTTTTGGCCAGGGTATGTGCTGTCTTTGGTCTGCTCGAGCTCTTCCCGGGCTTCCTGTGAGATCACAAACGTGTCGCAGACGTCAACTTATCCTGTCATCTCCACGAACCTGAATTCCTCGGTAACGAACTTCAGCGTTTCAGCAAGTGTAGAAAATGAATACAGTCTGTATGTGGGCTTGATACTGGCCATAAGCTCCAGCATTTTTATTGGCTCCAGTTTCATACTCAAAAAGAAGGGTCTCATGCAACTGGCCAACAAGGGCATTACCAGAGCAGGTAAGGAACACATCCACCAACGTCCTCAGTCTTCACTGCTGCTCTTGAAGTAGAACACGCTCCCTTCTACCTTAAGAGTTTTTCTCTTGACAAGGAACTCTCTTCCCTCTGCCCTTCGTCCAGGTGACTCATCCCTCTGAATCCTGCCATAGTCCTTTACCACAGCTCTTCAGAGACTAACCTTGAACTAGTTTCCTTCACTGCCTCTAAGACACTGCATGGATTGCTTAGTCAGCGCATTTACTTGCTTATCGATAGTACACTCATAGCCACGCGCCCACAGTGTTGGGCTCCCACTAGATATTTGCTGAGTCAGCAGATCTCTGCTCTTTATAGATTTAGATGCTGAGTAGCCTGTCTGGCTGCTCATTTTCATAAAGTATCATAGCATGAGAAACTTAAACATTTTCCTAGGTCGATGTGGGAAAATAAATGGCTACAGTGTGGGAGGGGAGATTTGCTTCATCAGAAAATATACTATATTGTGGTCTTAACAATTTGATGCTGGAATTTAAATAATAAGAGATTGTTGGAGATACACAAGTGACAGAGACTACACATAGCAGCTAATAATATAATTTTTAGAAGAAGTATTTCAGACCAGTGAAGAAAAATGAATTATTAAAAGTATTGAGACAATTGGGAAGATGTAGAAAACTTTTCACCTTTTACCATTCTGTAAAACACATACCAAATTCCTTGAAGTCTTCTTAAGCACAGATTTGTTCTGTGTGAAGAAGGAAGGAATTCTATGTAACTTAAGAGATTGTGTGAGCGGGTGAATAAAACAGGTCACACACAGAGATCCTCTTTGGAATAAACTTACTTGAAACTGAATAATTAGATGATCTTGGTATTGTCCTATGAAAATATAGGACACAGTGCTGTAGAACTCCTAATATATAAAGAACAATTGTAGGCAAGAAGAAAAAATGGCAAAGCGCGCAAGAGAGAGGTACAGCCATCCAGTGTGACGACTGCCGCTTAGTCGCTTGTAAATTCTATAAGGAGAAGATACTAAGGAAGGGAAATGAACCACTTTGCGAGATCATCTTTGTTGCTCTTGTGTCTTGCTTAGTTTAGTTATAACAAAACCATCTAGGTCAGAGTCAGGCTCTGTTAGAACTGAGAAAATTCCATTATCTATAGCCAACATGTTAGCAGCGATTCAGGTCAGAGGTCGCTCACAGTGAGATGACTCCAGGCAGCTTCAGGAAAAGCGTGTTGTCCTTTCCAGTATGTTGAGATGAAGGGTAAGCAGAGTCCACCTGCCTGATGCTTGCTGTTCTTTCTTTCAAAGTCTCTCCTTCCCTCTAGGAAGCATCACCTGCAAGCTATGGCTTAGGTCTTAATTTTATTTTTTTTAACTATAGCTGAAATGAGGCATTCAGAGTTTATAATGCCCTGTGACTGATCTGCTAACTGATATCCTCAGAGAACCTGATAATTAAGTAAAATTTTATACAAGTCAAAGGAACTTGCTATAGACATCGTTGAGGTCAAAGGTAGAAAAGCTTGAAAAGACCTTGGAAAGGAAAGAGAGTATTCTCACTCAGAGAATACACTTGCTGAGTTAGATGACCAGAAACCTTGACTTTTCCCACACGCTCAACACCTTTCCTGGGAGTCAGGGCATCTCATCTCCTGAGGTGAAAACATGATTCTTGTTTTTTCGGTATTTCCCAGGGCAAGGTGGGCATTCTTACCTCAAGGAATGGCTGTGGTGGGCAGGACTGCTATTGAGTAAGTATGAAACTCGTGAGTTTTTCCTCTCAGTCACTCTTCCCTCCTTGGAGGATGGACCTGTATTGGAAAAGGATTGTGGTGACTTAGCATATTGTATCTATTTATCTACACAGAGGTTACTTCACTCTTTTGACAGAGCCTGCTCTGTGCTTTTACACAATGCAAATGAAGAAGTTAGTGTTTCAAATATTATATTTTATATCACAAACCTCGCCTGTTTCCCCAGGAAATTTGAGAAACATCCCTCCTTGATCTTCTGAGTTCTTTTTTTCCTCATTTATTGATTTATGTTTCATGTTGTATGGGTGTTTTGCCTGCGTGGCTATCTGTGTACTCTGTACATGTAGTGCATAGGAAGCCAGGAGAGGACATCCTATGGGAAACTGGAGTTACAGAGTGTATGAGCCATGCTGTGGGTGCTGGAATCGAACCCGGGTCCTCTAAAAGAGCAGCCAATGCTCTAACCCGCTGAGCCGTCTCTCCAGCTCCTCGTCTGAGTATTTGACTTTTTTGGCTATCCTGACTGCACATTCTCTTGGAAATAGGTGTGTCGTCCTTATCAGGACCAAGTGTAGATGAATAAAAAAAACTGTTCTTTGAATATTGATACTGGAGTAAAGTGGGGGAGAAGTGAACTCACACTAGGTTTAAGGACAGAAGCAGACCTTGTGGGCTTGAAGCACTTCCCAAACACTAACATGATGCCTTCCAAAGGCAGGACATCAAAAAGTATCTTCACATAGATCACAGTTCCCTCTGAGCCAAGAACCCTAAAGCCTCCTTGTTTTCCAAAACCAAGTAACTGATTTCAATATTGGAGAAATCCCGGGGGCTAGAGAGATAGAGAGATGGCTCAGACAGTTAAGATCACTTGCTGCTCTTGCAGACTGTTTGGGTCCCAGCACATGACAGCTCAAAACCATCCATAAAGGATTTGGTTTTTTTCATTTTTACAAAGAAAGAGCTCGAGTACCTTTAATAAATGTTAGAAGCTAAAAAGGTTGATATCTAAATTTGTAGAGCCCTTTCTATTTTTAAGATGTTTTCATATCCGTCTGCTGATTGAAAGTTGGCTGGACCACCCTGGGGAGGTTGTGACAGTACAGATAAGAACATACATTGGGGTGCTGTCAGTCTATTGGCATGTGAAGTTAAGATTTGCATAGAACAACATCTATAATAATAGAAACTATCAATATAATAATTTAATAATATAATATTTCAATATAAAGGCACCAAAGGAAACTGAAAAATCTGGAAAGGCTACCACAGCTATTTTATAAGAGCAGTCTCCTAATTTCTCTGTATATTTAGATCCGTCTTTATGGTATCCTAATGCTGGGTATTCAAAGAAGAAGAAAAGAAATATACTCTTCATTTTCTTTTCTTTTTTCTCTCCATTGCATGTTTTCTTGTTACAATAGGACAGTGTGGAGTACTACAATCTCTGGAGAAGTATCCCACTACAGTCTCTGAGAAGAAGCTGGCTTACACACAGAAGCTAGTTCTTGAGGGAGTTTCCTTCACTCTGAGAATTATTTGCAATACAGTACTTGGTGTGGATCTCAAGTTTCTCAGATAAGATTACATTTAGACACCCATCCTTATGACTTCCAAATGGTTCACTGACTGATCTGGAGTTCTTTTTTTATTTTTATTTTTTTTACTTATTTATTTATTTATTTAAATCCACTATTCTTTGAAGGTTTTGAGAGAAAAACAGACAGAAGGCCTTTTCCACACCAGGCACCATACTTATGTTTACTAAATGAATAACTGAATATCAATTTTTTTTTATTTTCTGTTAGAAATGCCATTAAATTCTATTTTTTTAGCAACTTTATTTTACAAAACAAAGATAAATGTACAGATTTTAAGCATTTTTGCATAACATTATACAATACATTTTTGTCAGTACTTTTTTTTTAAAGGTTTGATAGTGTGATAAAGATCCCACCAGTAACAATGAGCATAAAGTAAATGTAAAACAAGATGCAACCTGGAAATAGTCAAAGTTTTCTTGGTGTGTAAAGATTTTTTTTTTTTTTTTTACAATGAGCAGACAGTACATGTAAGACACCATCACTTGTTTGTAGGTTATCCCTAATTCAGAGACTCCAACCATGGGGCTGTGCTGAGGATTCCTGGCTATCTGCCACCCAGACATCAGATCCTTACCAACCCTCTCATTTTGTAAGCTGCTCATGTTGTTGTTATGGTTAGATTGAAAGCGGGGTCATTTCCAACCTATTCCAAAGCTGCCTCCACTAGATTCCATTCAACTGACCAAATACGTTTTTTGACATCAAGTTGTTCAAGTCTCAGTTGAAACTGGTGGAAAGCATGCATGTGTCCATAAGCATTGTTACATCGATACCACCAGGCACTCACAGTAGATCAACATCCCCTGATAGCGATCCTTTCTCGTGGGCTGTAAGGAGTTACGTCATTGCTTTTGGGTAGGTCTTAGGGACTTTGAGATAGACATCTGCTGATAGCAAGAGCTATTTTCTTATTTATCCTGATGAAGCTACCATGCCATGTGCTTATATTTCTGCTTGCTTTCCAGTGGGGGCTGGGGAGGCTGCGAACTTCGCTGCTTACGCCTTTGCACCTGCCACTTTGGTCACCCCTCTGGGGGCTCTGAGCGTTCTCATAAGGTAAGAGAACAACAGGGTGACTGGCTTCTCAGGCTAGTTCACTATCTCTAGTAGCCTTAATCCATGGAGTGCATTCTGTTAAGAAATCAAAGCACAAAGTACAACAATGCTCAAAGCCCAGACAGCCCCAAGTAATATCTGGGACTCCTGAAATCTTAGATGCAAGCCATTTATAACATAGACATAAAAGGTTAGGATTTTGTTTGTTTGTTTGTTTTGAGCTAGAGAATCGCTTATATGCAGAAGGCCTTGAGTTTGACCCCCAACAAAGATAAAATCTAATCTTGCTTCTAAAAAATTACCAAAAAAAACTTAAGAAAGCTACAAAAATTAGCAATAGAAATAGAAACTACATTGCCATGTTGTTAAAACGAAAACCAAAAATGAAAAAAGAAAAAAAATAAACAAAAATAAACGAACAAGCAAGCCCAACCTGACAAGAGCACTTGGCTCACAAATACAAGGGAATCTCGATTTATGTTTGTGACAATTCAGTGAAACCCAGCCAGTGTGTGTGTGTGTGTGTGTGTGTGTGTGTGTGTGTGTGTGTGTGTGGTGTTTAAACCTCTCAGCTGAGTAAATTGTGAAACTTCTCTGAATCTTGTTGCCATAGTGTTTAATGATAACAGTTATCAGAAGACTTTCAAAGGCATAGTTTGTTTAAACTACATTTCAACTCTTGTTAAATTCCACCATTGCCTGCTAGATACCTCTGTTGGATACCCTGTAGTAGAATTCTGTTTTATAATATGTGGATGTCCTACTTTGAATTTTGTTACTGTAATAAACACCATTACCAAGATCAACCTAGGGATTGAAAGGGTACACACACACACACACACACACACACACACACACATCATTGAGGGAGGCCAGGGCAGAAGCTCAAGGCAGGAACTGAAGCAGAAAACATGGAGAGACACTGCTTACTGTCTTGCTAGCAGCAACTTGCTCAGCTTGTTTTCTTATACGACCTAGGACACCTCCCTGTCCTGGGTTGCAACACTCTTAGTGAACTAATCCCTCCCACATCAATCATTAACCAAGAAAATGCCCACAGGTTAGTCTGAGGAAGGCAACTCCTCAATTAAGGGTCTTCCTCCCCAGGTGACTCTAGTTCCTGTCAAGTTAACAAAAAACCAACCACCACAATAAGTCTGGCTTTTTTGTGCTGGTTGGTATTGTGATTCCAGTGATTGTGTTTGATGAGCTATGAACTCTTTGTGTGACCTAGCTACCGTTTTTTGTGTTTTTGTCTTTTTAGAGTCTATAAAGTATATATACCTAGTAGAAAGCTTCTGACTAGGCCTCCCTACTTCTCCTTTCTGTCATTATAGAACAGAGAGAGAACCAAATGAGTTCATATGTATAAGGTACTCAAAAGAACCTGCCTTGAGTTTTCACTGGGGCTGCAGTCCCACAAGTGACCACTAGAGGACAACTCTGAAAAAGCACCTAATAAAAGTCTTGAAGCCCAACAGCACCCTAAACTGAGACTGGCAGGCAGGAACCACAGCCAGCCTCTTGATGTAGTAACAGCAGAATGTCATACTCTGGTATCCACAGAGGGGCCAACTTTGAGTGTTTTGAAAGCAAGTCATGAAGCACAAAGTTTTGGGAGCTTCAGATAGGCAGAAATATCCAGGTGGGGTTTACCATTTGATAATCTATCTGCATGGTTGAACAGGTCTGTGCTAGTCAGGTATCAACTCTGATATCTAAGTATATATCTTTGCTATCGAGCATAGTGTGTGTGTGTGTGTGTGTGTGTGTGTGTGTGTGTGTGTGTGTGTTTGTGTGTGTATGTATGTATGTATATATGTGTGTGTATGTATGTGAGTGTATATGTGCATGTGTATGTGTGAGTGTGTGTGTAATGAAAGCTAAAGAACAGCCTCAGGTGTGATTCCCCAGACACTGGACACCTTTTTATGTTGATACAGGAGCTCTCACTGACCTGGAGCTTGACAATAAACTAGGTTAGCTGGACAGTGAGCCTCTGGGACTCTCTTATCTTGACCTCCCCAGCACTGTGGTTTTAAAACTATGCACAATCACACTGGCTTTTTTTTTTTTTTTTAACAAGGGTTCTAGTCATGAGACTCAGCTTTTGATCCTTTTGCAAAAGTCACTGAATGGCCCATCTCCCTGGCCTAGGATGTGTATCTTTGAAACATTCGTGGTCAGCTGCATTCTAAATGGACAGATTAAACATCCCTAATTCAAAACTCACAAAGCCAAAGTGTTCCCAAATTCGAGCCTGCATAGGCTCCTATCAGTGAAAGATTCCTTACCATGACCTCACCTCATGTGACACACTTCTACCAAAACCTGAGCCCATTAAACATATTGTGTAAGATTGTCCTTGGGTAAGTTTGTCGAGTTTACTTGAAGCATAAATAAATCTCCTATTTAAGCTCAGGTTGAATATCTTAAAATATCCCATATGTGCAAATAAGCCACACCCCAAAACACCTTTGATCAAAGCATTTCTGGAGCCAAGCATTTCAGAGAGGGAAGGCTCAGTTCTGCCAATGAGTTATAAAATATCTCTAACTCCACTTACTGTACAGGAGACAAGGTGACTGAAAGTTAGATAAGCTCTAAGAGGTAGTGGGGTGTCTGTAGCATAGCATGTCTGTAATATTTCCTCCTGAGGCATAAGACTGGTAAAACAGAAACACATAACTGTCATCTCTGAGTAAATAGGGCGTGTCAGTTTCACATGGCATATTCTAGTCAGCTCAGTGGGGTACAGAGCAACACATGCTGCAGTGTGACCTCTAGGCTGCTGTGGAATCAAAAGGTGTCAAAAGGTCATTGAACCATCAGGTAATTGAACAGCCAGTGATTCTGTTTCTTTCTCTCCCAACAGTGCAATACTATCTTCCTATTTTTTAAATGAGCACTTGAACATTCATGGGAAAATAGGCTGCATCTTAAGCATATTGGGGTCAACTGTGATGGTTATCCATGCCCCACAAGAGGGAGAGGTCACATCCTTGCATGAAATGGAAATGAAATTGAGAGATCCAGGTCAGTGATCCAGCCTTAAAAAAAAAAAAGAAGAAAAAAAGCAAACAAAAGAAAGAAAAACACTATAGTCCTGATGTATGTATACTTGATTTTGGTTTGGATTGGTTTGGTTAGGTTTGGCTTATTGAAATAAGACCTCAATATATACATAGCCTGGGATGGCCCTGAGCTTACAGTACTCATGACCAGTCTTCCCAGTGCTGACATTTCCAGCACGCTCCAGCATGGGGGTCATCAGAGTAAATCTATGGTGACACTGAAGGTGTCCTACAAGCCTGCTGTGGGTTGGGCAATGGGATTTGTTCCTGCTAAGAAGTAACGACCAGGCTTTGTGTTTGTGTGTCCTGGCTACACAGTAACAAGAAGAGATGAGGCAAGTGGAGACCGAAGATTTATAGTTTATAATCCCTTGCCCTTCTCCTTTAAGAAAACACATAAGACGCTGCCGGGTCCAGTAGGGATATTGTCTGGATTCAAATAGGAAGCTTATGAAGTGCTCTGTGAAATGACTCAGAGGCAGCATGATGCTTATTCACATTTCTCTTTCCTCCTAACCCAACAGGGTTCCTTTCCTTTGCTGTGATCGTCTCTGTGATCTCACTGGTGCTGATTTTGATTGTGGCCCCGAGGAAAGGACAGACAAATATATTGGTCTACATCGCAATCTGTTCTTTGATTGGAGCGTTTTCCGTTTCTTCTGTCAAAGGTCTGGGAATTGCCATTAAGGAAATGTTGGCATGGAAACCTGTTTACAAGGATCCCCTAGTCTTCATCCTATTGGCTGTGCTTGTGCTTTCAGTAACGACCCAGATTAACTATCTCAACAAGGCTTTGGACACTTTCAACACCTCTCTGGTGACTCCCATTTATTATGTATTCTTCACATCTATGGTGGTGACATGTTCCGCCATCTTGTTCCAGGAGTGGTATGGCATGAAAGCTGGAGATATCATTGGTACCTTGAGTGGCTTCTTCACCATCATCAATGGCATCTTCCTCCTACACGCTTTTAAAAACACCAACATCACCTGGAGTGAACTCACGTCTACTGCTAAGAAAGATGTCCTTTCCCCAAATGGCAACCAGAACAGTTATATTTTACTACAGAATGCAGACTGCTCTGCCTCTGGGTATGATGATGACATCACCCTGTTTAGCAGGACGGATGACCAAAGTATCCATAAACTTTGAACTTCAACCAAGACACCCAAAGAGAAACAATACTTATTCTTGGAAGGTCTATTTGTATGTTAGCATGTATAACACTGTACAAGTCCTCCAGATGGGAGGCCAAGCAAAGAGCCTTTGCCCTGCAGAGCCTCCAAATTGGAAAATCAAGTGTAATCTTCTTCTAGAAGATTCATGTCTTTCTTTTATGTTTTCAAAAACCACCGAAACAGTCCCCGAGCTCAACAGAAGTCAGAGACATGTATTTGTTTTAGAATAATGCTTCTGGTCAATATATTTGGCACTGCTGGATGACACTTCATCTCTTCTTCCCTGCTTGGTCTTGGACTCAGGGTGACTCACAGAACTGTTAACTGTGTTGACTGAGCAGAGTCTTGGACATCATTGTCTGATGAGTCATAATCTCAAGCTATTAAAACTAAAAAAATGGGAACACTGCGTATTGACCTCTAGCCTACACAGCAGACAGGCAAAATGTGAAGCAACATACTGGACTAAAATGTTTATGGCATGTATTTTTTCTTTTACACACACACATGATTATGTCAGAGACTCTATTAACATGGACCTGGACAAGGTAAGCAAGACATGTTCTGTAAACCCCAAGTGAATTTAGCTTTGCAATGACTTACAACAGTCATTGGGTTTTTTGTTGGTTTGTTTGGTGTTTTAGAGATAGGATGTTTTTCTATCAGCTTCTTGTTTATTTTTCAGACATGTTCTTGCTATGTGACCCAGGCTGGCCTAAAATTTAGCACTCCTTTGCTTCTATCTCCTGAGTGCCTGGGTTAAAGGTGTGTACTACCGTGCCAGCTTCCTCTTGAAAAACTGTTCCATAGATTTCTTCCTGTTGAGATAGAGGTTTTGTAAAAGCAATCACTGCATAATGTGAAGTTCATACCTTGCTTCCATTTTACTCAGAGGTCTTACCTCTAAAATGTGGGTCATCCAAAACTGAGAACAACCAACAGATTCCTTGTTAGATCTTAATGTTCTTTTAAGACTTTCCTTAATAAGGAAATTATAAACTGTTTTTAACTTTTCAGAATGGGCATAGCCCACTGTTCTTTTTACTGACAGATGCTTTATTTTCTATTCCTCATGACCACATTTTCCTATTCAGATCATTGGGAAGTGTATTTGTAGAAATAAATTTCTTTAAAAAAAAAGTCTGAAGACATGCTACAGGAAGTATCTTTTGCTCATTAAAATTTTGCATCTGATTTCTCTGATTCATTCTAGACTCCTGCTCTTGCACTCTTCAGCAAGAGAAACTGTTGAGTGCAACCGTATTGTGTGTTTGGAAAAGCTGATAATCCATGGGCATCCATGAATTGATACCTCAAGGCAAATACATGTTTACTTTCTGTCACTGACTCACTTTGGGTAGCAGATATAGATGCTATGAACACACGTTTGTAGAAAATTATCTTCTGAAAGGGTGTTATGTTTGAGACCCATACAAATTCTTTTGCAGGTTTCCCCTTTTTGCTTTGATAACCCCACTGGGTTCCCTCCAGGTATCTTCTTGGTGAGGACATCAGTCATCTCTCTTGACATCTTTCCTCAGGTTAAGGCTGTTCTCCGTTCCAGTGATCTTATCTTTCAGACATTTATTAAATGTCACTTGCTACTTGACACCTTAGCTGTCAAGTTTTGCCCCTGCTACACTGTGCACAGGTCAAATATTCCTGGAACAAACCAATCAATGTGTCCTGGTTTGGAAAATGAGCTGGTGTTGACACATACACCCAGGAAGAAGACTGAGATATTTTATCAGTTGTTATATATGGAGAAACAATAAAAAATTGACAAATATTTTCATATCTCTGGAAAGATTGCCAGTGAGCATATACATCTAAAAAATTAAAATGTTACTATAAATCTAATACTACAAGTGACTCTTTGTAAAATAGAAAGATACCACTGAAGGAAGAGTAAATCAACATATATGTAAAGAAAATGGTCTTGCCTTTTGAATTGTAACTTCACTATTAGGTCAGTGGTTAATGATTCTATTTTTTCATCCAGAGTAAAAGATATTCATCAAATTGAAACACTGAATTAACACTTATTTCTTCTAAAAAAGTGAAGAAACTATTAATTCACATACATGGAAAGCTTTTTGTATCATGCTCCGTAAGTACCAGGCACATCACTAAAGTTGGTTCTCATTGAACTGGAGTTCTCATCTTTGTTCTTACTAGAAAGAAGAGAACCACTGAGCACAAGTTTGTGTGAATTAATTCTTCATCATTCATTCCTCAGTTTCAGTCACATCATTTATTTTAGATAATCCAAGTGAAGGCGAATTTATCATTGTCTACTCTCTGTCACAATACATAACTATTCCAACAAAAACATTTTCCCTAGAGATGGGGAATGTAGCTCAGTGCTCCATCAGCATGCACACGGGAACTAGGTTTGGTCTTCAACATGAGGGGGCGACTAATAAAGCCAATGGGACCGAACTAAATGTCACCTTCACCTTCGAAATCTTTGAAGGTGGCGGGGGTGGTGGGAGGAGTATCATATGAATACGTTGAATGTTCTCAAATATTTTTGATAAACTGTTCACAAGAGTTATATTTTTCAAATGTTTATAAATACTATTCACTTTAGGTAGTTTATACATTTGTAATGTTTCAGTATGTTCCCAATAAAATAATATTGTCTTATTGTGGCTTTTGGTTTATTGGCATTAAGAATTGTTTCTGTTTTGTTCTAAGATTTAGGGGGCAACACTGCATAGGTCACGATGCCTTTTCTTTAACAGTGGAATCCAGTTTGGGAAGGTTCTCCACTAAACCATCTGCTGTGGTGCAGACTTGGCACCTGAACCAAAGAAAGTGTCTTATCCTTCAGGAATTTGATTAAACAGAACGGAAAGTTCAAAGCAGCTCATATAATGAAATCTCCTTCTGCCCAATCAATAGCTTAAAAGAAAAGAGGGACAGCTATCTGTCAATATCTATGAGAGCTCCGGGTGCTCCTGTGACAGCTCAGGTCCCTCATACTAAATGGCACAGAATTTACCTACATACTCTATCTGGATACCTTTGCATCTCCAGTGTCCAGACAGCTGTCACACACCACAATGGAACTGTCACAGACTCAAACCCCACTCATTGTTTCTAATTCCAATAAAGGAATTGTCTAAGGTACAGAACCTCCTCCCTCTTACCTGCTTCTTATACACTTTCTTCTGTTTTATAAATAAAAGAGTATAGGATCCCGTGCCTTAAACTCATAAATCCAGGGCTAGAAGGAGGCTCCCAGCATGCAAGCTTCCCAACACAGGAAATCCTCGGTCCATGGAAGGTAGGTATGTGAGAGCAGGGTGTGTGTGTGTGTGTGTGTGTGTGTGTGTATGTATGCAAAACAGAAACATCTAGTCCAAAGCTTGAAGAAAGTCATTCAAAGGCAGACCACAAGGTTGAGGAACAGCTTTGTTGGTAAAGTGTGGACCGTATGATCACAAGAACCTGTTTGAATCTCCAACCCAGTGGCACCCCTGCAATCCCAGCACTGAGGTATCAGAGACAGGAATCCTGTGTATTGCTAGCTAGCCAGTCTAGCTAAAGCAAGTCCCAGGTTCAGTGAGAGTTCCTGTCTCAAAAATAAGGTGGAGTGTGAAAGAGGAAGAAATCAGACATCAATATATATATAAACCACACACACATACATAACCACATACACACAAACCACACACACTGAACATATGCCTACCATATACACATGAACCACACATCCTCCACATGTGTACACCATAACACACGCACCACAGACACACACGCAAACCATATACACTGCACATGTGCATACCACATACACACATGAACCACACACACATACATGTACCACACATATACAAACCACACACTTCACACATACACACCACATATGCATACACATTATACACATACATGCAATAAACATATGTGCAACACACACATACACACATATCCACAAAGAGGTACACTTGGGTTATGAAGATTTTCAAAGTTTATTTTAATAAATGTGCCACATACTTTCCCGGTTGAAAACCACAAAGATTTTGAGAATGCTCACAGCTACAGCCACCTTCTCTTTGAGTGACAAGCCACGAAGCTGGATCTCTATCTGAACGTGGTTGGTGAAGGTAAAGTTAGTTTGCAGAAGGAAGCACCCATGTTAGAAAGTGATGTCTAATTGAGTGGCAGGAAAAAAAAGGCAAATCAGAGAAAGATTTGACAGAATAGGATATGCCCAACTCTCACGAGGAAAGGGACGCTACTTAAGAGACAGAGAGTACAGGAAGGAGATAATCTGGTACAGGAACTCCGTAGAGTTCATGGAGAGCAGTGGAGTAGCTGGGGTGAGTGGAGCAGCCCAGAGAGGGAGAAGGAGGCAGCAGTACAGACACAGACTGAAGAGAAAACAAGCTAGACACAGGTAAAGACAGAAGGAACAAGAGAATGGGAAGGAACCAGAAGACTAGAGAAGATCGCTAGAGTTAGTTTTAGACTAAGCAGAGCAACTCAGAGGCCAAGAGAAAAGTCAGCTTGGAGAGGAGTTTGCACCAGAACCTCTGTAAAGCTCAGAAAAAAATGGATGGGCTTCTTCGGCAGAAAGTCTCAGAGACTGAAAACATTCTAGGCCTAGAAAGACATACAGAGGGCTAGAAGCCTCCAGGACTAGGCCTCAGCAGATCGAGGCAGGAAGCCTCCCAGACAACAATTACAGCAGAGAATAAAAGTTAATTTTACAGTACCCTGGCAAAAAGCAACCACGGGGAGGGGTTTATTTTAGCTCACACTTCGTCATGTCGGGGAAGTCAAGGCTGCAGGAACTTAGAGCACTGAGTCACACCAGATCCGTGATCAAGAGCAGACAGGAGCGGCTGCACACACACCTTCCTAAACGAGTTTTAAATAACTTGGTATTTCAAGAAAGGATATGTCTCACCATCGCTCGTCAGTTAAGAACACTTACTAATGTTTTATCAGAGATCCTCAGTTCGAGTCCAGAGTCCACATTAGATGCCTTGTGATCCTAACTCCAGGAACTCTGACCCCTCTTCTGACCTCTTCTGACCTGCACACATAATAATCTTTTCACAATTTTCTCATCCTTTTAACCATGGAATTGACAGTGAATTATAATGATTAAGACCTGACAACAGACAATAAATTCATCTGGGCACAATGAAGCAGGGTTTTATTTTACCATGGTTACCGAGACTGAACTAAATTCCTTCTGAGCAATGAACAGTGAGCAATCTTGCATTCAGTCTCTCTCTCTCTCTCTCTCTCTCTCTCTCTCTCTCTCTTTCTCTCTCTCTCTCTCTCTCTCACACACACACACACACACAAGTGCAGAGAGAGAGAAAGAGAGACAGAGAGATCATAAGATATAAGCATAAACCATGCAGTGGTCCCATCCCTTCAACAGGATGGACATTCGGCCGAGGCAGGCCACAGCACAGAAGTTCTCTGAGTCAAAAGTAGGCAGACATTAGCTGTCTCACTGTGGGAACAAAACTGGCCTAGAAACAGGCAGGACTTTGGGACTTCGGTATGATTCAAGCTATACATGAGAGTTCCACTTACAGGGCACTACCTGCTGATTGAAGATTAGCTTCCAGAAAAAAAAAAAAAAAAGAAAAAAAAAGAAAACAAGGAAAATAAAATCAAGCAGAACTGGTCCAACAAGATTAAATACCGTACTACACACCCAGAAGTGAGCATGTGACCTACTGTCACTGAAGCTACACAATTCCCACATCACCATTCCCATCCACTACATCTGTGTGTCCCCTGTCTCCAAAGGGGATGGTTTAAACAGCTCAAAGAAGGTTGCTGAGCAGAAACATGTACAAAAGGAAAAACTAGAATGACTTAGTTAAAAACAAAGCCACTTGATTTCATTTCTCCAGTCAACTGGCAGGCTCCACCACGTAACAAGTCCTTTTTAAAAATGCTGAAACTTAAGTACTGGTCTATTAGTGTGAGTTTCAGGATAGCCAAGAGCTGAATAGAAAAACCACCATTTTGAAAAGCAAAAAAAAAAAAAAAACAAGAAAGAAACATCAGGGCTTTCCCCCTGAGGTTTCATGAAGGCGCATGCAGTGTGGCAGCATCTGGATGACAACACTGTTGGCTTCTCCATTTGCCAGTGTTGTTTGAGAGACTACAAAAATCCTGTCTCAGCTGGTATAATAAACCTAGCAAGAATCCTCAGTGCGGGGTAAGCAGAGGGTCACAGTGCTTTATCCACTACAGTGACCAGTGGTCTGGCAGCCCATGTGGCCTTCCCCTTGAAAGACCCCCTCCTGCTTTAGCTGCAGTAACGCCATTTTGTGCTAGGCCCAAAACAGGCAGGGATAAAAAATACTGAAACAAAAGTGAGCCAGAGGACAGCCCAGTCTCTGTCAGAACAAAGAATATCTGCAGTTGACCACCTGGACCAGGGCAAGGACATCCTGCCACACATGTTGAGGCAAGGACGAAAAACGACTCCCTGTCCCAAAGGAGGGGCCAAGGCCGCCCTCCTCTTCCGAGAACTTGGGTCTGTAAGGCTGTGCAGGCTGGGTCGGGGTCCCAGGTGGCCAAGCAAGATACCGGTGGGCGGCCAGCTAGCAATAGACAAATAAAGGAAGACATTCAGACAAGCCCAGCTTTCAGATAAGCTGCAGCCCCCGACTAGAACCAAGAGTTGTGTCCTTGGAACCATATGTCTGCCATAGTTCCCACACTTAGATAAGCCCAAGGCAACTATTCTCAGGAGCCGCAGCCCTGGCTGGTACCAGGAGCTGTTTCCTTGGAGCCATGTCCTTGGGCTCACTCCCTGGCCACATTTAAACTAACCAATTAAAACCCTGTTGCTATGCTTCTGCTTCGGTACCTTGCTTCTGCCCCCCAAGCCCTATAAAAAGGAGACTGCCCCTTTGTCCGGCGCGCAAGTCCTCCGAGAGACTGTGCGCCCACAGGTACCTGTGTATCTAAATAAACCTCTTGCTACTTGCATCCGAAGTGAGTGGTCTCGCTGTTCCTTGGGACGGGTCTCTTCAGACGGAAGATACCCTCCGGGGGTCTTTCACCCTGAAGAGCTGATCTTGTTTTCATTGTGTTGCTTTCTTTTGTTTTCCAGGACTTGAGGTCAGCACAGAACAATTAACATAACATCCTATCTTTTTAGGCACCCATACCTGTAGGTCTTTATCAGCATCTGCCACCTCACAGTCTTCAGTGGGAACCAGACCTCAGGACCCCAAAGCCATGTCCCAATACCACAAAGCCATGTCCACAGCAGAAAAAAAACACCCCCTCCAATAAAAAAAAAGATGCTTTCCTTTTAGTGACCTGTGGGTTTTCTTTGAGAAGTCCTCCTCTCCTCAAACACTCCCAAGTGTGTAAAGTGGAACATTTTTATGTGCATATCTTGATGATTCAAGTGTAGGAAGTGATTGTTATAAACTTCCTTAACAGATAAGAAAGGGTTGCAGCTGATTTTTATATGAGTACACTGTAGCTGTCTTCTTACACACCGGAAGAGGGCATCAGATCTCATTACAGGTAGTTGTGAGCCACCATGTGGTTGCTGGGATTTGAACTCAGGACCTCTGGAAGAGTGGTCAGGGCTCTTAACTGCTGAGCCATCTCTCCAGGCTGCAATTATTTTTGAAAGCTAAATCTGCTAGGAAACTATTTCCACATGCAATGACCACAGTCTGTTTTGAACAAGGGAGCTGCACAGGCACCCATGTGTCATAGCCACGGATCACTGCCGTGTCTTCCTCAATTGCTTCTCCTCCTTATTCGGTGAGACCAGGTGTCTCATTGAACCTGGAGTTCACCTATGTGGCTAGCCTGGCAGGCCAACAAGTCCTCACATCCCCCACTCCACCACCACTACTGGGAACACACACACACACACACACACACACACACACACACACACACACGAACGTGCACACACACCTGGCTTTCATTTGGTGCTAAGGATCTGAACTCTGATCCTTGTGCTTGTGAGGCAAATGCTTTACTCACTGAGCTATCTCCCCGCCCCAGGTATACTTTTAGAGTTGTTTATAAGACAGCTTCCCTCTCTCAGCATCCTGGTCTGTAGAGAGAGAATGGAGCAGGGGGAGGATGGTAGGAGCTCAAGACAAACACCTTAGGGAGCTTATCAGAAATACTGGATCTCAGACCTCCCTCCGAGTCATTTGAGTCAAACTTGAACCTTTCTCTCCAGTTGAATGATAAGAAGATATAGCCTAAAACCCCGGCTTTCACATTTGGGTGCTATTGGAATATGTAAATAAAGCAATAAATAGGACTCGATTGGCTTGGGCTCTGGCATAGCCTGAGTACTGGATATTTTCAAAGCTCCCCACGTGATTCTAATCAGCTATGAACGATGGGCCTAACACGTGGCCCCTAACTCTGATGTTCCTAGAAAGTTCCTGGGGTTGGGGGTTGGGAGGAACCAAGGGGCAGGGTTCTAAAACGGGAATGCTTGGGACCACATGGAGAAGTTAAATCAGGAGAAGGTGCATCGGGGTAGCAGTCTTTTTGAGAACCCCTCGGATGCGTCCTGTGAGAAAGCAGGAAGAGGAAGTAAAAGGCTCACATCCTCTGGAGCAGTGGTTTGTGGGTAGACAAAGGACTGTGATCTTTGATAGGTTGAAGACCCTGTAGAGTGAGGAGGGCTGGGTAGAGCAGAGAGAAATGAGGGCAGAGGAGACACAGTGTGCTGTGCTCTCTGTGTGGATTAGGGGGTAGAGCACCTAGCAGACACTGCTGGACTCCAGATAGCGTCTACAGGCAGGGACTCTGAACTAATCAGAGCACAGCCTGAAGAAGCAGGAGCCTGAAACAGGAACCGGAATGTGGGTTCTCTGTTTTAGTGTTCTGAGCTATTTTCAGTCCCCAAGACACGCTCAGAACCCACACCTTCCTGTCTGAGTTCAGCATGGGCATCGTGAACAACAGAACTCTAAGTGTTCTTATAGTTCTTGCCCCATTCAGGAGCAAGGTGACCTACAGGCTCTAGAAAACCCTGCTTTTAAAGAGCTGTGGTGAGGTTTTGCCAGCCAGGAAGAACTTTTATGACCTGGCCAGGTCGGAAGAGACCAGCCAGCACCAATCACCGACTACTCAATGGCAATCAGGGTGATAAGAATGTTTTTGTTAACCCACAGGTACCAGGGAACACTGGTTCCATATAAACTTTCCTTTTCTTTCTCCTTCACCATTACAAGGTCGCCTACCTGGCCAGGGCTGAGTGTCATACTCTGCCCTTTGTAGGCTGGGTCAGTCTGGGCCGAGAAACATTCATTCCAATCACTCTGTGTCTAGGCCAAACAGCTGTTGAGGATTTTCATTATCATCTAGGATGGTGTTATGCCTGTCCCTTCTGCGCCTACATTACGTGTTAGGTAGGGACAGAGGGAAGGGAAAGAAAATCTGAAACGCTGCCCACTTTCCCTAAGGAAAGCGTTCTCACTGTTGCACTTTAGTTACAGATGAAATATGTTACATCTCAGACCAGTTATACACAGAATACAGAAACTATAGGTTGTCTGCACACGTAGGAAAAGAGGGAAGGAGGTTCCATGACCACTGAGCATGCAAGGGTAATCTGATTCCTCTAGAAATGCTTATCTACATACAATATACACGTTCATGATTCCATCTGTATATTCGACTGTCTTTTGTTGAATGATCTGATCTCAGCTCCTCATATAATACATTTCTCCCCCACTTAAAAATGGAAAAGTGGAATCCAGAAAATTGTATGTAAGTGGAAATGTTCTGGGAAAAGCAAGACACGTGCCCCAAGAAGAACCGTTGGCTGATGTCACAGATGGATCCAGATAGTGTGGTAACTCACAACTGTGCAGCAAAATTATGAGTTAGCCAAGAATCCCCAGAGGAAAGGTGTTTACCAGACTGGCTCCCTTTCTGGAGGATGAAGATTTGAACGACCCCATTACTCTTGTTTCGTCAGATTATCTTGTGGATGTTTCTTCCTTCAGCTTTATTCTGGGCTCTGTGGCCCAGGCACATAAATAAGCAAAATCCCTGCACTTCCCCCTCTTAGAGCTTCGGGGACAAAAGACAACACACACACACACACACACACACACACACACACACACACACACACGCATGTGAGCAAAAGTAAAAAGATGAAATTTGTTTCTATACTGTGCAGGTAAAGAAGGGAGTGACTCTCTATAACACAACTATAAATTAACACTGTATAGAAAGTCAAGGCTACAACTGACCAGAGTGTCAAATCTATGCAGTGTCTAATCTATGTCATATCTATTGCTCCTCCAAGATGTATGTATTAGCATCCTCCAAGATGTTAAATATTGACATGAGATAGGAGACTACCCCATCCACCTTTCTGATCCTTCTCAGGCAGAATCTAATAACTTCTTACCCTTGGCACCACTGATTTCTGAGCTGTATAATTGTTGTGTGTGAAGCAACTGTGCACCATCTGGCTTAAATGCACCCCTGGTTTCAAAGTATTCCTGCATCCTTCCTACTACGTGACACACTCACCTTCCTGGGGGTGGTGACTGAGAATGTCAGCCTGAATTGTACTTTTGCTTTCTTCTGTTTGATATGCCTTCTTGTTCTGAGACTAGCCTAGGGGGCTGAGATGGCTCCGTGGCTAAGAGCACTTGCTGCTTTTGCAAAGAGCCAACTTTAGTTTCTCAGCACCCAGGAAGCAACTCACAACCATCTGCAGTTTGTGAGATTTACAGTTCCAGGGGCTCTTGTGCCCTCTTCTGGCCTCCACGGGCACTGCACACCTACTATGCACATGCATACATAGAGGCAACACATTTACACTCATAAAACAAAGCATTTCTAGTCTTTTTAACTAGAGAAGCATGACATCATGCTGGCTGGCAGAGGGGTATGATTTCTCTGGTCTCTCTCTTTCCCTGCCGCCAGCCAGGTGTGAGGGCTTAGAGGTGAAATGAAACTAACACGTCCGTCTAGAGACAGGCTGGCTACAAGGGGATGTTGGCATTCACCCCCCACCCCCAATGCCAATCACAGGAGCTGCTAAGAGCCTATCATCAACACCTAGGATCTGAACGTAGGCACACAAGGCAAGGGAAAAAGAGGGGGCCTACATGATGGCCAAAGTTGTGTGTTGGATTTAAATGATTGTGCTTAGGTGAGCTATAAACCAAAAATGCCTCTAACCCTTAAGCTCCACTTGCCCAAATAACTTTCTGAGATGCTGGAGGCTACAATTCATGTAAAATAACAAACCACAAGTTTTTGTTTCTATAAACAAGCTTGGTTGCCCCAACTGCACAGGATGTACTTGAGCACACATAGGCAGATGTGTAGGCAAGAAGTACATCAGTATTTATGCAGACCCCTGTTGGATGAAGGCGGGAAGGATGTGGCCTTGTGGGGTTTGCCTTTATAAGCTTTTGGCTAGTGTAATTAGGTGCCACACTCTGGGAACTCTGGGTACGGACCTGGCCAGTGTCCATCATCCTGGTCAGCATTAATAAGACTTAATTCAAATTTGGCTCAAAAACTGAAGTTATCTTATTCTTGCCTGGTGGGCAAGAACATCTATTCCAGAAGAAAAGCCCTGACAGCGTGTGGTGAAAGGGTTTGGCTGGTTGTGAATATTAATGAGTTATTTTCACAGTAGCCAGAATGAGATCCCTGTATACAGCCCATGACCATGACGATGGCCAGGCAGGCATATTACTGTGTTCCCAAATCCAGCTCTGTGCAGAGCTTTGCTTCTCTCTCTCTCTCTCTCTCTCTCTCTCTCTCTCTCTCTCTATCTATCTATCTATCTATCTATCTATCTCTATCTCTCTCTTCCTCCCTCCCTCTCCCTTTCTTCTATTTTTTGCCTAAGATCCTTCAGAAGCCTAAAGAAGACTTTATACTCCTTGGAATAATATCTTTAAAGTGTAAAGTGCAAACCTGCGGATCTATAAAGAGAACCAAATGCACTGAGAAAAGGCTATCAAAATATCGCACGGCTAATGTATGTTTTACGATATGTCTGTTTGTACTGCATTAAATACACCCTCGTGGCACTTCTGACGTACGTTGTCACTGCTCTAGCAGTGAATATAAATATTAAATATTTATATAAATGTTAAATCTCAAAGAACCAGCATAACTCCCATATGACTTGAGAATAATTATCTTTGTATATTTCAACTGTCACAAAACCTGGTTATTACAGTACTGAGATTTTTTTTTTTTTCAGTCGTGTCTGCCATGAGTAAAGTTGTGAGAGATGCTAGAGTTTGGTTTAGGTAGAATTTATTTGGGCTCTAATTGTGGCTAAGTCAGTACTTCTCAGCCTTGAGTAGCAATTGCCCATTCAGAAGGGAGACATTTCCCCCACCCCCTCTCTGTGTGAGCTTATGAGTATGTAGACCCCAGGACAACAATAGGTGTCTTTCCTCAGGTGTCGTCCTCCTTGGTTTTTGAGATGGAGTCTCTCACTAGTAGACTGGGCTGGAGGCTAAAAGGCCCCAGGAGCCACTTGCTTCTGCTTCTATCTGCTGGAACATTGAGGTTACAGGCGTAAGCCACCACACAGCTTTCTCACAGGAGTCCTGGGACAGAACTTTGGTCCTCTTGTTTGCACAACAAAGAGTGATCTAGTTTCCAGTCCCTCTGCAGTTGCCATGTTATACTTTTAGCTGCCACTCCTGAGGAAGGAGCTCTGTAAACATCTATACGGGGCTGTTACTTCTCGCCCAACAACTGTGCTGCCTGAAGAGTGACAATTTCTGAGACGGATGCAGAGTCAGGACCTGATCAGGATAAAGTCAGTTCTCCAAGAGGAACTGGGAAAGCTGCCTCTTGCTCGAACACACACACACACATACACACATGCATGCACACACATACACACAGACACTCATTATCCACATTGTCTTTGTCACCATCCTTTGGAAGCTCTGAAAAGACTGTCATTACACCTCGAGAGTTGCTATTATGGGACAGATGTTTCCATGGAAACATGCCTCAAGGCAGATAGAAAAGAGCAAGAACAATGCAGAGGATGAGGATCATTTCTTAAAGCAAAAGGACACATTTTTTGTTTGCTTTTGCTTTTTGTGGGAATAAAGAATTATGACACCCAGGACATATGATCTTAAGATTATATCTGCATTACCCAGGATGAAATCAAATTTAACGCAAATTAGAATAATCAATCTGTCGTCACAAAGGTGGGTAGAGGTTGCTGCTGGGGGACTCAGGGTGAGGAAGCATCTGAAGCACCTGGCTTCCTGAGGTGAGCGGGTAATATGGGAGGTGGTGAGCATGGTTATCATTGGTCCAGTGGTAGCCTAGTTCTCTTGAGTTTTCTTTTCCTAAACCCAGCTAATCCTGATAAATCAGCTTAGCAACAATTCCCCCACCCTAGGTATCTGATCAAATTCCTTGCCACCACACCAAATGTCAAAATTCTTATCCTGATCTAACCAAAAGGTTTTTCTCTTGTTATTCCAGTCTAGCAAATCCCCTTTGCCTTCGGTTTCCCCTTTCATTCATTCGGTACCACTGGCCGTCTCTGTGTTAGCTGTTCCCAGCTATATTTGCTGTATTCAAAGCTGTTCCCAATCTTTCTCCCCATCAAAATAATTCTGATCCCCTGTGATGGCTATTCTCGGTGGTCAACTTGATTATATCTGGAATGAACTGCAATCCAAAAAAATGGAGGGCACACCGGTAACCCAGATCTTGCGGCTGGAAGACACATGCCTTTAATCCATATTTTGAGGAAAACCTTTGATCTGGGGCATACCTTCTGCTGGAGGCCTACATAAAGACATGGAGAAGGAAGGGTTCCTTCTTTTCTGCTTGCACTTGCTTGCCAGCACACCTATTAGAATCTACTTCTTTCAGTTTATACACCCAGTCTTGTGGGACTGAGCAACCACTAGATTCTTGGACTTCCCATTCACGAATGACCATTGTTGGGTTAGTTGGACTGAAGACTGTAAGTCATTCTAATAAATTCTCTTTAGATATATGATACATAGATAGGTAGATAGATAGATAGATAGATAGATAGATAGATAGATAGATAATAGATAGATGATAGATAGATGGATTAATAGATAGATGATAAATATATGGATAGATAGATAATAGATTAATAGATGATAGATAAATAGATAGATAGATGATAGATAGATAGATAGATAGATAGATAGATGATAGATAGATAGATAGATAGATAGATAATACATTTCATGAGTTCTGTGAGTCTAGAGAACCCTGCCACCCATCACAATCATCTTAAATAAAATCTTCCTTACCATTTCTACAAATGCTAAGATAGTCTTTCTTAGACTCCAAGAATGGGAAGATGGCCCCAGGCCATAAAGAAAGGCTGAACACTGAACAAAATGGCATTGTAGAAAGGAGAAACTAGCTTACTATCCTCGAAGCCCACTGTCCGTTTGGAGGCTCCCTCCAAGAAGACTCGGCATGCACCACAGTAACTGAATGCCAGAGACACCTACATGTGATCAAGACTAAAATAATAGAACACTCAGGTCCCGGGACAGCCTTCACCTGGCACTAGATTCTGCAAAGTCTCGTGATTCCTACATATTCCCCAAGGCATCAGGCTTATAGAATCTTCTCACAAAAGGCATTTCTCACCAGCCATAGCAAGGAAGGACAGAATGAGATTTCATTTGACTAAAGAAACCAGTGTTATACTTTTACGCAGAACATTGGAATTCTATACAAGTTGTGTGTGTGTGTGTGTGTGTGTGTGTGTGTGTGTGTGTGTGTGTGTGTGTGTGCTTATCTGTTTCTAGCTTCTCCAGTTTCCTGCCTGAAAGACATTCTTCCCCAATGATGGCTGAGGGAAATCTCCCTACTCCACCCTGATCCATGCTTTTCCTGTTCTCCTGTATTTGTGTTTGATGCTCTTCTGCTAACTACCTCTTCTGTGTATTGCTTATTATTTAGGTTTTGTTTATTCCACAAATGCAGCTGACACCCAGATACAAACTTCTGGATTCTCTTAACTATCCAGGCTTCCAGGAAGGTAATTGTCTATAGCTCAAATACTAGCAAAAGCTCTTTTTACTCCCAAAATCTAGCTAAATTAGCCAAAAACAACCACTGCCCCATCATCAGAGTAGCAACCATACCACTGACATCTACCCAAAGTCCTGTCTCAGTTTAGGCAGGTTTCTTTTTCAGTGCCAAGAAGAGGATGCAGGGTCTCGAACACATTAGGCAAGTGGTCTGTACTGAGCTATATCCCAAGCCATAAATTTTATATGTATCCTAGAGGGTAGAGAAAGGATATGTCCTTGGAAACCCTTTTCTTAAAGGGTATATTTGTAGTTGTATTGTTTGAGTGTTCAGTTAAGTACACACACACACACACACACACACATACACACATATGTGCACCACATGAGTACAATGCCCATGGGGCCAAAAGAGGGTATTGGATCTACTCGAACTAAAATTAATGATGGTTGTGGACTGCCGTATGAGTACTGGGAACTGAACCCAGGTCCTGTGCAAGAGCAGCCAGCACGATTAGCTGCTGAGTTAAATCTCCAGCCTGTGTTCTTGGATATCCTTAGGCCTCCCAGGCTTCTGCATGTTTGTATGAACCATGTACAACCACATGCAAAATACACCCTATGTGCTTCCCACTCAAACATCGTGTTTATGATCCCAGCAGACTCCTCTGAGAACCTGGGCTAAGAAAGGAAAGCCACACGATGGGCAACCTAACAAAGCAAACATTCCATTTCCCTCAGTCTGCTAGAGCCATAATACACTGCCCTTCTAACTATTGTGCCTGCTTCTCCCCAGTGTTCTTAACTTTCTTGATTCAGCCAAGCATTGCATCAGTCTCTAATGCTAACCCTGAAACTCCCTCAGCCAAAGATCAGCTTTCTCATCAAATATTTAAGAGCACCTTGCAAGGCAATTAGAGATGCAAAAACCCATAAGAGTGAGACTGTGCAGAATGGGGAAGACCAGAAACTCAGGTGACAGCAGATGCTGGCGAGGATGTGGAGAACGGGGAACACTCCTCCACTGTCGGTGGGTTTGTAAGCTGGTACAACCACTCTGGAAATCAGTCTGGCGGTTCCTCAGAAAATTGGACATAGTACTACCTGAAGATCCAGCTATTCCAGTTCTGGGCATATACCCCAGAGATGCTCCATGTAGAACATGCTCCATCATGTTCATAGCATCCTTATTTATAATAGTCCGAAGCTGGAAGGAACCCAGATGTCCTTCAGAAGATGAATGGATACAAAAATTGTGGTACATATACACAATGGAATACTACTCAGCCACCAGAAACAATGCCTTAACCAAATTCTTAAGAAAATGGCTGCATCTAGAGAATATCATCCTGAGTGAGGTAACCCAGTCACAAAAGAACACACATGGTATGCACTCACTGATAATTGGATACTAGCCCCAGAAAGCTCTGAATACCCAAAAAACAACTCACAGACCATGTGAAGCTCAAAAAGAAGGAAGGCCAAAATGTGGAAGCCTCAGTCCTTAGAGAGAAAAAAAAAGAAAAAGAGAAAAAATCATGTATTCATCATGTATTATTATGTAACAAATTTTGTGAGCTATAATAATATTTTATAAAATAAATAATTTTTTTAAAAAGTGAGACTGTGTGTGTGTGTGTTATAGTAAGCTCATATCTTTCATGTCTCCAATTTTCAAGTTTTCTTGCCAAATTCCCCCTTTCTGTTCTGCAATGTACCTCTACAGTTTCTTTTTGTAGCACCCTGTCTTGGTTTAAATTGTATTGCTGTGAAGAGACACCATGACCAAGGCAACTCTTATAATGAACAACATAATGGGGCTGGCCCACAGTTTCAGAGGTTTATTCTATTGTTGTCATAGCAGGAAGCATGGCAGCATGCAGGCAGGCATGGTTCTGGAGAAGGAGCTGAAGAGTTCTACATCTCGATCGGAATTCAGCAGGAAGAGACAGACTAGAGCACTGGGCATAGCCTGAGTATATAGGAGACCTCAAAGCCCGCCCCACAGTCATGCTCTTTCTCCAACAAGGCCACACCTCCTCATAATGCTGGTCTTAGTCAGGGTCTCTATTCCTGCACAAAACATCATGACCAAGAAGCAAGTTGGGGAGGAAAGGGTTTACTCAGCTTACACTTCCACAATGCTGTTCATCACCAGAGGAAGTCAGGACTGAAGTCAGGACTGAAACTCAAGCAGGTCAGGAAACAGAGGCTATGGGGGGGATGTTGCTTACTGGCTTGCTGTGGATTGGTGTTAAGGTGACACATGATCGGGACAGTGGAGAGGTAGGTGAAGAAAAGGAAGGAAAATGGAAGAGGGGTGGGAAAGAGGGGAGAAATCAAGAGGGACCTCAAGAAGAATAAGCTAATCCAGGTGGTCTTAATTGGCGTTAGGTAAATATGAATATTTTAAGGAATTCTATACATCCTTTATCTCATATAGAAGAGCAGTTTGTATATTTATTCATTAGACATAATCTTATTGTGTAGATGATTTGTGGTTTGAGAATTTAAGATATAAAACAACCATGAAGCTATCAGGATTATGAGTAATATTTGTGCCCAGCGGTAATAGAAAGGAACATGCTGGGGCGGTCATATCCACCCAGGACAGAACCACTAGGGTGGGCGGAGTGCACCACCGTGGAAGGGAATCTCGTGGAGAGTGTAGTTTCTGGACTGAGTGACACACTAGAGCGGCATCCTCAGGGTGAGACCCCGGGGGCTGATAAAAGGTTCAGCCATCCATTTTATTACTTACTGCAACAGCTCGCTTCCCCTGGCTTGCTCAGCCTGCTTTCTTATAGAACCCAGGACCACCATCCCAGGATGGCCCCACCCACAATGGGCTGGGCCCTCCCCCCTTGATCACTAGTTGAGAAAATGCCTTACAGCTGGATCTCATAGAGGCATTTCCCCAACTGAGGCTCCTTTCTCTGTGAAAACTCCAGTTCTGTCACAAAACCAGCCCGTACACTGCTACTCTGTGGGGGCCATACCTATTCAAAGCACCGCACATCTGACACCTGCTCGGTCTCCCCAATATTTTAAGCTATACCTGGAGTATTCTGCAATGATAGAGGGATGAAGATGGATTATATCAAATCGCTACCCAGCCAACCAAACCTACGGCGATCCAGGATATCATTAAAAGTCTTTAGGCCACTTTCACGGTTAGCGGAGAATGGCCGAGTATAGCTGAGGATGTGGAGCGAGTGGAGCCCTCATGGCTGCCGCTGACATCTATGGCATCATCATTTGGGAACACTGCTTAACGCATCATGAAGGCTGAACGTGCACTGGCTTTGGCTCTGAGATGCCACTCCTCGGCATGTGCCTAACAAGAAGATAGACCTACTTTCTCCAAAACACACACACACACACACACACACACACACAAAGTCTTAGTAGTTTAAAAGTTAGAGGAAGTACAAATATCGAGAAAAAAAAAAGTAAGCCAGGTAAGTGGGGTGGTGCCATAATGTAAGCCAATGCAGAAATAGACAAATAAAACCAGATGAAGCTCAGAGATAGAACAAAAATACATGTAATTGAGTAACAGAAGCCAGGTACCAAAGAGTACTTTCTATAGGATCCCATCCATATAGATTTAGAGATAGCCCACATTAATCATTGGTATTAGATATCATGATATTAAAACTACGTATTGCTCAGTACTGTAGCGCAGAATTCTGGGGGCAGAGGCAGGAAGATCTCTCTGAGATCAAAGCCAGCCTGGTCTACACAGTGAGTTCCAGGACAGCGAAGACCACATAGAGAATCTCTGGCTCCAATACAAAAAATAAAAATAAAAGATAAAAGAACTCTGGGGTTTGTGGTTTAGATGGGGAGCACAAGTCAATTGGGATCCTGGGGAATGTCACTTCCTGGCTGGCATCTGGCTACGCAGATGTCTGCAGCAGTATGAATATTAGTAAGACTACATCGTGGGCTTTTTCTGTCTCTTAATTTTAAACTTGTTTCTAGTCAACACAGCTGCCACACTAGGCCGGAATTCAGATCCAAGCATTGCACATCCCCTGATCTGAGAAGCTTACTGCAGTCTCTGGAAATTAGCACAGAGACCCACAACTGAACTATGTGTAGAGAGTGAGAGACTCTGGCACACTCAACCCTAAATGGGATGTGATAATCAAACCTCTCCTCTCAAGGGTCAGAGATCTGGGCAGAAGGAGAGTCAGAAAGACCATAAGAGTCAGAGACAGCACCCGACTCCAAAAAAAAGAAAGAAAGAAAGAAAGAAAATCAGCCTCTCCCAGACACAACAGAACTGATGCTCATATGAACTCATAAGACCTGCATAGGTTCAAGTCAACTGAGGTGCCAGAAGAAAAATGGACACCGTCTTACTTAGGGTCTTATTGCTGTGAAGAGACACCATGACCACAGCAGCCCTTATAAAAGAAAGCACTTAACTGGGGCCGGCTTATGGATTCAGAGGTTCATCCATTGTCATCATGGCAGGAAGCATGGCAGCATGCAGGCAGACATGGTGCTGGAGAAGGAGCTGAGAGTTCTACATCTGAATCCACAGGCAGCAGGAAGAGAGAGATACTGGGCTTGGCTTGAGCATTTGGAACCTTGAGGCCCACTCCAAGTGACACACTCTATGAGCCTATGGGGGGCCATTTTTATTCAAACCACCACAGACACAGTCCAGTCCCTAACCAAGAAGCTATTTGAAATAGATGCCTTTTGAGAAAGGAGAGATTAATGTTATTCAATAACGTTTCACTGAATATGCCAACCACAGTCCAGTGCAGGTCCAATGCTCAAAAATATATGGCCAAAAAAAAAAAAAAAAGAAAGAAAGAAAGAAAGAAAAGGATCACATTTGTTTGTGTGTGTGTGTGTGTGTGTGTGTGTGTGTGTGTGTGTATGTGTGTGTGTGTGTAATTTTTATTTTGTTTTAGGTTTTGTTTTGTCTGATTTTCTTGCTTTTAGTTTACCTTCTTTGATTTCCGTCTTTGTTGTTGTCTTCCTTTTTTCTTTTAGAGAGGAAGGGATGTCAAGTTGAGTGGGTAGTGGGTGAGAACGTGAGGCAACCTGGGAAGAGTTGTGGAAAGGGAACGGGTATGCTCAAAATATGTTATATGAAAAATCAATAAATGTTTAAAGGTTTACTTGTTAAGACATATGAATAACTATTTGCATGTATGTCTGCCTTCATGACAAAAGAGGCCATTGGATCCTATTGTAGAAGGTTGTGGGCCACCATTTGGTTGCTGGGAATTGAATCCAGAACCTCTAAAAGAGCAGCCAGTGCTCTGAACTACTGAACCATCTCTCCAGCCCCAATACATTTTAAAAGAAAAGGTATTTTCAGTCTTCTGTGGTGCTGGAAATTGAACTGAGGACTTCATACATGATAAGCAGATGCTGTTTTGTCTGAGCTCTGTGTACTTCTGTATGTGGGAGTCAAGGATAGCATAGCAAGCCAATACATGTTCCTCTAAGGCCTAGAACTTACTTAGGGGTTTACTCCCTCCCAGCACCAGTCCTTCATAAGTGATGTAAATTAAATGGCAAGGCTGGGTGCCAGACATCTGCTGAATACATTGTGGGTCCTAAGAAGTGTTTAGGTAACAGAAGGGCTGGAGACCAGTGAACTGTTGACCTCCATGGTATTCTTAAAGATGAAAACCCAGGAAGGGGATTTCTCGAATCAAGGTGAACCACACCTGATATCATCCCAAGCCCAGCAATCGCTCCTGCTCTATGGGCAGGTGAGGACGAGCATGGGTTGGCTTCATGGAGACCGGGTGTGTGTTCACAGACACAAGAGGCTGTGCATGCACTAGTCCCTCTGGTATCCTTCTATAAAACAATGACAAAAACCTGGTGCTTGATTCAATGTGTCTTGAGAGTTTGCTTGCCAGTCTGGTGGGAGTGTAAACTTGTACAGCCAGTGAGGAAATCAGTATAAAAGCTCCTCAGAAAACTGGGACTCAGTCTATCTCAAAATCCAGCTATAGCTCTCCTGGGTGTAAACCCAAAAAACGCTTCATCCGAACACAGGCTCAACCATGTTCTTTGCTGCTCTATTCATAATAGGCAGAAACAGGAAAAAACCTAGATGTCCCTCAACCAAAGAATGAATTTTTTTAAAGTACATTTACACAATAGAGTATTACTCTGTTGTTAAGAACAATGACATCATGAAATTTACAGGCAAATGGATGGGCCTAGAAAAAATATCATTCTGAGTAAAATGATCCAGACTCAGAAAGATAAATACAATACGTATTCAATTATAAGTGGATAGTAGCCATTAACTAGATGATAACCAAGCTACACTCCATATATGCAGAGAGGTCAGGTATAGAGGAAGGCACTGGGTTGGGGGGACACATGGATGTCCCTGGAGTGGGGAATGGAATGGGTTTTATGGGAAGAGTAGGTCCCAGTGAAACCAGATCAAGAGGATCAGGTGGAGTGGGTAAAGGAGATGGGGTTGAGGGAGGGAATGCAGGGAGAGATAGCCAGAATACTGCATGGTGGCCAGAGCCAAGGACCAGACAGCCCAGAAAATTAGGGTAAAACCAAATACTACCAGTTCAAAACAACTAACAATAAAAAGACTCCTAATGAGATTCTGCCATTCTCATAGACTGGCCCCTTGTGGAGTCAGCATCGGAGATTTCTCCTGATGGGAAAAATACAGAGAGATCCATCCACAGCCAGACACTACACAAAGCACGATACCTTGGAACACACAGCTCCACATGGGATGTCTCCATCGAATCTCTCTCCTCAGAGCTCAGGACACCCCACAAAAGAGGAGACAAGAAAGAATGAAAGAGCCAAGGGGATGGAGTATACCAGGAGAACATGACCCTATAAATCAACTAAACAAAGGCCGTATGAGCTCAGAGAGACTAAAGCGACAAGGATAGAGCTGACTTGAGTCTGCTCCAGGACCTTGGCATATATAGTAATAATAATAATAATAATAATAATAATAATAATATAATCATGGGACTCCTGAGTGTGTGAACAAGTGGACTCTGGTTCTTGTGCTTTCTCCTTTTTTCTTTCTGTAGGGTTGCCTTGTCCAACTTCCATGTGACAGTTTTTGTTTTACCTCATTCTATTTTCTTTCCTCATATTTGGTTGTCATCTTTTCAAGACCTGTTTTTTTCTAATGAGAGACAGAAAGGGGTGGATCTGGAGGGAGGAGGTAGGCAGGAACTGGCAAGAGTAAACAGAAATTAGGATATAATTTTTAATAAAGAAAAGCCACTAGCCACAGAGTAAAAACACGAAGTATGTTCCCTTATAACCACCATGCAGGGAGGGACAGTGTGTGAATATTGGCTCCAACCAAGTCCCCTGCGATCAGTGTGACATAGTGCTCTTCTCATGGGGTTTCTCAAGCACTTAGAGTAATAAAAATTAATTTCCAATAAATTCTTACTAAGACTGTCCAATGAACTAAGAGCTATCCTGAAACTCACTATGTAGACCAGGCCATCCCAGAACTTACCTAGATCATCCTACCTCTCTCTCAGGTACTGGTATTAAAGGGAATGGACCTGGCCTCCTGCTCATATGTAGCAGATGTGCAGCTTGACCTTCATATGGGTCATGGAGCCAGGGCCATCCCAAGAGCTTTTGCCTGTACATGGGTGTCTAAGTTACGGTCTTATTGCTGTGAACAGACACCATGACCAAGGTAAATCTTATACATAAAAACATTTAATTGGGGCTGGTTTACAGGTTCAGAGGTTCAGTCCAGTATCAAGGCCAAAGCATGGCAGCATCCGGGCAGGCATGGTGCAGAAGGAGCTGAGAGTTATACATCTTCATCCAAAGGAAGCCAGGAACAGACTGAGCATCCTCAGGCAGCTAGGAGGAGTGTCTCCAAGCACATCCCCAGAGTGACACTCTTCCTCCAACAAGGCCACACCCACTACTCCCTGGGCCAGGCATATGCAAACCATCACAGTGGGATATGATCTTTAGCTGGGGTGCCTTGTATGGCCTCAGTAGGCGAGTAAGTATATAACCTTTCAGAGACTTGAAGTGCCAGGGTTGGGAGGCATACCCAGGGTGCCCTAACCCTCCCAGAAGAAAGAATGGGAGAGAGGAGGGGGAAAGGATTATGGGAAGGGGTGATGGGGGGGGCATTGAGCATTGAGCAGGATGTAACGTAAATAAGAAAAGAAAAAAACCGAGTGTGCCACCACACTGAGATAAACTAAGATTTAACTGAGACTGTTGATAGTTTCATTTGCTTAAAGTCACATCTGGACACCTTCTTGTGGCCTCCTTATTTGGATAGAATTAGACATCTTAAAGAAGGAACCAGAGACAGTTATGATGAAACGAGATGTCTTAGGTTACTCTGTCCCACATATACAAAGGATGAGCTATCAGAACTGAAGGTTTCCCTGATAACAGCATCAGCAATAGAAATGTTACCAAGATGTGTTTAAAGAGTTCTTTGGTTTGGATTTTTAAGTGTTTAAAACTAGAATGCAAAAGCTGAGGCCCCACAATCATCAAAATAGTTTATTAAATAACACATGGTAAGATTTTAAAAGACATTTCCAGAATGTTCACAAAAGCTTCCAAAGCCACGCTTTCTACAAACATTTATACAGCCCCAAACATGAAACTGTTGGGAAGGTTTCTTTATTCTGTGAGCTGGCATGAGTTGGCAGAATCTAATTTTTCCCCTCTCTGCATGGACCACTCCAGAAGGAATGTCAGTCCTGAGGGTCTCTATCATAAAGAAGCCATTTGGAGGGCTGATATGATGTACAAATGTGAAATGAGCTCAGAAGTCTCTCTCACACCCGCACAGAGACTACAAAAAAGTCAGCGTGACCTTTGCTCCATTACTAAGAGTAGCCCGAATAGAGATGCTCCCCACATCAGTGACACCCATGATTCCACCTTATGACAGTTTTGCAAGATGACCCTGTGGGCTGGCATTCCATTTAAGGTCACCAGGTTTCTGCGATCTCTGTGAGAACTTGAAGCAGTTCAGCAAATGTTGGACGGCCTTTAGGGTTCTGGAAAACAGAAAGAGATGATCAGCTTAGCTTGCTTCTCACTCAGACAGCAGCTGTGGAACTTGCAGAGATCCTCACCTATGCTGGTTCTGCACAAATTGAAGAACAGCACAGTGGCATGATTTACGTGTGTGGAGGCATGATTTATGTGTGTATGGACAGAGCACATGTAGAACATTTCTACCCCGACAGAAATTTCTTCTAGAAGATGACAGAGATTCAGAGGTCCCCAATTCTGCCTCAGTACTAGTTCACGATACTGGTCCCGTCTAGCAGGAAGGGTTTCACATAGCAAAAGGCATCTCCTCCAGGAACTCTGTAAACCCTGGAGCACGGTCTTCTTTTTTAAAATAGTAAATTCACATTATTCCAATTGTCTCCCAATCAAAAATAGGCAGTTTAAGGAAGCCACTCAAGCAAATGTTTACCTAGTTCCAAACTATATACATCAGTGAACTTCTATACAGTTAGATTGGCCATCCTTGAGCCTCAGGACTTCACTTAGGCTGTTAGACTTCCATAACTAATTACATTTTATTCACTTACCCTCTACATAAAAAAATTACAGATAGCTACGGCAGAGTTGAAACTAGGAGAAAAAAAAACAAGCTTCGTATCTCAAAGAGTGTGCATGCATTGTTTATGCAAATGTTCTGACTGCAATTTGAGACTGTTTCCTTGTTCCTTCTGTGATCTTCCTGTTTACCCCTCTTCCTCTCTAATAAATAATATACACGATTACAATGTTCAGTGCGCATGTGCATGCTTATTAATGCTCTTTGACTTAGGACACAGTCATCTCCTCATAAACCCATTCTAAGTTTAAAATGTCATAAGCTAAAGATGCTTTTTATGCAGGGACTCTCCCAGAAACCACAGCTTAGCAACATCTGCAGTGATCATTTTTTATCCAATCTTGTGAGCTGTGGCTGTTTGGAAGATGAGTTCCTTGCCAGCATCCTAATAGAGGCTCCTACTTTATACTGTTCACCCAAAGAAAAGGCCTACATTTGATGCTCAAAATATGGCATTATAAAGTTGGAAAATTCTAAGTGAAAGCCATTGAAGCCACCATCTGCATGACCTAAGCTATTTACGTTCTGATGGGAAAGACATTCCTCCTGTTGCTACTTAGAGCTTACTTGACAGTTCTCAGGCCTTTCAAGAGTCCTTGTGGAATAGCTAGTCGTGACCATTTTCATACACTGGGATCTTCCTAAATGAAACCCTTCTCTGGAATGTGAACAGTCCCATCACTCTTGAAATCCTGGTTTCCCCAGTGTGTGTGAATTGGAAATCAAATGATGCATGTGGGTTTGTTTGTATTTCAGGCAGCAGGAGACCCCACCACTGCCACCAAGCTGTGATTTTTCTGGGCTAAGCCTGTTAACTACAGAGCAGAAGTCTCAAAAAAAAAAAAAAAAAAAAAAAAAAGCAAAAAACAAAACAAAAAAAAAATCACAGTCTGATGAGAGCAGGAACAGGGCTGTTGAATAGATGCCCAGAAAAGGAGGTGGGGGAGACAGAAACCCACCCCTCTGGCTTCATTTTTAGTCTTGGCATTTCAACAAAAAGAGCAACTCCTAAGTGATGGTTTCCCAAGTGGCTGCTCCCAGCACAGTCGGCCTTCAGTTTCTATTCTGAGAGTTTAATCTCTCTATCAGGAGTCTTACACACCAGGGGAGATGCAAGCCTTGAGTGTGGAGGTGAACAGACACCAAGTGCAGTGGTTAAAACAGCATCCTCCTTATTCTGTGGGGAAGTCCAACAAACCAGATTCTGTCTTTAGGTCCACCATCCAGTTCTTTGGGATAATACATCATCTCGTCAAGAAGAGACTTTAGAAACATCAGGTTTCTACAAGAACCAATCTCAGACAGATAAGACTTGTTTCTCGTGAAAAACAAAATGGACTTGAGACTGGGGTGGGGGGTGTCATAAGAGAAATGGTGTTCTGACTCTCAGATCAGGCAGTTTTGGCTGCCATGGTGCAGTCTCGGTAATAAGGGACACCTACCTCATGCCAGCAACTGTACATTACTCCGTATATAGACATGGGGGCCAGGTGGGGACGATACAGCCGGAACCCTTTAGAGATGGCTTCCACCACTTGCAAATTTGACTTATTTTCAAACGGCATTTTTCCTTCTGCAAAAACTTCCCACATTACAACTCCTGCAAATAAAACATGTCAAAACAAGAGTCACTTGGAACCAAAACAACAGTTTCATTCAAATTGCAAGATGTTAATCTCCTTCAGCCTCAGAAGCCAAGGTGCAAGTCCCAGAGGCCTTGAAAGTATAAAGGGAAGGGTGTGGGCTATTTTTTTTTCTGATCCAGATGTTACGTTCAAATTGTCTGTCTGGAAAGCAGAGGAGCTTCTGCATAACTAAACAAGGGAGCTTATTAAACTCAGTGATGACGCAGATCCTTTCCTCCAGGCCTCTGCGATCGGGGAGCTTTGCCTGTATTTGTGGCCAGACTTCTTTTTGCCACTACATGACAAGTGCTTTCTGGAGCAGGAAAGAACCAGAGAGCTGAGCTGCTCAGGGAGCTGCATGACTCCAGTCGCCAAAGCAGTTACAAGGAGACTTGCAAAGAATGCTACATCATGTTAAAAAACTAACTAGAAAGAGTTGCAAAGAGAAGGATGCTACTGTATTGAACCTAGCGACAGCAGACATACTCACCAAACGACCAGACGTCAGACTTGCTACTGTACTTGTTGAAATGAAAAACTTCGGGTGGGGACCACTTGACAGGGAACTTCGCTCCAGAAGAACTGATGTATTCATCGTCCAAAACGTACCTACCACCGAGGGATTCGGGCACACCGTGTTAATGGCCTCCAAGGTCTAATTACTTCAAATACTTCAAAAGCTCTAATCCATTAAAACAGTGCTTTCCCCTAGAAGGGCTTGTGCACTGTATCTTCTTGATGGCAGACAGGGAAATAGCTCTTTGTTTCCCCCTCTAGAACCAGTCTCCTTGATTTCAATGGCTCTCTGAAAACAACAGTTCTACAAAACTGGGGAAGTACTTATGTTCTCTGGAGTCCAGTCTTAATTCTGCAAAGAAACCACCCGGTGCTCTAACAGCAAAAGTAACCGACAAGGGAGTCAGTGATAAGTAGAAAGCCGAGCATGTCATAAAACTTGGATTCAAATTGGTGCCACATTTTTCTCTCATGTACTTACATTTTGTGGTGCACGAAAAAGGGGGGAAATAACAGTGTGTCATTATAATACTTCTAACATAAAATATCAGAAGTATATATTTCTTCTATATATACTATATAAAATATATATAGAATATAGAATATATATAGAATACTATATATTATATATATACTATATATACTATATGTATATGTATATTTTGCACAGATTAGGAATAACTTTTCTTCTGACTCACATGCAGGAATATGAAATGCATGGGAAAAGCAACAGTTGACTTGGCCTCTTGCGTAGATAATAACATTTTTAAGTGATCTATTATTGCTGTCTCCATGTTCCCACTTTTTTTCACACGTTCTATCACATTTTACCTTTAACCCCTCCACTATAAAGACTCCCTAAGTGAGGTTGGAGAGATGGCTCAGTGGTTAAGAACTCTGGCGGCTCTAGCAGAGGACCCATGTTCGGGTGCCACTGGCTCACAGCTGTCTGTAACTCCAGTTCCAGGTCATCTGGTGCCCTTTTCTGGCCTCCACAGGCATTGAATGCATGTGGTACACAGACATACATTCAGATGAAGCCCCCACATACAGGAAATAAAAATAGCTTCTGAAGAAAAAAAAATGTTTTTAAGTACTGTAAGGATAGCTGTACTGTCTGGTGCACACCTGGAATTTCAGCCCATGAGAGGCAGAAACGGGGTGGTTTCTTTGAGTTCTTGGCTAACATCTTCCCTGAAACCTAAAGCAGTCTGAGCCATGTGACCACGTGAACACTTGGCCCACAGGGACACCCTCCCCACAGGGACGCTCTCCTCAGAGCAGGGTAAAAAGAGGTAACAGCAACTTCAGTCCGCAAGACTGAAAATGGAAGAGTTGGTTAGAGAAATGGCTCAGAGGGCATAGGTGCTCAATTCGAAAAATTCACAGGGCACAAGAGAAAAACCGATTCCCACAAACAGAGTCCACACCATCACAGGTGTGTGCATGTCACATGCGCACACACACACAATCATTTTTTGGTTTTGTTTTGTTTTAAGCACAAGACTCCCACTTACTAGTGGGCAAAGTAGACAGACAGATGCCACATACCTTGTCATCCCAAAATCTGAGATCTTTACGACGCAGGCAGAACTGACCAAACAGTTCCTAGCAGCCTGTAGAAAGAAGAGAAGCACCAACCATGAGTCTTTCTTCCACAAATGTCTACTTTTGTTCTTCTTAGTTTCTTTACATTACCTGTCTACATGAGAGGCCATATGAACTCGTGGTGATGTCCATTACCGATACACATAACTTAATGCTCTGCTTGTATGCCATGATTTTTAATGATTCTTCGATGTCACAAAAAGTTAAAATTGAATGGTAACAATTTTTAAAATTTAATCTTTTTCAACAAGTATCCTTATAAATATGAGGATTAGTTTAATAAATGATAAGCTAAGTACTTGGTATAAAACATCTTAAGTTTTTACTCAAGTGCTAAAAGTCAGACATATATGACCGATAAGACAGCTATGTTGTATCTTTGGGCCCTTCGTTGGGTAATAGAAATTAAAAAATCATATATTAAAACCTTTCTTTCGGTGAGTAGAGCAATTCCTAATAATTTTATATTTCTTTTAAAAATATTTTTATTTTATGTTTATGGGTGTTTTGTCTGTGCAGGTCAAAAACAGGGTGTTGGATCCTCTGGACTTACAGATGGTTTAAATCTGCCACATGGCTTCTGGGAATCAAACCCAGGTCCCCTGGAAGAGAAGCAACTACCCTTAACCACTAAGCCACCTCTCCTAACCCTTCCACTTCATTTATCACAATGAACTAAATATAATGCAAAGTCAATCCGGCTGCAGTCAGAATAACTCATTTTCAACATAGTACAGAGAGGACGTCCTCATCTTGATCAGCCCCATGTAGATGAACTATTTGGTAGATTTGTTCTCTTTTCAGTGAACGTGAGGTTCAAAGTATCTGGCCACAAAAGCAACAAGCTTTAAGATGGTGTCCAGAAGAGCCAGTTTGAAAGGTACTAGGAAGTACCAGAGGCTATCTCAAATTCAAACAACAAGAAAAGTACCCAACAGGAAAGGCACCCACTGGGGGCTGATGAATTTCATAAACAATGCAGAACATGAAGTAGAATAAAGAGAAATTTATCAATTGAGGGTAGGGGTTAATCTAAGGGCAGGAGAACTTGTATGAAGCCACCTGGAGCAGACAGGTTGCCCAGGATTATGGAACCATTGAGTTTTGATTCTATTCCTTATCAGGGAAAGAAACCTTCATGGCCAGGAAAGCAAGTGAAGTGAAATGGAAAGTGTACCCATTCACTGAGAGCTTCTTTGTGCTGGGTACTGGGGGATGTGCAGGAAGGGTCACTAAACAGTGATCACCATCCATGGTGGCAACAGCAATGCTGAGCCCTTGCGGGACAGCCCCTGCTTTGGGTACTTTCACACACTGATCCATGCAGTCCTCCCAGTGGACCCACATGAAGAAGGTCATCTATGGAAAACCATGTTCAAACTTAACTGGATCTTTTGGGACCACGGAGCTAGGAAGCAAAGGAGAGAAGACTCCAAGCCGGGATGAGGTAGCTTAGAACCTGGGCTGCATACTAATGCCTCCCTTTCATTCCCAGACTTCCTGGTTTAACCAGCCTGGTTATGGTCTGGGCTTTGAAACTTTTACTCAGTGCTCCCAAGTGATACACACAGCAAAGTTGAAGTTTGAGAATCTTTCCTCTACGAGCCATGTTCTTAACACTGTTCTTACCGCTCATAGGTATAGGCTTTGACCTCGAGGTGTCCTGGGTGCAGTATTCATGTAGAAATTTAAGTAACTGATGATGCACTCATAAAGTCTCACCAATATGCCTGCCCAAATGTATGCCTGAACAAGGATGGCACCGACTTGCCAAAGATGATGAGGAAATGCCCGTGAGGCCTCAGTCCTACAAGCACAGAGAACTGTAGGGAACTGAGGAATGCTGCGAGAGGCAGAGGTGCTCTTTCCCAGGGAAAAGCACACTCATTGGTCATTCCATGCCAAAGGGTCTCCCTTAAAAACACACATAGCAATAACATATTGTTGTTTAACTTTCCATCCTAAAGGAAGTTCCTTAAACAGGACGGCAAACAACTCGAAACAGCTTCAGGAAGTCCCTGAAACTGAGCAGGTTCACTAGGCCCCTCCCTGCCGGAGTAAGCAATGAAAGCTGAGTTGCAAAGAAGATGCTTGAGATCACACCAGGATGTGTGGGAAAGGCAGAAACCTGCTGAGCCCCCTGGAAGATCAACCAAGGCACCTCAGAAGGACACTCTCCGGTCTGTTCTGCTGCCTGCAGGCTGTACAGTGGGCTCCAGGACCCCAGCTTTGTGAGCTGTCACCCATGCCTTGGTGATGTAGCTGTCTTTGAGTTATCACTGCTCCTATAAGTAGCCCATATCTGTGTAAGTAATTCGCCCAAAAAAAACTCATTGTTTCGCCAGATTGGACTTTGATGGTATCCATTCTTTGGTGCATCGTGGATTCCCTATCTGTAGGAAAAATTTTGACACACACCAATTATATGGATCGAGCAGGTTACATCTGGGAATGCATATGCAACTACATATATATGTATACATGCAATAGCAATTAACGAAAAAAAGCAGCCGTGAATTTGAAGGAGAGCAGAGAGTGGTATAAAGAAGGTTTGGAGAGAAGAAAGGAATGAAATTATATTATCTCAAAAATTTAAAAAAACCTATAAAAAGAAATCTAAGTACTTAGCTAGCGTATGAAACTAAGTAATAAAGCCATGAGTGTTCTAAATTAAAGGCAAGATAAGTCCGTTTCCCACGGTGTTCTGGGATCTGTGTAACTACACCTCCAGCCTCACCCCAAGATCCTCCGGTCTCAAGGATGAGAGCTATAACGTGATCACTCTGGGAAAAGAGAGTCCAAAAGCGCCCGATGCTATTTCTAAGAGACCGTGTCAGGGATTTGTATAGAATTCTCACGGTTTCCTTTGAGTTAAAGCAGTGTGAGTGCCTTGAAGCAATGTGCAGAGTGGTCTGGATGCGTTACTTGGGATGCAGGAGCAAGGACCCAGGGCGGTACAACAAGCATCTATTCCGGGGTAAGAGCACTTCTAAGTAGGCATGTTCTGAACATTACCCAGCAGAACCACTGGGCACTTTTAGCTGCCATCATGAATGTCCTCAATATTCCCGCAGTACTGTTACAAACCACCTCTGCACAGGGCAACTTCCCCCCTGTGGTAAGCTTCACTGGGAATATCCTTCCTAGCTGGCCTCCATCACCCAGATCGCTCAGCATGTATGAAACACTTGGAACAAGGGGTCACTGCAGGTAAAAGGTCTGAGTTCACTTCCGGGTTTGAAAACCCTTGAGACTCCCACCAATCCCTGAGCTCAAAATCCCACCAAATCCCTTGGCTTGCCCCAAATTGGAACTTTAAAATCCGGGGTCAATTTTCCACCTGGGTAATCACCACCCTTGAAAGCTCTGCCCCCCAAAAACCCTATTTAAAGGCTGCCTCCAGCTCAGCTCCCTGATGCTTCTGGCCTGAGCAGAGGCCTCTTGTGTCTTTCCCAGTACATCTCTTGGGTGAGGTTTGTTGTGCTGTGTGACTTTATGGCATTCCTTGGCTCAGGACTGCAGGCTACCGTTCTCCACCTTGCTCCGTAATAATTACAGGGACTGTCGAGTTTGACATTGGCCGAAAGAAAGAAGGGTGAAAGGAAAGAAAAACAAGGAAAAGAAATGAGGGAATGAGGAAGAGAAGAGAGGAAAGCGCACTGTAGTGATCTGGGTCATTAGTTAGTTAATTAGTGAAAAACATTTTCTAGTAATTTCCTACATAGTTACAGCGTTAAAGGGCAATTAAAAATAAAGTTTCAGGGTTGGAAACTGTAAGTCAGTGATCGTGCGCAGCCTTAACATGTGCAGGGCCTTGGCTTTAACCTCCAGCGTTGCCAAATAGATAAGAAAATTAATTAACCTTTCACAATAAAAAAATGCATGAGTTAGAAGCATGTTCTAAAATGAAGCCAAAGGCACATTCTTCAAAGTACCAAAATGGATCCCCCTGCCCTTCTGAAGCCAGGTGCGTAGAGGAAGGCGGTCTGCCCCAGACTCACCAGATCCCTGTGAATGTAGCAGCTCCTCTCCAGGTACGCCATCCCTTCACATATGTCCTGGCACATGCTCAGGAGCAAGGCCTCCGGAAGCTTGCCTTTCCTCTCCCTGAGATAGTCAAGCAGACAGCCATTTTCCATGAACTCCGTCACTATGTAGAGGGGCTTCTGCTTTATGCACACTCCATAAAGCTGGACTAACCTCGAATGTGACAGTTTCCTGCCGAAGGGGGGAGGGGGGACACAGCTGTGAACCAGAATGTCTGTGTGTGTGTGCACATATGTCTGTGTATGTGTGCATGCAACATCACAGAGGCCAGAAAAGGGCTTCCGAGAAGTTGAGCTGTAGTCACAAATAGTTGTTAGCTATTATGGGGTACTGGGATTCAACCTGGGTACTTTGTAAGGGCAACTCTAATACCCATAACAGATGAGCAATCTTTTTTTTTTTTTTTTTTGGCAATCCAGGCTTCAAACTCCCCCTTGCCCCAAATATATCATTCAATGTCTAAATGCCTTATAGGCCGCCATGAGAAAACCTTCAAGTTTATGTTCTGTAATTTTAAAAGATGTATCATAAGCGGTTCCATTGGTCAGAAATGCTGTGAAAAGTACCATGAAGGTAAAGTGAGACAGAGAGACAGAGACAGACAGACAGATGGGGGGGAGGGTAATACATTAGACATACTTTGATCTATCTCTCAAGTCTATATAAGCGTATTTCCAGCTAAGGAATACAGTTTGCACATGTGCAGAATAATATCAGGACAGCAGATCTCAGAATGAAACATTTTCAAGCCATAAGAAACCCGAGACTGTAACTTTCTGGAAGTATTTGAGAAATGAAACATTGCGAAGGATTTGCTTACCAGGGTGACTGTCAGAATGTATCTGAGCTAAGACAGATGTCTACTGGAAGTAAGGCAGAAGCAGGTAGAGAAACCCTCATGGTTCAGCTGAACAAACAGGGCAAAAACTTCACACAAGCAGAGAAGCTAATGCATAGAAATGTGTGTTCCTGTTCCTGTAATGTTTCTTTCTCTACACACGTATCAGTCCCAACTCACTGTAGGACAATTGGTAGATGTATTTAATTCCTTTAAAGTATTTTCAAATGTTTCTTCAGCTTTCTTATAAGGTTTCTGTCCTCCTGTGCCTTGCCTTGGACGAGCATCCTGAGACATGGAGCCCAGGACTTCTCCTGATATCCTTCTCTAACTCTTCTCTGCCCTTGGTGACAGAATCAGGTTTCATGGTTCTCAATATCATCTTTGGGGCCCATTCTCAAATTCATGCCTTCTGCCTTGACCTCTCTCCTGAACTTTAGCCTCTTTTACCACACACACACACACACACACACACACACACACCTGGAGCTCCATGCACAACAGTCAGCTACACTAGAGAAAATCCTTGTCCTAGCAATTCCTTACTGTTTTTGTAACCCTGTGGAGGGGCTTGTTGTGACTCTTAGAAATTCCTGGACTCCTGAGTCACCTAAGTGTTATCAGCTTCCCAAGTCTTATGAGCAGCAGGGAACATTCCGGTCCCAAAGAAATAGCTTTACTGGTTACAAATGTAAATACGTCTATCACTTGTCCTACAGGGAGTCATGACCTGTCTCTAGCCAGGGACTGATCCGTGTGTAGAGAAAGTAAGATGACATTTCTACCCACACTCTTCTCTGCCTTTGAGAAGTTTTTCTCCCATTTGTGAAACTATTCATCCTCAGAAAGTCTTGGTTCCTGAGTTCCCAACCAGGGCTGTCTAATTAAAAAAGCTCCTCATCTCCTTGTGTAAAAAAACAAAACAAAAACTGTAAGATGGCTAGAACTCGGAGTCACACGTGTCATTGCTTTCATGCGGTGTTATTTTAATCCAGTGCACACTGCTACACTTCTGTTACAGAATTCCCTCATCAGAGAGCACAGGTCAGCAAACAGGTGTCCCAGGTATGTTGTGACGATAACCACAACAATAACAACACAACCACAATGTCCCTGGGAAGCTGATTTCCCAGGACAATTGTGTGTAATTCTGCTCGGCTCCATTCTCCTGTAAACCCCCCAAGTCATAATTAGTCTGTCTCTGTGGAGAATGGTTCTAGCTCATCACTCGGGCTGCTACCTAGTCTCTGCTCATTTTGCTTTCCTTTGGGCAGAACTACGTGCTCTGCACACCACAACAGTTGAAGTGAGAACTCTTGTTTCTGTTCTACTCGGATGCATTGCTGTGCTTCTAAATAAACACCGAGCAAATGTTTAGAGAACATTGATTTGAGCCTTCCTGGTCCGAGATCAGATTATAATAACAAATCACAACCAATATATCAGTGTGTGTGAGGACAAAACGAAACACCAGGGAACTAAAGAGCACTTATTCAGAAGTACCGTTATTCCCAATTTTATAGGTGAGAACTCAGGAGACTTTAGGGTGACACAGTTCGTGCATGCCACACACAGAGAGTAAGTAATTTGCCTGGGTACACAAATGTCTTGGGCGGAGTTGTGACCCAGGTGCAGGTGTGTCTGATTCCAAAGTCCAGGGTCTGTCCAAGACCCCAAGGGGAGGGGCCATGTGTATATGAGGTGTGTGAGGGCGGGCCATGTGTATGGGGGAGGGGCCGTGTGTATGTAGGGCGGGGCCTCATACTCACATCATCACCTTGGCTTCTTCAATGAAATCTTCTTCAGACATGGAACCTTCATTGATGGCCTTGATGGCGACCCGGATGTGTGCTCTCCATTCTCCTAAGTGGACTACCCCAAACTGACCACTTCCGATCTCCTTGACAAAAGCCAACTCTGATGGATCTATCTCCCACTTTTCTAGAAAGGCAAATGACTCATGTTAAAAACAAAACAACACAACAACAAAACTACTATGGTGAAAAAAGTAAAACAAATTGAAAAAAGATTTAGAAATTATCCAGTCCTATCTCCTTTTTCTTACATAGATGTTAAAGATATACGGGTGAGGATGTGTAACTTAATATATAGTCCAAGACATCAAGGGTTAAAAGATTCTCGTGCTTTAGAAACAAGGATATATAACATTGATACTACCAAAACATATTAAACATACCTGTATACTTTTCTAAACAATACAAGACAACATAAACATTGATGTTCCCAGCCTGGGTTTGTTATAGTGCTAAGGTTGGGGTACTTCCTCTTCCTGGGGTACTTCCTCTTCCTGTTTCAGTTCCTCCTACAATTCTCATTCCACTGCTAAACACCCTTCCTGCCTTTTGTAGCCTCTTCTTAGGAATGGGTCTAATTCCTACCATACATGTCCATTGCCAGAATGTTAGCCAACATATATCTAAGCATGCAGTTAGGATGAAATTTGTGTTATTGTATATTTCTCATTTCTCATAACCAAGCCAGGACGGGGGTGGAGGGTGTTTTTAAAATAATACCCTTGAAACTTTGAAGCTTAACTTTTTAGCACCTACTTTTTCTACAGCAACACTTCCATCTGCTGGAATGTTGGGGTAATGCACTTAGCAGAATTCTTAATTCCTAATACTATGCTGGGAAGCCGTCCCCATTCCAGAAGTGAAATGCTGTTGTAAAAATGACAGGAGAAATGGATTTATGACCTTGGCAGTGGCACAGACTTTCTTGATAAAATATTATCACAGAGGAAAATACTAATAAATAACAACTCATACTTTTGTCTGCTCATCCGCAGAGACGACTCTGTGGTTAAGAGCACTTGCCACTCCTGAAGAAGAGTTCAATTTCCGGCACCCACACAGTGGCTCAAAACCATTCTTAGCTCCATTTCAAGGGAACCTGGTTCCCTCCCTCTTCTGGTTTCTGCAGGCATCAAGCATGCATGAAGTACTGTTACACACATGTAAACAAAGTGCTCTGCACACATAAGACAAAGATAAATCTTTAAAAGAAAGTGTTAAGAGTAAATCAACCAGAAAAGGCATAGAACCTACATTTAAGGACAAATATGATGAGAATTTGATCCTAAAAGAGAATATCTAAATGACCACTACACCTATTAAAAGGTGACCAAAACAACTAATCATGAGGACTCAAAATTAAACCATAAAGAAATACCACCAACACCAGAATGGCTACAGGGGAGTTAGCAAGGGGAAAGGGTAGAGCTGGTCTTCCTATACATTGCGGATGGGGTGGGATTGGCTATAGATTCTTTGGAAAATTGATTCTTCCTAGTCAATCTCACGTGACTAGCTCTTGACTCTACAAAACTACTCTAAACTATGCATTCAGTGGGGCATCAATGTAGATTTACCATCTAAACGTAAATAAGGCTTTTGTAACAATAGTATTTATAAGGGCTGAGCATGAGGGTCAGCCCTAGTGTTTGCAAAAGGAAGGTTGTAATTCTAACAATGTAGCCCTATGCCCCAATGCAAATGAGCCAGCCACACCCAACACAGCAGATGAATTTCAAAGAAGTGGTGAGAATAGGAAGAGGCCGGACCCATGAGTGTGTAGTTTCTCATCTGATTACCTAAAGTGCTCAAAACTTGGTAAAAATGAACTGTGCAGTGGGTGTGTGACTTATGCTTTATTCTGTTAATAAAAAAAAAAACAAGTTGAGCTTGTTTTAGGAAATTAAAAAGCACAACAGTCAACCACGTTGCTGATTACATACAGGAATGATAGATGTGCCCACAACACCCTGAAGTGTGTCACCCTTCCAACATTCTTGAACTGAGACCCAGAATCTCAGTCATGTTTATGCAATATAATTCTCATTGTTCCTTGGTTTTTCCCAATACATTCTGAGTCCTATTAATGAGAGGAATTCAAGGGAACAGCATTTTCAAGAAGTCCAAAAAAATGAGATTCCCCTGATTGACATTTATTCTCACAGACATGTAAATATCACACCTGCTAGAAAGTGATTTCAACTGAGGGTGGCCATTCTGTTTAAACAAAGGTGACCTGGAGCCGTTAGCAGCTCTTTCCAGTAGGTTCTCAAGGAAAGCAACGATTTCCCAGCAACCCTTGTAACCAGAAAACAACAGCCTCAGCATCCAGAGAATATAGTTATTTTTCAGAGCGGGAAGATGACAGGTCCAAGTAAGACGTGGTGAAATTCGAAGTTGAACCGTAACATTGCTACTGACTTCCCATTGCCCTGGGAGATGAATTATTCAAACGTCTCTTGCAGGAGATTTACATTTTTAAAGGAAACATATGCAGATAGACATTTCAAACAAACTGAAAATTTAAAGAATCTTTGGGGTGGTTTCTGGATGGATGGATGGATGGATGGATGGATGATGGATGGATGGATGGATTGATAGATGGATGGACAGACAGACAGATGGACAGATCCCTCAGCACATGTGTGTACTTTACCATAGCTAAAACCAGATGTGGCTGGTAAACAGCTGCCCAGGAGTCCAACAGGATATCGGAGACGAGACATGAGACCTAAGGATAAAGAAAAATGAACATATCAAACCTAGTTACTAGTTACAGAAAGAGGAAGTGGGTGTTCTAGAAGGTAGCATGGGCCTTTAAGTAATTAGGTATAATGATTCTGCGGGTCATTAGAGTTTTCTAGTCTCCTCTTAAAAGCATCTTCATAATAGATACTCAGTGTACATAAAGTTAACTCACTGGCAGTAGCACTGAGGTAGATTGAGGGAAAGTGAGTTTTGCAATGAGAATGTTAAGAAACATTCTTGGGGAAGTTCCAAGATCTGTGATGCTGAGGTAAAAAACAGCCTCCCCTCCCCCAGCTCCAACTGGCACAGATCTGGTACAGGTTGAAGACTGAGATGTGTCATCGTGGTAGATATTTCTGAGACCCTCTTGTCTTTTCACAAATGGTAGATTTGCATGAGGGGAGATGGGCGAATGACAGCCGAGGAGAGAGTTCAATAGTCTGGAATACTTACGTCAAGGTGGAAGAGAGAAAACCTGGCTTCTGTATAACTTTTGTGTTTTCTCACAACAAGAAAGACGAGAGGCTGAGGAGCCTAAAGATGATTCCCTGTTGCGATTATCTAAACAAAAGGGCAGATTGGGGGAAGCAAAGGAAAGCAGCCTCCCCACTTAGAGATTTGAAACTGTATTTCATTTAGCCCTCTGTAAACTTCCGGAAGAAATACATAACTAAGTCCCCTTGACTCCTCGGTCATCTACGGCGTTTATTCTGTAGAAATCAAGAACTGCAACTCAAGTCTTGCTCTTTAACTGGAGGGGGGGGGACATATCAATGAAAGCAATCATTGTCCAAGGAAGATTGTAATTCAAGCCCTGGATGCCCAGGGACGTTTGCTGCTGTTGGATATCTGAGACCACGAATGCCTTCCCTGATCCCCAGTCCGCCCCACCAGACCTAACCCCTCACTTACCAGCTGCATTGTACTGGTGATACTGGACCAGCTCGGGAATGGAGGGGAAAAGGTGTCTCTCGGTGACGTACCACTGTCCTGAGTCACTCTTCTTAATCTGATAATGTTTTACTGAAGACTGGGTACATCTAGAATCAATAAAAGGTCAGTTACCAGAGAAGCAAAAGACAGCTTTAGAATTAAGTCAGTGTGCCAAGCAGTGGGGCTCGGATGCTCGAGTTCTCTTTCTGGACAAACTACGTGCTGATGAAAGAATGGATGGGCTCAAGAAACACCTGCCATCCCCCCACTGTCTTACTGGTACCTCATAGTCAACATAACTTTAGGAGAGAAGCCTCATGCCCAGTAAAGCGACGCTCATGAAGAAGTCCACATAAATATTTATTGAATGTTAAAGTATGACTAAATGAATGAGAAATTCCATTATGAGGGATCGGAAGATGACTGGGACGAGGAAGGCCAAGTCCAGACACAGAACATGGCTGAGCAGGCAGCTTTGGGCAGCTAGCCGTTCAGTATGAAACTTCAGACAAACTAAAATATTCGATCCTCAGTCTCTTCCCTCACTAAGGGAGGGACAGGACATTCCTGAGATGCTGCCTCTCAGGTACGTTTAGCTTCATCACAAGTTCCCCTAGGCACACAACAGCCTAGGCCTAGAGGTGTAGGAAGCTGTGGAACTCAGGAGCCCTCTGTGTAGCCACGCCCACAGGGGGCGGACATGTCTGAGGGCCATGCCAACAGTGCCAGCCATGACTAATCTAACTTGATGGAGAGGATTCCTTGGGAAAACAAAGAGAAGGGGAGTAATAGATTGCAATAGATTTATCATGGCATGTGTCCTGTAATAGATGTACGGGAGTCACAGCGGGTCCGGGTAGCTGTCCCAGTTTCAAGACTAGCAGTTTCCTCCCTAGGGTGAGCCCTTTCTCATAGTCCGTATGTTACGGTATCGCTACAAATCAAAATCGACCCAAGAATTAGTTCTAAAGTCATCAAAATCACAAATGCTTGCCTACCTTCCAGCTCTCGTAAACACAGAGATTGTGTAAGACCCCAAATGTCTCGAATCTCTCACGATAAATGCACCTTCTTTAGCCTGTGTGAATAAAATGTATCTGTTATACAAGTATATTCCTCCTTAGAAAAACAAGCTGAGGTCTTTCTGATGAAAAACAAACCGAGACAGATATACTGTAAGTAGTAGCTTCTATTAAAAAAGTAAGTGCCTCCTCTACTCTCAGTGTTGGAGAATGAGATTGCTTTCACAAGTGTGTACTACCTGCTCTCTCTTACGGATTTCAAAATAATATTCCTAGGAGAAGGCAAGTTAGCTACGAAATACATCACGTGTGGATGTTTTAAACCATTATCCTTGTTTGTTTGGTTTTTTAAATCTGATTTTGACAACCTTTTACCTAGCACATAGTGGGTTTTGTTGTCGATTGGAATAACAAATAGAACTTAGAAAGAGCTCTGAGACAGATGGACAAGGCTGTATGTTAGAAGAGGCAGGTGAAGGATACGGGAAAAACGTTTCCGGAAAGGCAGAGAAGAGAACGAGAGGTCAGAGTTCATGAAGAAGAAGACAGGTCGGGATCCTGGTAGGATGTAAGAGAGAAGAAGGGAGAGATGGCCATGCAATCCCAAGGATGAGACATGCTAACACTTTGAGTGCTCAGTTAAGAACTAAGTCCCTGTGAACAGTCCTATAAAGAAACTCCAAGAAAGCTGGAAATTGCTTTCCGATCATTTTGACAGTTAGACTGTTTTGTTTGTTGTTACCCAGTTTTCCTGGTCTATTGGGTGTGTTTCTTTATGTTCCTGAAGGCAGAACAGCAGTTGGATCTCTCTCTTACCAAACCCAAAAAGCAGTGGTTCTCAACCTTCCTAAGGCTGGGACCCTTTCATGTCATGGTAGGCCCAACCATAGAATTATTCCATTGCTACTTCATAACTGTAAAGTTGCTACTGTTATGAATCACAATGTGAATATCTGATATGCAGGATGTCTGACATGTGACCTCCCGAAGTGGGAGTTAGGAGCCACTGTTAGAGAAGGTTCTGCTTAGGAAGTATCATGGCATTCATGGGGCATGTATGGCCACCCCTTCACAGTGTACTCAAGATACTAAATAGAGCCTCCTCCCACACTTGCATGAAGACATTAGGGTCAGTCCTCAATTGAAGTCCCTCCGAGGCATCGCAAATGACAAAGTCTAGCCTTTATTGACTTCCTATGATGTACAAGTGACATTTTATATCCCAAAGGGGAACACAAGATGTAAACAACCAAAGTGTCACAAGAGAAGTTACATGTGTGCTTTAAGTGTTATAGTAGGTATGCACATTGATGAATAGAACAGACACACAACAAAATTGTATGTTGAGTGGTCTCTGCTTAGGAAAAGAAGGAACAGCACCAAATACAAAACTAGAAATTCCTAACAAGTCTCTGAATACAATATCTTTAGCATCTCCAGATTTTGCATTTTCTTTTATCTAACTGAAGGAAACTGAAATACAAACAAGAGGTTGGAGAGATGACTTAGGGGTCAAGAATACTTGTTTCTCCTCCAGAGGAGCTCAGTTCCCTGCACCCACCTTGGGAGCTCATAAACCATCTGTAACTCCAACTCCACTAGATATAACACATTCCTCTGACCTTCACAGACACCTGTACATGTGTCATACAGTCTCACACACACACACACACACACACACACACACAGACACACACGTACACATACACATAGGTAAATAAATAACATTCTACATGAGAGACTCTGCTATGTAGTTCAAACAGTGCTCAGAACTAAACCTATGCTTTTATTGCTTACATGGTGCTATACTGAGCCATGGAAAGATTGTCTGTGAGTGGGCATGTCAGTGCTTCAGTGGGGTGAGCAGCACCATGTCCTGGGCAAAAGGTTCTGGGCTGTATAAGAAAGCCAGATAATCATGGCCCGGCAAATAAGCCAGTAAGCAGCATTCCTCCAAGGTGTCTGCTTCAAGTTCCTGTTTGAGTTACCACCCTGACTTCCTTTGATGACCGACTGCAGCTTTGAAGCTGAAATAAAGATCTTTGCTTCCCCAAGTTGTGTTTGGCCAGAGTATTTGGTCATAGCAACAGAAAGGAAACTGGAGCGATAGATAAATAAAAATAAGTGAACAAGTAAATAATTAAAAATAAGCATATCTAACTCCAGAAGTTAGAGTCAGGATTGTAAACTAAACCCAGCTGTCTGAGTCAGGGTTATGATGCTTGTAAAGAAACATGTTGGCCAAAGTAACTTGGGAAGGAAAGGGTTTTATCCAGAGTCATAGTCTATTGAGAGAAACCAAGGCAGAAACTCAAACTGTGTGGGAACCTAAAAGCAGGAGCTGAAATAGAGACCATGAAGGGATGCTGCTTGCTGGCTTGCTCCTCATGCCTTGCTCGGCCTGCTTTCTTATAGAACCCAGGACCAAAGTCCAGGGATGTTCCCACCCACAATCAGGTGGGCCTTCTCCCATCAATCACGAGTTAAGAAAATGTCCTACAGGCTTGCCTAAATATAGATGTTATGAAGGCATTTTCTTAATTGAAACTCCCTTCTATCAGACAACTTTAGCTGGTGTCAAATTGACATAAAACTAGCCAGCACACCAAGTGAAGTTAAAGAAGAAAATTGATAAATGTCAAAGTAGAAGATAATAAATTAAAAAGATGAAAATACGATATGACCAGTAATTCAGTTCAAAATCTGGTTGTTCAAGGAAAATTACAGATAGGCTAATTAACCTACTCAATAACTAATTGTGAAAATTATCAAAATTTATGTCACAAGATGAATTAAGTAATGATCTGTAAAAAAAATAATAAATCTTCATTTGCCTGTAACAAACTTTAAAACTTGAATGCAATGGATAATTAACAAACCAGTTTATCAAGATTGAATCCAATTAAGCTAAAAAATCTTATTGGATCCATGGGTTAGAACAATGGGCCCAGTTCTTAAAACACAGCATTAGAAAGCATCACAGTCACATACTGAAAATTACTAAACATGAAAAGGAAAACTAGTGTAAAGATTGACCTATTCCAGAGCAAGGGAACCAAAGCTAAACCTCAAATATGCAAGGTCACCTTGGCACCAATAACATCAACCCTACCGAGGCTGTACTAAAGAAAATGAGCAGCTTCATTCCAGAACACATACTAAAGAAAGTGTCAGTAAATTGAATCTACTAGCATCAAAGCCCACATGTTCCACAGCACACTGATTTATAGTGCCTAAACGTTTTTTCCCTAGGGTAATCTCTACAATGAGCACAACCTACAGGAAGGTTTGTTTTCAATGTGTTGTGGTGATCCTGAGAAAAGTTAACCACATCAGAGAAAGCCTCTGTATTTAAAATAGTTTATGAACACACACACACACACACACACACACACACACACACACACACACACACCACCTTGTGTTGTTCCTGATCTTAGTGGACATGTTTTGAGTTTTTCTCCATTTAACCTGATGGTGGTCATAGGTTTGTCATATACAGGCTGCTGATTGCAGACAAGGTGAAAATAAAGATGTAGTTCAAAATAAACTATTTTTACCATTTTGAATGTGGCAACTCAGGTGAGTGCAGAAGAAGAAGGTTCTTGGTAAATATGTAACCACCCCCCTCACATACTCATTGCAACAGGAAACCTTTGGAATGAACCAAAGGGACAAGTTCACCAAATAAAACCACTAGACTCATCCAGAAACATGGGGAGTTTTCCTGTATCCTTGGAATGGAGAAAGCAGTTCAATCTCAATACAATCGATCAACCTTCACACACACACATACACACACACACACACACACAAAAATGTGTGTGATGAATTCAAACATGTAAAACTCAGATATCTTGTTCATGCCAAAAAAGAAACACTGAGCAATCAAAAACATATAGGAAATATATAGGAAACACATGCCACCAGGATGTGTTTCCTTAGTTATAGCCACATAGATTCTATAGATTCTGAGAAAGCCATAAAGAAAACCATGAGAGAATATGAACAAAGAAAAGCAAACACATAAAATTTAATTTTTGAAAAATGCTTAGCTTCCCTAGGCTAAGAGACTGCAAATCAAATTCTCCATAAGATGAGGCGTCAGGAAAGGATCCAGATGTTGCACGTGAAAGGCTGAGAGAAACAGATGTTCCTGCATTTCCAATGCGTATCTAGACTCATGTGACTCCTCACCTCTCCTACAGAGGGCGCCTTGAGGTCTACGGAGGTCAGAAATGCATAATCCCTTAGGCCCTGGATTTCCACTTTGGAGATTTGTCTACAAAGACTCATATAAATAGAAAAAAGGAAAAAAAAAGTGGGAGAAGAGAGTGGAAGGCAGCATCGTTTAATAGAAAGGAGAGTACATCTCACTTACTTTGCATAAGGAGTCATTGACTTACAAATTGTGATATATTTAAACCAGGGGATGATTCGCAGATATAAAGTGAATGAAATACTCTTGTGCACTGATGTGCTACAATAATGACAGGCCTAGAAAGCTGTCCGCATTAGTGATGTGGACGCTATGGGGGAGGGGTCAACAACTGCTTTCTGGTGGGATGTAAGGGCCCTTGCTCAGGAGGAAACTTGGAGTAATCAAGAATCTGTTGCTGGGGGGATCGCATAAATCCTAGGGGTGAGCACACTACTATTATTTTGAAAGATGAAGAGTATCAGCTTTCCCTCCAAACGTGTATCTCAACACCCGTAGCTTAGTGCAACTCTCGGGCCTTATCCAAGAGGAATCTTTGTGTAGTGGATGGCAGTTAATACAGAGAGATTCACAGCTGACCAAAGCACAGAAAACATGGGTTGGAGGGATCCTCAGGCATCCTTGAGACAGCTATGCCACATCCACTTCCCTCCAAGAGTTGGGGAACAGAGGATAATGGGGACAGACAAATTGTAAGAGCCAGTGGGGTTCGGAGGGGAGGTGCAAAACAGGGTTGTGGCTTGGCAGGGCATTCATGACCTCACAGCAGCTGAGGCTGCCTGTAGAAGCCTGTGCTAGACCAATCCATTCAACACTGCAGCACAGAAGGGACACGCGGCACCCACCCCTAGCTAAGGGACCATTGACGGCTGAGAACAGGAAGTGGAAGGAAGGTCAGTTCTCATTAGGAATGTGGCCCTGGTGCTCCAAGGGCTTCACTCCAGTGGATGTGTGGGCAGATATGCTTAGCAGTTTATCTTTTAAAGGATCTGGAAGGAGATGGAAGAAGGGGGAGATGGATATGATCAAAATGTGTATGAAATTCTTAAGGAATAAGAATGTAAACTAGTATCTTACTGTTTATCAAAGATACTGTAGCTGTCTTCAGACACACCAGAAGAAGGCATCAGATCTCATTACAGATGGTTGTGAGCCACCATGTGGTTACTGGGATTTGAACTCAGGACCTCTGGAAGAACAGTCACTGTTCTTAACCACTGAGCCATCTCTCCAGCCCCTGTATCTTACTCTTCTATATCCATGGCAAAACACCATGAGCAAACTGTGATGGTTGTATATGCTTGGTCCAGGAAGTGGCACTATTAGGAGGTGTGACCTTGTTGGACTAGGTGTGTCACTGTGGGTGTGGGCTTTAATACCCTAGTCCTAGCTGCCTAGATGTGAGTCTTCAACTAGCAGCCTTCAGATAAAGATGCAGAACTCTCAGCTCCTCCTGCACCATGCCTGCCCAGATGCTGCTATGTTCCTGCCTTGATGATAATGGACTGAACATCTGACTATGTAAGCCAGACCAATTAAATGTTATCATTTATAAGAGTTTCCTTAGTCATGGCATTTCTTCACAGCAGTAAAACCCCAGCTAAGACACAAGGCAATTTGTAAAAGAAAATGTCATTTGGAAGGAAGAGGCCAGAGGGCTATAGCCCATGGGAATTCTGGGGAGGGGCAGGGTTTCAGGGCAGCAAGCAAGCGTGGTGCTGGAGCAATAGCTGAGAGCTTCCATCTCAGCCATAAGCACAAAGCAGAAACATCTGACAGAGAGACAGAGACGGAGAGACAGAGAGAGAATGGGAATAGTGTGGTCTTTGGAAACCTCATCATCCCCTCCCCCACATATACACACGTCCAGTGACACACTTCCTCCAGCCAGGCCACACCTCTTGATCTTTTCTGTACAATTCCACCAATTGAGAACAAAGTATTTAAATATATAAACCTATTAAAATTATTGGAAACCAAACAACCACAACTAGTCAGACTATTCTGAATCAAGGTTTGGAAATACCAAGTAATATTACATCTGAACATTCAGTGTGTGACTGTGTATGCAAGATGATTTTTATAAGGAAGCACATTCCCTCAATATTCCTAACAGTAAAAATTTATAGACAATTTTGAGTGCTTATGAACATTAAATACATTTTATATGTGCCTATAGTGAAATATTACACAATATGTTGACTCTACTTGCACACATGTGAATGAACATGTTTTCATAAAAATCCAAAAGTCTGAGATAATAGCTCATACCTATTACCCTAGCAACAGGACTGCCTTGAGTTTGAGTCCAACCTGAGCTACAGTGACACTTTGTCTTAAAAATAAGTGAATATCAGTGTATATGACTGTCTTCATTCACGTAGTGAAATTATTCATGTAGACATATAGATAGCATCTATATAAACAGTTGAACAAATGAGAATACATTTTTTATTGCCTCTAGTGAGTACAGAGAAAGAATGATGGTGTGGGCTTCAACTGTGTGTGTGATTTTCGACCCTTCAGAAATGTCATGGCAGCTGAGCATAGGACAGATGCTTGTAATTAGGACTTGGGGACTGGCTGCAAGAATTTTACAGACTAAACATTATTCTCAGCTATGTGGTGAGTTTGAGGCCAGCCTGGACTATATGAAGTTCTGTCTCAAACAAGGGAAAACAAACAACAATAACAAAAACCTTTGAAAAAGTCAGGGTCAGCTTTTTCATAGATCTTCAGCGTGGCAGGCATGGGGGTTGTTCTATAACTCCTTGCTCTGGTGTCTTCAGTGAGATGAGACCTTCCAGTAATAGGAGCTCTTGTGCTGGACATACACAGTGCTGGAACTGGGATCATGTGACCTATGTCACCTTACTCATGTGACGCTGGCCCCAGCTTTCCTTCCCTTAACCTTCCAGGATGGAGCTACTGAGTTCACAAGCTTTTGCTAGCATGCAGAGATAGGTCTTCCTGGGCTCCATCTGAGGCCTCACCTGGGCTTTCCCTCCTCCACACATTCTTGGGCCACTCCTGACATGGACTTGTTTATAGATAGGTACAGAGCTGATTCTCATTCATAGCTCTAGAGTCCCTGATGGCCTGAGGCCAGCAGAGAGGAACACAACATTTCCTCTCCAGGGTCTGTGTTTGACTGTTCATTTCCCCACAGTGACCATGCACCGACAATTGGAAACTTAAGCTCTCTGTTGTTTTTGTCTTGCTTTGACCTAAATGAGTACTTTTGATATGAATTTAATATCTTAACTACCAACTCTTCCCTTTGTCTCTAAAGACTAAAGAAACTAATGCCACATCCTTTTCTGTATTTGTGCTTTTTGTGGATATAAGCAGAGATCACTAGGTTAGAGTCTGTTGCAGCAAAGCTCTCGTAGCAGTGGTTCTTAACTTCCGGGTCATGACCCCTTTGGGGTTTAACAACTCTTTCACAGGGGTCCCCTAAGACCATCAGCAAGCACAGATAATTGCATTATAATTCGCAACAGTAGCAAAATCACAGTTATGAAGTAGCAGTGAAAATAATGTTATGGTTGGGGGCAGGTCACCACATGAGAAACTGTGCTAAAGGGTGACAGCCTTAGGGAGGTTGAGCAGCAGGGTCGTGGGTGACTCAGGTACAGACCCCACTGAGAGAGTACACGTCGAATGAAAGAATCTGAAGTTGACATCACTTCAGGAGAAACCCGGTTCTGAAATGATGATAGTCAATGAAAAGGTGATCTTGTGCAAATATGTCTGAGTTTTGACTTAGAAAAATATGCAGAGGGCTGGAGAGATGGCTCACAGATGACAACTCTTCCAGAGGTCCTAAAGACAGCTACAGTATATATATATATACTATATATAGTGTGTATGTATATGTAAATATATTTTTAAAGAAATATATTTTTTAAAAAAAAGAGAAAAATGTGCAGTGAGAATGGGGTTGTGAGGGTATCCTAAGATTAGAAAGAACACAAATATGCCTCTTTTGAATGGCTACAATCTCTCTAATAAACTTCTCAGCCTTCTTCTGGATACACAGACTTACCTCTTGCCTCAGTAGGCGTTCCGTCTGGTTTCTAGTGATGTTCTTGTGATACCATCTGGAAAAGTAGCAAAGAACACATTTTTAACTTCTTATTTTTTTCTTTCAGCCTCTCCCTCCCAACCCCCCCAAAAAAAACCTACTCGAATCCCTTCAGTTTTAAGTCTTTATTTTAGAATTCAGTTTAGAAAGCTGCTACTTAAATTCAGATAAATAACTTTGTTCTGTTATATTGCCAGTTCTCAAGCTGAATAAATGTTTTTCTCATTTGAGGCCAAAAATAAAAATGTAGTTCATTCTACCATAGCTCACATCCCTCTTCTGGTCTACACAGTACTTAAATACAATGTTCATATCTTTCTTACCCCTCAGGAAGTTCCCATTTGCATACTTTTAGAAGCCTTGGGTCTCTTTCAAAGCGAAAGTCACCCTGACTTATCTAATTTTCCTAAGTCACCCCGTCCTCCAATATGGTTAGTAATTACCAGAGTCTACAGACTATCAACCAATGTTCCTGACGCAAATTCTCTTGCCAGCTCTCTTACCACTGTCTGCCCTTACTCACTAAGCCATGCTGGGATTCTTTCCTTCCTTAAATCAGCATGTCTCCTTCTACTTTCAACCCCTCTCTTTTCTCTGCATTCGATGTGACTATCAGAACTACACACAGTAGGCATCGTTAAATTATGTTATAAGGTTTGATATGACCAACCTTAAGCAGGAAACAGATATTGTACAGAAAATAGAGAAAGATGATCAAATGAAGGCAGAAAGGCTGAGAAAGTTTCAACTTCAAAGCAAAGATATTTACAAAGAACTTTAAATGTAATGGAATACTACCAGAAATACCGCTCTGTGGAGAGCAGAGAGGAGCAGGCAGCATTGAGCAGGGACTGGGTCACTGAAACCCCTGTGAGTCACAGAAAGGAGCCCTTGGCATATGCACGTCCCCCCTCACCTGGTGGTGAGAAACTGAGTCAAAATCTGGATGGTCAGCTATCTAAACCACTAATATCATCAAACTGAAAAACAAACAGTAGAAAAGATGAACCACAGGAAACAAAAGGCGATGGCAGTGGATTTGAGACAAAGCGATGAATTGGCTACTCAAGATGGGGACTTGGGGAGAGTGACGGCGAACATCCGTTGGGACTTTGAGGTGAATGTTACAGTATTGGAGGAATTCCAGGATGGTTCTGAGATCTCTTACAGAAAGCCCTTCTGATGAAATGAGGCAATATTAAAGACACAGGAAACAAACGTAGAGACACAGCTGCCGTTTAGGTTGTTAAATCTGCATGTTAAAGGGAAATATTGGTAAGAGAGTGAAAAACTGAATCTGTGAAGGCCAAAGCTGAGGTCTATGCAAGGAAACAACAACCACTGTGTGTACACGAATAGTGGACTCACAGGGACACTGTGAGACCTTCATGCCTCTTTGTGGGTCAAAGCCCTGTCACAATGAACAACATGTGAAGCTATATTTGTCACTTCTGTCCTGGATAGACAGGTGCCCTGTGTGAGATGGACCTGAATGAATACATAGCAACCCCTGCCAGTTGGGGAAGAATGTGCCGAGCTGTCCTCAGAAGTTCTACACCCACACATTGTGGATCTGTCTTCCTCCTTCAACTACCTTCGAGCCTCAGGCCATGCATGTATCTGACAGCCTGTACTCACAGACAGAATCCTAGTATTACTGTCCTCTGAGAGCCTCCACCCAGAAGCTGAACAAAACAGATGCAAAGGCCCAAAGCCAAACATTCGACAGGCTCCGGATGTCTTGTGGAAGAGCCGGGGGAAGGACTGAGGAACGCAGAGGCATTAGGGAACCCCACAAAAAGACCAACAGTGTTAATTAACCTTTGGGGGCCACCAGTCAAAGAGGATACAAGGACTAGACTGGTCCCCCTGTGCATATGTAGCAGAAGTGCTGCTTGGTCTTTATGTGGGTCCCTGAACAACTGGAGCAAGGGCTACCCCGACTCTGTTCAGTGCCTGTGGATTCTGCTCCCCTAACTGGGCTGCCTTGTAGGTCCTCAGTGGGAGATGTACCTAGTCCTGCAGTGAGTTGAGGTGCCAGGGTAGGTTGGTTCCCCCAGGAAGAACCTCCCCCCTTTTTCAGAGGTGAAGAGAAGGGTAAAACATGGAGGGGCCATGTGAAGGAAGACTGGGAGGAGGGGAGGGCTATGATCAGGATGTAAAGTGAATAAATAAATGGAAAAAAAACTGTAAAATGATACTCAAAATGAAAGAAGTTCATACAAATTGCATTCTCAAATATGTTTTCCACCTGCTACAACGTTGGTGTTAATTTTAGTGTCTTTACATTTGTTCATTATTGTGATTAATAGCAAATGTGAATGCATTCATCTTGTTTAAATATGAATTAGAAATTTGCCAATATGGAAATGTCACAAGAATAACTTCAAAGTGGTCAGTAGAGAACTAGGCAGAAGCTTGTGATAAAGTTGGGGTCTTTAGGGGACTTTATTCTTTCTAAGTAATGAAGAGGTGCAATGAGGGTGACTTGAGATTGGGGACACAGTGGGGGAGCAGAATTACATCCATTTACATCATCCGCTAAAATTTAGAAGGGCTTATAAAAAAAACGAGGTAAGACCATGTCTTAGTTTCATTTCCTGTTGCTGAGCTAAGACACCTCAGCAAAATCGAGGAAAGGTTTATCTTGGCTAGATGTCCAGGTTACAGTCTACTGTCTCCAGGAAATCAGGGCAGTGGGAACTAGAGGTCCATTCGGTAAGGAGCTTGCCCTCACTCTTGCTAGCAAGTCCATTCCTTCGCTACCATTAAAGCCCATTTCTTTGGGATTCCAGTGTATTCAAAAGGCCAGCTGAGACATCCAACTTCAGGGACTGACAACTACTGGTTTCTTGGATCTTCCATTGGTAGACAGTTATTTTTAGACCAGCTGGACCACAACCTGAAGGCCACCATAATAAGTCCTCTTTTATATACGTAGGAGATTCATTCCATAAATTCCGTCCCTCTAAAGAATCCTGACTATCACACCAACTCCAACAGTTGCCTGGTCCTATGCAGTTAGGGAGCCCCTGTGTAGGGAATGGCACCAACCACGATGGGCAGATCTTCCCCACTGTATTGATGGAATCCAAACAATCCTCTGTAGTTGTGCCCTTAAGCCAACCTTATTTAGTGAACCCCTCATTGAGATTGTCTTTCCAGGTGATCATAGATTGCAGCAAGTTGACAATTAGAACCATCATAGACTATCTTCCCTATCTAGACACTTTCTACTAAACTAATTCCAAATAGTGGACATGTAATAAGCAACCCAACATATGAAGCTACAGTTAAGTAGAAACGCCCTGTGTGTGTGTGTTATTTAAGGCCTCGAGCTTCACATGCACAGCCCCTAGCATTCTGATAGTGAGCCTGGATGAGTGTGGGGTAGTGTGGCCATAGATCACTCTTAGATTTCTAAGTAATGGGTAGCACTGTTGTGCTCCTCTGGTTTTGGTTTAGAAAGACCGTTACATCTGAAAAGGTGAGTTTGCCTCCCTTAGCAGGTGACTGTGTAGCTCTGAAAATGCCAAAGATTCAGTACAGAGGGAAAACAAAGATAGATCAACAAGTTCAACTCCTAGATTAGATTATCAACACATTTAGCATCTTAAACGTTTATAAGAAGGTAGGGAGAATTCTGGTTTTGCTGGTTTCAAATGCATAATTAATTCTAAACTTTTGTCATTACAGCAAAAGAGAATTTAACTCATTTGTAAATATTTGCATAGTTAGAAGAACTTAATTCCCCAATCATTTAAACAGTCAGGTTTCCAGCCTCATTTAAAGGACTTACTTAGGACTTACTACAAATATACATTTGCTCTGCCACTCTCGTGAGGTACTTAAAACCATGACTGACTCTATCCAGTTGGATGTCTCAGGAAGTTTAATTAACTGGGCTCATAAGTAGCACTAAATATCTTAGTACACTTAACAAATAGAACCCGAATGACAATGACTATTCCTATTGATTTAAATGTATAAATAATACATCAAGATGGGCTTGTTGAATGTAAAAGCTTACTGAAAACTGTTAGTTGAGCAGTCTGTTGGTAATTTGAGTGTGAGTTTAAAACAAAAGCGGCCATCAATGTTTCTAAATATCAGCTCTCCCCCAGGATAGTAGAAGTCCTTCATCACCTTTTGTGCTGCCTCCTACCACCTCGAGACTTCATGTCACATTCTTGTTCATGTCTTCCCCAACCCACCTCTTCCATCTACATCCATTTCCCCGTTTTCTCCTGTGATACCCTACACTACTCTTTTAAAGCTACAATTGAGCACTATAATTTAGAATTATATATTTGGCTTCTTTTTAAATATAGGTTTGTTTTAATGTCTATTTCCTCTGTTAACTGTAAGCCCCATTAAAACAAGGGATGCTCTGTGTGTTCTAAATTGTATAACTAAGGCTCAAAGCAACTAAGATCAGATACATCCCCAGTGTACCACACATGGGATTGAACACATAAACAGAATTCAGATGCTAAAGTAAGTAGGACATGCTGGTGGTCATCTGAAAAACTAGGAAGGGTGGGAAAAACTATAAAGGCCTTTCCCATGATCTTCATTGTTCACAGAAAAAAAACAATAATCAATAGACTGTATTGAATATTACTATGTAGCACATGAAGTAGGTGTCCCCACTTATTAGAGCACTCAGAGACAGCACTGTAACGGTAACACTGTAGTTTGTACTCGGTTGCTTCTGCACCCAGTAACTCCATCTATGTAGGTTCTTTTGTGTAGTGATCACAGAAGTATATGGCGCATACTAAGTGATCGGTAAGTTCTAGTGATTAATTATGATAACTATTATATTCCTATACTAATGCACCTGTTTAAAAAGAAATAAAATTTAGTGACTCATCCTAGAAGTCGAATCATTAAAAAAGCATGATTTAAATTTCATGTAAACCAGAGCCCAGAGAAATGAAATGGAAATTCTAACCCTAGAGGTGTTCATGTTGTATCTACAGTATAGACCCGTCTAAAAGCAGAGGGTTGCCTTAGTCTAAACAGAGGAAGCAAAGAGCAAATGAGACATGCGGGAAAGAAACGAAGGTGGCTTCGTTGGCAGTGAGTGTCCATTCAGTCATCACCAGGCCTGTGGGCATTGTCACACCTGTCTCCTTTGATCTGATGGAAAATCCAGTCTTGAACAACAATCCTATTGTTGAAAACTGTCCTATTTTTCTAATTGCTCTGGACTGGTTTTTGTACACAGTCTCCTTTAAACTAGACTTGTGTTGCCAGCCAGCTTCAGCACAGGGGGGAGCAGTGAGACCCCATGGGACAGGTTTGAGTGACCACACATGGCCATGACACTGTTTTCTAAGGGAGGTGGCTCAGTGCCCCAAAGAGGGTGGACAGTAGAGACTGGAATCTAACGGCCGGGTCAATAGAAAGGACATTTGAGACAGAAAAGAGTGAAGACATTTTGTGATGAAGACCGTAATACAAGAAAGGAAGAGAGAGCCACCAGAGCAGTCTGGGAAATCCTGTCAGATGTGCCGCATGCCCTGAGATCATCTTCCTCTGTGTTCAAAGATGGCCCTGGATACTCATAAAAACTTTTGGAATTGGAGCTATTTTAGGGAAAGGTGTACTGGATCTTTTCTAAATAAGTATTGCAAGGCCAAGGAAGTGTCTTCCTCTGCATTGGCTGTCTGGTCTCAAGAAACACTTGACACAAACTGATGCCTGTTGGAAGAATATGCTAGTTACGAGATGAGTGCCCAAAGGGAGGAGAGTGCATGAGTCCACACTGAGAATCTAACTTTATCTGTCACTTTGTAGCTGTGACTTAATCTATCGACCTTATGTGCTCAACTGAAGAATGAGACCTACAAAGTCACTGCTCAGTTCTCCCTGTTCCAAAGTCATAATTGTTATCTAAAAGAGAGGGAGGTTTTAAAGCATAAATTTGGTAAGGATACTTGGGGTTCTTTCAAACAATATCATTAGCCTACCTCTTATCCTCAGCCATTTCTAAAAAAAACATTAAAACAAGAGCCAACATCTAAGAAGGAGGTGGTGCAGACTGTCAGATTGTAATGTCATTTTGAAAAATACATGTTCCAGGTAGGACACACAAAACATCATGTGTATCAGTGTATCTAAGGCATGGCCATGCCAAACAAAACAAATACAAGCTTAAGAGGGCTTTTGAGAAGCAGCTGTGTTAAGAACCAAAGGTCTCTTCCTTGCTAAGAATATCGATTGTGTTACTTTCTTTTTCTTTTACAAACTTGAAAACTGTCTATACTTCAAAGTTCCTAGCAGGTCTTCGATTTTTCTAAGGTTAATATGATACAGTCTTGTTGGTGGAACTTACTCATATGTTTCTAAATTGGTGAGTCTGTTTTCTGTCACATAGTTGCTTGGGATTAAGCCTTCATTCCTGCAACACAGTACAAAACAAAAAACTTAAGATGGGAGACTGGTTTGTAACATTACCTTGACAAGTTACTCAACCCCACCCGGGAAGATGTAGGGAGACTCCAAAAGCCTCTCACTCGTTACACTGTTGCAAACAGATAAAAATTTCCTTTCCAACTGTACAAAAACCTCTCTACAGTAGATACCAAGATCCTGACTTCCAAATGAACTATTTTGAGAGATTATATGGCCCCATTTTCTTTTCTTTTGTTGAAATAATCTTATGTAGCCCAGGCTGACCTCAAATTCCCAGCCACCTCCAGAGTACTAGGTTTCAGGCAGCTGCCACCACACCCAGCTCCAATATGCCAATATGCATTTTAAAGGAGAAATGGGTGTGGTTCTGTGTTTACACTCAACATGTTCTGTTCCCAGGGAAGGGTGTTGTATGCTGAGGATGTGTAATTGGCCCTTGCTTCAGGTTGGAATGTCTCAGACTGAAAAACAAGCAGTTAGCTTTTTATTTTGCAGTTAAATGTGTAGGGTTTATAAAACACTGCCAGAACTCTGCTTTGTCTCCTTTGGGTCCAAACAGTATGCCATTCCATACACACACCCCCAAAAATGGCAGGCTAACTGACTCATCCAGTATTGAGTCTATGGTCAGTTCAATCTGGACTCTATGGGAGGATCTCTGATAGATTAAAAGTCAGCATTCTTTAGGAACTTAAGAAATAGTGGCCACCTATCAAAAGGAATCTTTTTGATTATCATTATTGCTTGCAGATGGGACAAATGACTACCTTTGGTTGCCTATCAAAGTGCAAGCCAGCCTCCAGACTCCCTCAGTATCACAGGTACCTGTTATATATTTCACAATCCACGCTAACATCCTTCCCCAGGTACTCCTCCTCTGAGAGAGACACTGGTTTGTTCTCTTTATAATGCCAAGGTTTCCTTCACCCCTGCTATTCTCTGTCTCTGTCTGTCTGTCATCTATCTGTCTTTCTATCATCTATCTACCTGTCTATCTATCTATCCATCCATCTGTCTATCATCTATCCATCTATCTATCTATCACCTCTCCTCTTTTCTCTCTTCTGTCTATCTATATCTATCTATCTATTTATCTGTCTGTCATCATCTATCCATCTATCTATCACTCCTCCTCTTCGCTCCCACTTCCCTAGCCCTGGGCATTTCCCGTTCACTGGCCACATTCAGTCTGCTTCCTTTTCTCTCCGCTGTTCCTCATCTATACAATCAACACCTAGCCATATCAGGGAGTGGTCTCACTGGCGGGTTCTTTACTGAGCCCCCTCATATACAGTCGCTACTTCCAAGCAGTCTATTTCCTGCACACACCACCACTGACCACTCGGTGGTAATTTTCAATGAAGTACGTGGAGTTGTTATCATAGTTCAAGCCTTGTTCTGCAGCTCACTTTCAGCTGGTCAAGAATACATCTCAGGGGTCTTTTGGTCATTTCAAATGGAGGTAAGGAGTAAGGAAAAGAGAAGCCCTGCCCTCCCTGCTGACCATTTTAGATGCTGAAACAGAATCTCTCAATGATCTTTGAGTTCCTTGTGTCCACTAGTCTAGCTAACCATCTAGATCCAGGGGTTCCCTTTCTTGTCCTCTCTCTAGTGCTGGGGTTACAGGAGGGCCACCAGGTCCACAGGACTTTTATGTGTGCTTTGGGGACCTGAACTCAGTCCCCTCCTTTGAGAAACAATTCCTTTATGGACTGAGCCGACTCCCCAGTCTTTATTCTTCCTATTCTACAAGTGAAAGGCTCAGGTGTGTGACCCCCGGGACACACAGGGGGCAACTGGTAGTATGGGGAGTGAAGGCTTGGAGAGTCTACCCAAAGTCGCTGTGTTCTAATGTTCTCTTTCAAATGGGGATGCGGAGACTGTTCTATTCTGTGCAGAGGGAATTGCTGCAAACCTGCCGCCAACGAGCCACTGTGCAAGGCCTTTTCCATGTTCAGAAGTCTTCAGAGTTCGGGCCCAGGAAACATTTGATAAGGATGAATCCATTCGCTTACCCAAGGCGGTCTCTGGCCTTCCACCAGTGAGGATCACACCTCTCCAATATCAGATATTCCTCTGCTCTCTTCAGTGCTAAATTACAGGGCTCCCGAGGTAGGAAATCATAAAGAGCCTTGACCTGGATTCTCTCTTCTGTAAGCTCCTGTGGGAGGGGGGGCAGTGGCTTTCGCTTTGAGGGTTGCATCCTTCCTCCTCTAGACTGTAAAAGAAACAAGAGGTCCCTTATGGTTTCAGTCATTTGTACCCAAAACAAAGATACAAAACAAAGCAAAAACCCCACAAAGAACAGGACATGCCTCTGCCTCCCCCTTCTGCCCAGCACCAACAAGGCAGAAGCCAGGACAAGTTCTGCAGATGGCCTGACCACAACATGGCACTGGGGACCTGGGACTACGCCTGTCATTTTGTGACTTTTTGAAATCACAAAATCTCTCCACAGCATGGTCTTGGTGCTCCTTAAAAGATCCCTTAGTCTCCGTTTCACTTGGTGGTGATTCTTCACTTTTGAGAAGAGAAACACCCCTACTCCTGCCCCACCCCTCCTACCCCTTCCCTTCCCTGTCTCTCTCCCAATCCTGAACTCAAGACTGCAGAAGCCACAGCGTGTTTCCTTCCAATCACCGGCTTGTTTCAAACTCTTGTGTTTAAGTGTGGTGGAGTAGGCTAGCTTAACTGGATACCCCCGCCCCCTCACTTTCTTCTAGAACATTTATTGAGCACTTACTGTATACCAATCATGATTCTAGTTTGGGGGCATGGTCACAAGCAGGACTTGCCTACAGCCCCTGCCTGTGAACTGGGATTCCCCAGTGACAATGGCACTCACTTTATTTTTGCCCATCTGCCTGGAGAGCCATGACCTCTGATGGGGATGTTTTTCTGAGCCTTCTTCGTCTCCACTCAGGCTTATCTGTGTTCTCACTTGTCTGCCATAGAAAAGCAATCGCGTCACACAAAATTATTAATGGCAACCCCACCTTCCCATGTCCTCTTAGATTCTTTCAGAGGTAAAACAATTTGGGTGTCTTTTCTTTAAAAAAAAAAAAAAATTGAAATCTTCCTAGTTCTAACTCCCCCAACAGATTCTGAGCTGGAACCCTGAGGACCTTGTTTTCTGTATCCAGAGGTCAAGAGAGGCTAAGCGAATTCACAGTGACTTTGAAATAAAGTTGCTAGAATTTGTCATATGCCCAGAGCATGGTTCTTATGAGACTCTCAAAATTATAGTCAATCCGACAACCGCTTACTCTTGAGTCAGGTGGAGTGCAAAGTGACGTCTGGGACACCTACTGTCATGCGTGCACGGGGGGGGGGGGGGGGGGGTGATTAAGAGCAGGGTGAACCAGGCCTCCACCAAGTCATACCCTGTGACTGCAGACAAAGAAAGCAGCCTCTCTCTAAGCCTTGGGTATTCTCGGCTACAAAGTTGAGAATTATAAAGGAAAACACCATGGGAAAGAATAAATGCAACCCCACAGCACAGCGTTTATCCAACAGTCACATACCAAAGGGTAAGGCTCTCAGAATGAGTCTTGTATAAATTAAGACAAGAATCTTGTGCTTACACGGGGTGGGGAGGGGGGTTAGGATGGAGGGGGGTACCGACTGGAACACAGACAGATAAAACAAACAAATTTCAAGAGAAGAACCAAGCAGCAGCATTCTGTGGGGACACATCATAGAATTAAAATTGTATGAAGGAGCAGGGAATCAAGGATCAGAGCACCCCTACAGTTTGATGTCTTTAAGAAGATGAGCCATGGGGCTGGAGAGATGTCTCAGTGGTTAAGCACACTGGCTGCTCTTCCTGAGGTCCTGAATTCAAATCCCAGCAACCACATGGTGGCTCACCACCATCTGTACTGAGATCTGATGCCCTGATCTGATGCCCTCTTCTGGTGTGTCTGAAGACAGCAATAGTGTTCTTATATACAATAAATGAATAAATAAATCTAGAAGAAGAAAAGCAGGAGGAGAATGAAGAGCTGTTCACTGGGGACCATGTGGGAAAGAATTTCCCAGACACAAAGCACCAGACACAGACTTAAGAGCCAGGAAACTGCGCTCACTCATTTCCAAGAAGTTGCCCTCAGAGCAGACTCACCTCTTTTGCACTGAGCAGCAGCAGCAGCAGCACAGGATAGACTGGAAGGAGCTATCTGAAAAGGAGACCATTGTCACAGTATGGAAGCCACAAGTCCGTGACACTGTGGATGACTCTGGCTCTGCTCCCGAAAAGAACAGGGAACAATATATGGTCGGAGCGTGGGAACATCACAACCGTCTTCAGGAGAAGAAGACAAAAACTGTCACCAAGACGGCAAAAAGAAGTTCAGGCACCCTGACCAGTGTGGTTTCCCTTCTCGAGCTGTCTCTCTGGCCTGGTTTCTGCATTTCCTTTGTCTGTGAGTGGCCAGTTTACTCTACATGCTTTGCCATGGCTACTGTTGGCTGTCGGTATAGAAGGATGAACAGGTTTTCAGAAGCGGTGTTCTCCAAATGTCTTAGCAGGAATTCTAAATTAGGCCCATCACTTTTTGTGGATTTGTTTGTTTGTTTGTTTTTCAGAAAGCAAGCTCTGAACTTTCCTACAGACAGCTGATAAACTTACCCTTTATCTGATTTTTAAATTAGATCGGCAATCTCCCGGCCATATTATTTTCCTAGCTCCTGATTAATAAGCCACCTCATTGGCCATCACCCAGGAGCCCATGTCTGGTAACAGCTCAGAGTACCTCTTTCCCTAAGGAAGCAAATGAATGGGTCCCTGCAGTCTCAAAAGGCCTTTTTTCAACATGAATTGCCAAGCTGCTCCTGACTGAGCATCTTACTCAGAGGTTGCTTAGCTCCTGCATGTACAGGCTAGCGTCTTTCCTTAGCTCACAGAGATCGAACTGGGAATCTGCTGGCAGGCAGGGGTGAGGGAGGATGCTGAGGAGAAATAGCCTAGTGTGTCTCCTGATCATGAAGTTTCTGTACCCTTCCTGGGGGAGGGAGCTTCCGTAATGCCTCTGTCACGTTATAAAAGGTAATATCCACCAGCTTTTTTAAACAGGTCACTGAGCCAGATAACACTAGGCTCATAAGAAGACAGTTTGAACCATGCAAGTATTCCACTCATGACGAAGAATCTAGTCTTGGGACAAGAGCTATATAGCTCAGTAGGCAAGATCACTGGTTGTTCTTTCAGGACCAGAGAAATTATGTGGGTTGGATTCCCACATAATTTACTACCATCTGTAACTCCAGGCTTGGCACATTCAACACCCCCTCTTCAGGTCTCTGTGAGCATCAGACACCAACATGATACACATACATGCAGACACAATGCCAGGATACATAAATAAAATTAACTAAGATTTGAATGATAAAAATGTATTGATTTATTTATTTAAAAATCTAGTCTTGTCTTGCCTAAGCTGCTGCCAAAGTTCTCAGGTTTTTCCCTCACTCCTTCCAGTGGTAGGCACAGGATAGGGTTAGGTCCACCCATACCAGTGCTTCAGGTTCCTAGCTCACCTTGCTGTTTCTCGCATGGTGCTAAGAACCATGGCAAAGGAAGAAAAAAAAAACGTTGCCCTCCTTAGAGCGGCTGATGTCAACATCAAACCCTTTGGGCCTCATTTGTTTGCAAACACCCTCTCCAGTGTCAATAGTGGGACCCTCATCAATGTTGGAGCTGGCCGACCTGCCCCAGCGGCTCATACCTCGCCATGGAAGGTCTTGTCCCCCTCACTGATACCCCAGCGAGAAGAGCAGAACCCACAGATGAAGAACATGACATAGACTTTGTCTTTTGACTGAATGGCCTTTGAAATCTATTCTGTAAAACACTGGACTCAGTAAAGAAAAATCTATGGAATCCACTCCGCGCTCTCAGCAAGCTGCTAGTTCCTTTTCATAGAAAGGGTGGTCAGCAGCCTGAGTGCAGAAATAATTCCAAATTCCGGGGATTTTTTCAAAAGCTCTGTGGACAGCACTCACTGTTGCTGCACTCTGTCCCAGGTCACCACCGGTGACGTTTTGAGAAGTAGACATTTCCCCAGTGAACAGGATTATCCCTGATAATATTTATCTGTGACCAAACAGATCTTAGGTCTGACTTTGAATCTGCCCCCTGGTATCACTGTGAGAGCAGCCACCACCCCAGGCAGGACTCCCATAGGAAAAAGCTGGGTTTTTTTTTTCCCATAGAAGAGCTATCTCTGCTGGGTGTGGGGGCTCACAGCTTTAACTGCTATAGTCAGGAGCAGAGACAGGTGGATCCCTGAGTTTGAGGACAATCTGATCTACATAGCAAATTTCAGGCCACAGCTAGACATTATTAAAGAAAGAGAAAGAGAGAGACAGAGATAGACAGGGAAGGAGGGAGGAAGGGAGGGAGGGAGGGAGAAAGGAAGGAAGGAATGAAAAAAGGAAAGGGGGAATCAAAAGGCTTTTTTAAAAAAGAAATTTAAAAGAGATTTGTTTTATTTTTATTAGTGTGTTTGTGTTTGTATGTGTTTGTGTGTGAGCACGCATGCATACATGCACACAGACTCAGATGCCAAAGGAATATAGAAAATGGACAGTAGACATGCCCAAGCTCATGTAGAAGTATTCAAATGTGAGACTTCTGCCAACATTCCTCCTCCGGAGTCACCATTTTTCCTCTTCTCCTTGGACTGTTTCTATGAGTATGAATACACTCTTCATTCAGTCCCTGCTAACAGATTGTAACATGTGGCTCCGAAATCTTAACTTCTCCTCTGTTACTCTGCTAATGGTCAAATCCAGAGATGAGTAGCCTACACTTGTCCCTGGTTGCTTCCCTTCTATTTCCTTTCTTCTGAGGTCACTGGTGAAATTCGGTGGCCAGTCCCAAGTCCTCCTCTCCTGTGCTCTGTGCAGCATCTGACACTACACCGGCTTAGGCTTCATTTTGAACCATTTCCTTATCTACTTCTCTCTAGGCTCTTAATTGGCCTCCAAAGCTTTGGTCTTTTCTTTTCCTCGTCTCATTCCCTCCTTTGAATCTCTCATTTCCTTCTGTAGCTTAACAAACTATTCACCAGCTCATGACACACGGACGTACACATCCAGGCCATTTTTAATGAACCCCAGCTAAACACACCGAACAAACTCTCAGATTCCTCACTTGGATGTCTAGCAGTCACCTCAACTGGATGTTGAGATAAAATATGGAGTCTCATTCTTTCTCCATTGCCCAACTTTCTCTCTCCACTCTTCTCTGCTTTGTCAACTGCAAGTGTGAGTGCGTGTGAGAGAGTATGAATACGTAAGTGTACACACACACACGTGCTTAGATCTTCAAGTTTTTCAGGACTTCAGTTCAGGGAGATAAAATGTTCTAGAAATGGATTAAGATTGTACAGTGTGAATATACTTATTGTTTCTGAAAACAGTTAAAACAGCAAATTTTCTTCAGAATATTGCTACTGCTTAGATCTTGACCATCCCACCCCAAAGTCTGCAAGTGAAGGTCTGATTTTTGCCTGTGGCATTGCTGAACTCTGCTGCAGGTCAGGAGGGGGTATGCTAAGGCATAACTGGGCTGTTGGTCACATATTCTTGAAAGAGGTATTGGAACCTCAGCCCCCTCTTCCTCTGCGTTTCTTGAAGCCAGAAGCAAAAACCAGCCTTCCCTTCTTTTACATTGATTAGCTTAGGCCTTTCTGTTCCAGAAACAGAAAGCTAATTGCTGATTAACATATTTTCCTCCACAAGTACCCCAATTTTACACATACACACACACACACACACACACACACACACACGCACATGCACGCACACACATGTATACACACACACACACACACACACACACACACACACACACGGGCAGGCACACACACACCCATGTGCACATGTGCACACACAGCTTTCCTCCAACACATCTGTCGCTACTATGGTCAAACCACTGTTACCTCCTCTGGCTTCTTCCTATTTCTACCCTAACCCACTTCATTTGGTCAACGCAGTGACCCAAGTAACTTCTATTTAACCCTGTCAGATCGTTTTACTCCTGCTCTGCAAACTTCTCCGAGGCTCCCGTTTCACTCAGAATTGTAGCCAACAAAACCCTCCAGGATCTGCCATCCTTTTGTCCCCTGACTCTCGACCAGGCACCTGCTCAAGTCCCTCCAGTGCCCAGCTTCCCACAGGCAGCTTCTGGAGCATGCCAGCTCAGCTGTGGGGCAGGCTGTTGCTTCCGTTAGCCTACAGTGTCTTCCCTCGGGGCCTGCAGCACCAAGACCCTGCAATCCCTCCTTGCCTTTGCCTGAATCTCGCCTTGTCACCTTGTCAGTGGGAGTATGTGGCGACTATTACAGCCAGCTCCATGCTACTCTGTTCTTTCTTCCTTCTTTCCGCTCGTGAGTTTCTCTCCTTCCAACATACTACTCACTCATTCGTTCATTTGCATACTTGCTTTCTGCCCTCCCTTTAGAAAGGGAACAGAGATTTTTGGCTATCTGTCTTATAGTTATGTCCTACGAGACTAGAACTGCTCTTCGGGAATAATATATGTAATAAATATTGTTTGGATAAGTGGATGGATAAACATGTTTGAGGGAGCACCAAAATCCAGACCATTTTCTTGGGGTTTGCAAACTGTATTTGGGAGCAGAGTGTTGGAATACAATGAGGCTCACAGACACAGAGGATTAGATTATGAAAGTCTTTGGAGCAAAGGAAGCCCAGGCCTGAGACCTTTCTTCCTTGCAGTAGTGGGTTGTAAGCAGACAACAGAAGGGCACAATTCACAGTATCAAAGCACAACCAACTGTGCTCAGCCTAGAAACTTACGAGATGGTATAGCCTGGTCTGGTGTGTTCTAGCCACATCCCATTTTAACATAACCTAAAATATTTAATATAATCAGAGCTAAGAATAGTTGCTTTACATAGTTTCTGTTTGCCAAAAATGTTTAAATTTTAAAAATCTATAAATTGAAAAATAAAACAATCAAACAAAACTATCACTAGGTAGGCAGATGTTCTAGGACTTTCTACATACATACGGTTTTCAGTGATAGATGTGAACGGGCTTTGTCTAATCCATCCACCTTCTTAGGCTTGTATGATTTGGGGTGTTCATCTGCTCCTTTACCCTCGGTAAGAACCCTAGCTCATGTCTCCTTCTCAATCTTCTCGTGTTTGTCAGACCAGCACAGAAACCCACGGTTCTTAGTGAGACCCTTCATGGATGGCTGGTCGGCCATCAGTCTGCTCCACCTGCTCAGCCCTTGTACCTTTTCCGTCTCTCATGCACATGAGCATTCATTCATGTGCTCTTCCCACAACCCTGTGGAAAAGCGAGTACTTTCCAGACATGGAACATGAATCATAGAGAGGTTACTCCCTACAAGAGTCGGAGAGGTACTCCACAGAGATCTGGGACCCAGAGTTAAATTTGTACCTTGATGTTTGTGCCTGACTCTAGGGTCTTTGCTCCGAGTGGTCTCTTCCTGTCATTCTGTAATCCCTGACACAGCCTCGGCCAACAGCTCGTTGTCTTCAGTATGATACCGTCCCTCATTGTCAGAGACTCCTCCCTGGACTCTGCTGTCCACCAGTTCCCACCGAATTCCCATCACTTTCTCTCTTCTCAGACTTTGAACACGTCTGAAAAGAACTCCCACCGCAATCCACTCCCTTGTTGTGGCTTCCTGAAGCATACATTGACTATCCTGGCCCGGGCTACCTAATTAGGTCCCACTGTACACGGTTATTTCTTTACATAGGCTTCACCTCTCTCAGGCATCTAAGTCACCAGTGCCCACCATCATCCTTTATTGTGGGGGGGGGCTTTTCCGTGTACCCTACTTAGCACTTAGTGCATACAAGATGCATGTAGCAACACCTCCTCCCTTTGACACCCATACCACCACCACCCTCCAGCTGTGAAAACCAAAATTCTGTACACTATAAAAATGTCCCCCCCCGGGGGGGGGGAGATTATCCTAAACTGAAAGCTACTGTGTTCTAAGCTCTCATGCATCCTTCTGTTCTGAGGGACCAGACCCTACATCTTTATTTTTCCCATAGCATGTAGATCAGTACCTGCCATATAGTCAGAGCTCAGTAAAAAACTGCTGAAGAGAACCCAATGGGGCTTCTCACCACTGTATTATGCCTTGGCAGTAACCCTGTCATGCAGGGTCTGGAGCACACACAGACAATCATGTGCTGACCATGACCTTTGACTAGGGAATCATGTGGGACAGCAATCATGTGGGAGAGCCTTGGGACCTTTCGCTAACATTTGTGTTCTGGGTCATGAGCCTAAGACTCTATCCCAGATCTACTAAAAAAAAAGAAAAGAAAATAAGAAACTGAGAAAAGTTTATCCAAAGTTATGCATCAAGGCTGGTCTGGTAGTAGTGGGTTATCACCCAGCATCAAGCATTGGATCCGGAAATGCTAAACAGAATTATTTAAAATTCAGTTATATCAATTCTATTAGGATTAGCATACGGGTGTTAAAGAAGACGTGCCCTATTTTCTTATAGAAAAAGGTTTGTCCTTGACAACTAATTAAGAGCTTTATTTGGGAGTAATAACAAAAGTAATAAAAGCCATCTTCTAGAAATCCTATTCCCAACTTCTACCAACATGCCCCTTATCACATACTTGGCAACATGTACCCAAGCTATCACTACACCCTGTGCTAGCCTATGCTAATGGACTCAGCACTCTCTCACTGAAGTAGCTTCTATTACTTTATGACGTGATGGTTTATCTTCATGTCAACTTCAGTGAAGAAATTTAACAGTGGAGACTGCTGAGGTCCACCTTTAGATGTGTCCCTGAAGATCTTTCTAGAGAAGAATAACTAGAGACTTAAGACCTACACTGAATGCAGGTGGCACTATTTCATAGGCTAAAAACCCAGACAGCAGAAAGGAACCAAAGAGGTAGGGCCAGCCAGTTGTCATCATCCTTCCTTCCTGGTGGCCATGATGTCAGCAGTGTTTCTCCTCTGCAGCTCATGCTACCAAGATCTTCTGTCCAAGCACACAGCACAAGCAACCAGTACTGAGCCCCTTGAAACTGTGAGCCGAGATGAAGTGTTCCTCCCTTAATCTGCCTGTATCAGTTATCCTGGTGACAGCAAAAGTTCTAAACATATATGGAGGTAACAGGACCAGCCTCAACACTGACAAACATTAATGGGTGGTTTGGAGTTTTGTCAGTCACATGGCATCCGAATCAGAATTTAAGCCCAGAGAGCTTGCTCAGGGTCCAGGAGCAGAACAATAAGGTGAAATGTGATTAAGACAGCTGGGAGAAGCACCTGCTAACGGAAGCCACGTCCTCAGTTTTCCCCACCAGTCCCCAGCACCCAGTCAGCTTCTGTTCATTGTGTCCTTGACAAACAAATTTAAGGTAAACAAGGAACAGATGTGGTCCCCTCTAAAGACAGACAGAAGAGGGATGAGGAAGCCAAAGGAGTCTCTGACCCCCTACAGCTCCTCTTGTTTGAGCCTGATCCAGCCCCTGACTGAACAAAGATGCTTCCATACGGGATCTAGTGGGCATACCTCTGCTTACTACTAGGAGAGGCTCATTCTGGGTAAGCTCCTATGGTCAGTACAGTGAGAGACCTATTGGGTTCTCTGGGTAAAGGTACTTCCAGGTTTGTAAGCCTGACTTCTCTACAAGTCACGACCAACAGAGAGATTGGTATTATCCATGATGGCCCACAGCATTAGCCATCACAGTACAATTCAATTCCAATCACAGAGACACTCAGAGAGTGAAGTGCATACTCTTTAACCCGAAAGAGCCAAGTTCAATTCCTGGAACCGATTCTACAAGGTACCATGGCACACACGTGCACCCATACATACATACATCATATACATACTCAATAAAAATCAAAATTGTAAACAGATAGATACATTTTTAAAGCATACAGCTCTGAAAGAGAAACCTCATTGTCAGCCTGCAGGCAGGACTATCTGAAAGTAGGGAAAACTGTCCCTAGTTCACTGAGCCCCAATTCATGGATGCATTACCCCAATACAGTGACCTGAAAACCTAACAGCATTCTCCTAGCATTAGCTTTGTTCCCTTCTGCAACCTGGAATTTGGGAGGAAGGCTTTTTGGAAAATATCGATTATTTCCTGATTCTGTAGCAAAGGCAATTTGCCTTTATATAAATAAAGCACAGCCTGCCTTGCTACTGCTTTAATTATGTAAAGGTTCTGGTCTATTACTCCAAAGATCAAAAATAGTCGCAAGCCAACCAGCCAACCTCTGCCTATTCATAGACCTGCTCCTTCCAACACCGCTACTGCAAGCAAGCAGCTGCCACCTCGTCTGCCCTCGCTGAACATGCGTTCCCAAAATGCTAGACATACTTATTAAATGTGAACATACTCGACCAAAATTCTCCCCGGAGCAGACACCAGTGATCATTAGATTCAAGGGCATTTCCTGCGTACGGTGTCTAGTTCTTCGGGGAGAGTGAGTGAACAGGTGAGCTCCCTTCTACACATTCTTGAGACAGAAGTCATTGGGTATCCTGTGACAATGAACCTGCAGTGAGAAAGCTCTTGCCCTTGTAAACAAATCCCCGATTTCTACAAGAACTCATGAGGCCCTTGACCAGAGACACAAGCCGCCTAAGGAGTGAGCAATGGCCATTTGCTTGCTGAAAGGTCCTGTGGGAAGGACACTTAGAACTGAGGATATTTTGCAGGAGCCCAGCTTTCTCTGCCAGGATTATGTCTGCACTGTTCTGTTTGCTTCTTGTTCTCCAGCAAAGACTCTTAATGATATGCCATGAGTATCCAGACACAAATCTCTGTAATCTTTTCACACTGGGACATCTCTCCCCAGGCTAGGTACTACCTGGACTATTTGGTACCTGTGACCCCTCCTCCTTTTGTCTGGGATGGATGCCCCAGGAGGGGGTTCTTCCTCCCAGGAGGCTCATAGTGACCTCCACAGAGATTTGATTCACGAAGGAGCCTCAGAGCTGGTGGATTGGGGGTGGGGTGGAGGGGAAAGCCTGATTTCCCAAAGCAGTGCTTATAATTGCCTCTGGGGAGACAAAACCATAGTGACGAAAAGCTGTTGATCAAGCAGGTTGGGAAGTAATCACCGGTGTCCTCAGTTTCTGAGATTTACCAGCAACGCCTCAGTTTAGCTGCTGGCGTAGGCAGTGTTGAGTTTCTTCTGGATGGGTGCCTCTGAGGAGATCCATTTCTACTAAGTGTGGGCGTCATAGTAACTGCCAGGTGGTTGGTGATTTTTTTTTCCCCTTAAAAACAGGTTTAAAAATCACCCAGTTTCAGAAACTGCCCTGAGCTAAAAATTATGAATACTTTAAGGTGAATTTACTCCAGAGATCTGGGGGAAAGAAACCCTGCAAACCTGTGGCCCCAGATGGACAGAGTGGATCTTTTGAAAGACTGTCTCTTTTTATATAGCTCGGTCTGTCCTAGAACTCACCAGGCTAGGTTTGAACTCACACCACTGCCTCCACAGTGCAGGGATTAAAGGCGCATGCCAGACTGGACGCTGTAAATTCCCTATAAACTAGGCATCGCCTCTCCCCAAGCCCTCAAGTCCCCAGGAGAAAAGCCAAACTTCTTTGCCACAAAAGCTCATCGCTAGGTTGAGCTTTATGGCTGTCTAGGAACAGGCACATTTAAAATGAGTTGACGGGTAGTTTGGGGAGGCTCAAAGCTGGTGGCTCTTCTTTAGTTTCCTGATATCAAACCAGTAGTACACACCAATGGAAAGTCTATATGTATGTATATATATATATATATATGAGAGAGAGAGAGGGAGGGAGGGAAGGAGGGAGAGAAAGAGAAGCAATAGGTTGCGGTTTCCATGTGAATCTTTATCCAACTTTAAAAGGCTATTCTTTGTTCAATGTGCCCTTTATACTTGTAGAGGGTTAATTATCTTGTGGGTAGATCTACATACTTTTTGTTTGTTTGTTTGTTTGATTACCCTTTGTTGAGTTAGTCTACCTAAGTGGGCCAGGATAGTCTTGAACTTTAGACCCTCCAACCTTTGCCTTCCAAATGCTGGGTGGCAGGCAGGTTTATGCCAACATACTTGATACCTTTCTAAGGACTGATGGTCACATGAATACTATTTATTCTAAAATGTTAGCCAAGGAGGGAATGACTCTGTAATAGGCCCCACGCCACTTTGTTTTCTTCTGTTTCATATTAGACCATGAAATTTTGGTGAATTTCACATTTTGGTGAATTTACATTGGGGAATTCCACTGTAAGAGAAAAGAAAAAAAAATGGGTCTGGGAATGGATACAGTTGGGTAGTTAAGAATGGATCTTGGTGGGGCCAGAGAGATGGCTCAGTGGTTAAGGGCACTGACTGCTCTTCCAGAGGTCCTGAGTTCAATTCCCAGCAACCACATGGTGGCTCACAACCATCTGTAATGAGATTTGATGCCCTCTTCTGGTGTGTCTGAAGACAGCTACAGTGTACTCATATAAGTGAAGTAAATAAACGTTAAAAAATAAAATAAAAAGAATGGTTCTTGGCCTGCCCTGTGGCTGAGATTCAGTGTTGTTGGGAAAGGAGTATAAGGAAGATTCTAGAAGCCTGGGAGTCTGGATCTGAAGAGAACATGAGGAGGTGTTCCTGGGAGCAAAGGGTGAGGAAGGGCTGAGTGTCTCCCACCGGTGGGTGGCATCATGTGTCTTCCTGACCATTGTCAGGTCCTCCATCTAACCTTCAAAGAAACTCCTAGAAGCAAGTGCTCCAGGAGCTCTAATCCCTGCCTTTGGTTGTCGTTCCAAGACCAAGTTTGCCTGGAACATACTGTGTAGTCCAGAGTGACCTCAAACATACGACCTTCTCGCCTCTCCCCACCTGGTGTGCCCAGCTGTGTTTGCAGAAATGCTGATTCCTTCCTGTGTTGAGTCCGTGTGAGCTGGGCTCTGCAACCATCTTACACACAATCTCTACTCTGCCCCACACCTCAAGGTCCTGTTTCCTAGAACTGTATTATCTGTGGGCTCAGAGGTCACAGGCTCACCTCCATCTCCAGCCAGTTTGTGAAGTAAAGAAATGCTGGGCTACCTGCCTCTGGGTGGACAGAGATGGTGGGAGAGCCTAGCCATGGAGGGTGTGGGTGGGCAGGGGTGGTGGGAGAGCCTAGCCATGGGGGGGTGTGGGTGGGCAGGGATGGTGGGAGAGCCTAGCCATGGGGGGTGTGGGTGGGCAGGGGTGGTGGGAGAGCTTAGCCATGGGGGGTGTGGGTGGGCAGGGGTGGTGGAAGAGCCTAGCCATGGGGGGTGTGGGTGGGCAGGGGTGGTGGGAGAGCCTAGCCATGGGGGGTGTGGGTGGGCAGGGGTGGTGGGAGAGTCTAGCTATGGGGGGTGTGGGTGGGCAGGGATGGTGGGAGAGCCTAGCCATGGGGGGTGTGGGTGGGCAGGGGTGGTGGGAGAGTCTAGCCATGGGGGGTGTGGGTAGGCAGGAGTGGTGGGCAAGCCTAGCCTTGGGGGTTTGTGGGTGGAGACTCCTCAGAGGAGGTGCGGAACCTGCAAATCAGCACACAAGAAGACAGGGAAGCTTCACAGAGGTGGAGTACGAACTGGCCACAGCTGCCATTTTATACATGCTAGTTACAGGGGAAACATGACATTGCTCCAAGACAAAAGGAAACAGATGTGTTGTGTTTGTGCCTATTTTAACAGTCTGTGTGTGAGAAAGAACACGGACTTCAGCAGAGGCAACAGTAACAGTAGCAAGCATTTGCCTTGGATTTGTGACACTCCCCATCCTTGCCACTACAAACGTTTTCTTTTCTTTTATTTACTTTTATTTATGTGCATTGGTGTGTTTTGCACACATGTGTGTCTGTGTGAGGGTGCAGAGCCCCTGGAACTGGAGTTACAGAGAGGTGTGAGCTGCCATGTGGTTGCTGGGAATTGAACCAGGGTCCTTTGGAAGAACAGACAGTGCTCTTAACCACAGAGCAAGCCATCTCTGCAACACCACTATAAACATTTTCTATTTCTGGGAACAAATCTGCCTTCAGCCAATCACTTTTATGTTTGCTTTGTTTCTGTGGACCAGTGTGGGTTAGGGACCCCTAAAAGCAAGTTCTCAACACAAAGGAGATTTGCCCCAGAAGGACAAAGAGCAACAAACAAAAGAGGGGGCCGAGGATGAGGAAGAAGGAGAAGGGAACAAGGGAGGGGGAAAGGACCACCTCTGGATAGAGAGGAGACAGACACGTGACCTATAGAAAAAAATGGCTACTTATAGAGGTAAAAGGGGAAACCTCCTTCCCCCACCCCCCACCCCCGCATTAGAATGAGGTGTTTAATTTTAATGGGCATGTTAATTAGGCGAGCCAAAGGGAGTTTTTGATTACTGGACTTCAACACTTTCATAGGGCCTTGGTAGTCAGTCTCAGGAGGAGGACATGGTCAAATAAATAAATAGACCTTGGGGGTCTGTTTAGGCTGTAATCTCACTAATGGTTCAGTAAGGCAAGGCTGGGGGATGGAAAAGAAGGGGAAAGGCCTGCCAGAGCCACGTTTGCTATGCTTGGACCAACTAGAGCCTCTTTAAGCTCTGTAACAGTTCAGCAGGGCTCACAGTCTCTCTGGAGCTGCAGTCAAACCATGCTGGCCTAGAGCTAGAAAACCACTTCCAAGTTCACTCCACAGCCACTGGCAGACACTTGGTTCCCAGACTCTGGATTTCCAGAGCAGCTGATGATCCCAGGGGCAGGGAGGGCCTAAGACGGCCAAAACAGAAGCCACATCTTTTTTGCACCAAGTCTCAGAGGTGACATCCCATTGTTTTAACATCTTCTATCTGACAGAAGTGAAGAGCTAAATCGGATTCCTAAAATGGGCGGATTGATTGCTCCTGAGCATGGCTGCCTAGTAGTTAGCTCCACAGGTCAGCTTAGAGGACGCCTACCAGGCTACCCTGCTAACCCTCATATTCACGGCAGTCAGAATGGGCCATTAGCTTTGCACCATTGGTGTGCAAGTGTTCTGGGAATGGAGAGGCCCTGGAAGTGAGGTATGATCAAAGGTCCTTACTGTATGTACCCTAGATCAAATGATAATGAACCCAGAAACCTGTATTGAAACAGAACCCCAGGCATGCATCAGGTAAACTGGAATTTAAGATTATATATACATATGTATGTGTGTAACATTAATATAAACATATAAATATATTTATGAAACATTTTATATGGTTTTTCTTTCCGCTTTATAAATTCAGAACAATAAAAAGGCACAAACAGTAGACTGAAAGCATTTAAGAAAAGTTTCTAACCCCTAGCTGCTGCACCGCTTTCTTGGCATCTAAAGTAAATGTCTGAGCTGCCGCTGCTCTCGTGGTATCTTAGCTGCTAACCACACTGGCAGTTCCAAATACATATCACAAATGTAACCTCACTGGAGCAATGTCCTTGGAGCCTGTTCAGAGGCCGCCATCTTTGTTTAGGATCAAAATCCCATCCTATGCAACTACCCCGTCTTCCCTTCCAGCAGCCTGGGACTCCAGGTTGCCCTGGTAGCCTCTTGAACAGTCAATGTGTTTGCTCAATAACTGGTATGTACAAAGAAGCATCCTTAAGTTTCAAATACCCTGGATCGAGCTTGGTGGTGCCCTGCTGATGGCAAATACTCAGTATTTCACCCAGAAGAAAATGGAGCGTTGGCAGAAGGAAACAGGTGAGTCTTGTCATCTATCAGACTCTGGATGGTTCAGGGACATTGCATTATAAACCATCCCCCTCCAGGCCAAGTGGAAATCTAAGACCCCATAGATCACGAGTCTCCCACTTCATCCCTAGACAGACAGCCTGTGCATCTACTTGCTTTAATGCAGCCAAGCATTTGCTGTTTTAATGCACAGCCTTCCCCTAGCTCTGGCCTCATGAGAAACAATCAAAGCCCTGAGAGGTCCGTATTTTACGTCTGCCCAGTATTGCTTTGCCCTTGGGGAGGTGGGGACTCGTAACAATTCTTTGTCTCTTTTTCAGTCTTGAGCTGCTTGGCCTATTTCTGTTAACAAGAAGCTTTTTTTTCTTGTTGTTGTCATTGCATTTTGTTTTACTTTGGTCTCAGTGAATCAAAACTGTAACTCATATTCAGGAAGGCAAAACTAAAATAGCATTTGCGTATTTTATAAATCCTACCAATGTCTGGGGGTCCTAACAAAGTGCTGTGGCTTGAAGAGATATGTAATACTCAGTCAGTTTTTCCTAATGCCGGCTAAAAATATATCAGAATTCTGGCCTAATCTGGAATGACCGAGTTCTACTGACACTTGATTCCAAGGGCATCTAGAATTAAAATCTGAAATCGTCTTTTTTTTTCCACTTATAAACTCATATACATAATAAGCCTCTCTTGAGTCTTAAAGTTAAGTATGGTGTGCTTCTAAAAACTGTGCTGAGGTCTTTCAGAGCAACTCTCAAATTCAGTTGATGTGCTTGCCATCTTTGCCCACTGTTTATTTATGCTAGCTATGGGAGGAGGCAGAAATCAAGCACTCACATTGTAGACGTATTCATCCAACCCAGGTGCCAAAGGGAACCTGTCAGAGCTGAGGCTAAACCAGAAGATCTCCTCTCCTGACCCTGAACTCTGAGTTCTTTATCACTCTCGAAACAGACCCATCACACCACACATGACTGCATTTCCACACATGCAAGTACACTTTTTTTTTGTCTTTTTTCTTTCTTTATTTCTTTTTTCTATTGCCGTTTGTGTTCTCAATTCTCAAATATGTAATTTTATCAGGAGATGGTGGTTATTTAAATAACCCACAAAATCCTGTCACTACATCTAAAGAAATTATCTTTGAGATTTCACAAATCCCTTGTTTTTGCGAAACCAGCTCCTAGGGTCCCACAGTAGGCAACATCCCCATAAACAAGCTGTGATATTAAATGGCAAAACCCATCTTACTCACAAGAGGACAGGATCATGGCTACCCTGTTGGCTGGGCATACACAGAAGCCTTGGTTCTTCAGCTGTGTTCCACTCACAGCAACACATCTTCCAACTGAACACATAGTTGGCCCGTGACGTTTCTCACAGTCAAAGTTTACCCCACTTAATTTCCTGTTCTGAAAACCTCAAGAGTGTGTGAATGACAACCCAGTGGCCTATATAAGAAACTTAAGAGTTCTGTATCCAGATCTGAGGTGTTGGCACTTCCTCACACCTACATCTGTGGGTGTGTCTAGAAAACATTTTGAAAAAATCACAGAATTTTGGTAAAGGAGACCTTAATAGCAATCAAGTCAAACTGTCTTCTCTGTGCAGATGTGGCAATAAAGGACAGACAAGAAGACTTTTGATTTGCCCAAGGGTTCACAGTGGTACAGGGAAAACCGAATTCTAGGATCTTAAATATCCACACTAGGATGTTTGGTCCTCTGACTCAGGACTGACTCCGTGGACCTGATTTGGGATTTTCGGAGAATCTAAAGATCTCTTTAAAAGACTGAAGCTAGGCGTGTTGGCAAAAGTCTTTAATTCCAGCACTGGGGAGGCAGGGTTCAAGGCCTGCCTCGTCTACATAGAGAGTTCCAGGACAGCCAGGGTTACATAGGGAGACAGAGAGAGAGAGAGAGAGAGAGAGAGAGAGAGAGAGAGAGACAGACAGACAGAGAGGGAGATAGGGACAGAGACAGAGAAAACAGTTCCCAAGTTCTGCCATGTATCCATTGGTTCTGTTTTCCCCTAGAAAGTATTTGTATGGCTAGGGAAATGGCTCAGTGGGCAAAGTATTTAACACGAAAGTTATGAGGACCCAAGTTCAGAGCCAGAAAAGTCCCACGATTGACAAGTAGGCACGGTACCCCACCTGTAAACCAAGTGCTTGGGAGGTGCAGACAAGAGGTCCTGAGGGCAGACTGGCTACCTAGACCGGCCAAATTAGCCAGCTCTGAGTTCAATGAGAGATTCTCCCTCCCTACACATGATGGAACGCAATCAAAGAAGACACATAGCATCAACTCCAGCCTACATGTGCATACACATACACACACACACATATGTACACACACACCCTGCCACCCCCGACATACATGTGATAAGAAAGAGTATTCATTTCAAACTGTTCACACAGGAACTCTACCTTCTAACTTTCCTTAGCAGCCCCTGGTTCCTCTCTCAGCTCATCCAGATAAAAGAAGACCCTGGGTGGGACGCGAGAGCATTGGTACATCACCAGCTCCTTGAAGGAGACATGAGTTGATTAAAAAGTGTCTACGGTTTTGTGGTGTGGGGAGTTGGAAGGAATATGGCACATTATGACAGGAATATTTCACTTTTAGCCATTAGAAAAGAAATGAGCTTCGCCTTCAGTGCAGCCTTCAAGATAGCAGCACAGACTCTTGACCGAGGAGGTCAGAGAGGGAAGCCAGCTCCTGCCTGTGTGCGCACCACATGCTCCAGCCTGGGAGAGATTACAGGGGCCACTGACCTGTGAAGGAATGGTTCTTAACTTCCTGAGCTTTGGGGGCTCTCAAATACCAAGAACAGTGTGTTGGATAGGAAGCGGTTTCTACTGATAGGAACTGGGCTAGCTTCTTCACCTGAAGCTCGTAAAGAGGAGGAAACTGTGAACGAGAAACGCACTCAGAGAAACTGGACATCAGGCTGGGATGGTCCACTAATCCAGGGACCCAAGTCCAACCAGGCATCTTGGAAACCATACGGCAGCTCAAAGCACTTTCTCCCTCGCTCCCTCGGCAGCACCCTGGGCTCCCACAGGGGACCTACTTGTGTTAAATACCACTTGGTTCTAACACCTCTGATGCAGAGCCCAGCACTTCAACAGGAGCATCCAGTGCTCTGGAAACATTCTTAGGACCTCTGAGGTAACTAATTCTGACCACAATGGTCAGGGTCAGTTAGTTCATCATCAGCCATGCTGTGGCTCAAAAGGGGCAAATATTTCTATTTGTATGAGTCTACCTGTGAGTCAAGTATCTAACAACCGCAGGGCCCAGGCAGTCTTCTCTTCAGAAAGCCATATTTGATCCCCGGGTGAGATAGAATTGGCGTCTGTCAGATTTGGGACTAGACAGTCTCTAATCCTCAAATTTCCAATTAAAGCCAGATCTCTGAAAATTCAAGGACACTATGGTCTACGTAGTGAGACACTGTCTCAAAAACAAAAACAACAACAAAAAATCAGCTAAGGAGACAAACTTATGTTACTTATAAATATATAACTTTATATATTATATGTATTTACAATATATACAGTATACAGTTTTTAAATGTACTACTATGAACGGGTTGGAAAAGAGATGTTTTCAAAACAGAGGATTACTACTTATCCAGGTGGGTTCCTGCTTTACCTAGAACTCAGTGGTAAACAACACCCCAGGCCCGGGTTTATATAGAAGCCAAAGGGCATAGAAGAGTTGTTGGGACATGGCTTGTCCTCATCTCAAACACCCTGGCTTTCTACTAGTGCCAGCTAGAATAGTCTCACGTTCATCTCCTGGGGCCTGGGCACAGGGCCTGGTGCATGGCTGGCGCTCAAACTCCTGAAGGAATGAGCAAGATTAGTGCCTCCCGTCACCAGCTCCAAGAGTCCATCTGTGCAGCCTGCAAAGCAGCCACGGAGCTAAGGCTGGATCCGAAGCAGATGTTTTGGAGCCTCCGCACTGTAAGTAGAGCAGTCTGTACTCCCAAGCACCAAGTGGATTGCATTCCAATGGCATGCCATTTCTTCCTCTTGCCTTGGAAACTGGAGCCCCCATTTATCTTCCAAAGGTTTCTTCGCATTCAACTAGCTCATCTATCGTACGCAGCAAGTCTTCAAATGAAGGCCTTCCCTCTGGTCTCTACAGTTAGAAAAGTCAAAGAGAAGCTGTGAGTTTCAGAACCCACCCCACAGAAAATTCTCACTGCTCGAATCCTGCAGAACACTGCAGAGGCCAAGACTCAAGGAAATGGGGAAACCCAGAAAGACATCACTTTGCCCTAACCAACCCCATCGCTGCTGGGTTCCTTTTTGAGCCCTCACTATTGTGTACCAGTTCAGAGACCTACAAAGATTCCATGGTGTTGGAGAAATCAAGTCTTACTTGTTTTGAGGGCTCTCTGTGACCCACCCCACCCCCAGCCCCTTGTCAGCTAACCTCATTTCCCACAATTCAGACTAAGCTCCACCCTCGGGCACACACACCGTGTTTCTAACCAAATCCTCCACCTCGGTCGGTCACACTGCTCTCCCTGTTACCACTTCCTGCCCAGTCAGCCTCTGCGCATCCCAATCAGTGCTGGTGGGAGATGTCACAGCAAGGGCTTTGGTGCTGGATGGGCCTCTGATGCTCCGTAGGTAACTGGCCCCGGACAAGTATCACCCTCGTGAGCCTTGTGGTCACAGTACAACTATCTATGTCTCAGAGGGTTACTCTAAAAATAAAATGTAAAGGACTGTATAAAACATATATGTGAACTGAAGTCTTTCAAGAGTCTCTGTGGGGTTTAATGCCTTCTGTGGAGGTGACATTTCAGTGTTCCTAGAGATTAAAGTAAGATACCTAGAGACAGTGAGCTTAAAGAATCCCACAGTTACTGAACGGAAAGGAGAGAAACAAATTCTCCAGGCTTATTTCCCAGGCCCTGGCTGTGGAAGGATCCCACCTGGGAGGGAAGCATACAGCCTGGGTTAAGCTATAAGCATTGTCCGTTTCTTCAGATTCCGGTCAATATTCAGAACCAAGACGAAGCTTCCTGCTAGAGTTGGACATCCCTGTGCAGGAGGCACACCCTCACTGGCCCACAAGAACTGTCCAGTCCCCATTCACCAGGCCCAACCATGAGACATTTTACAGACCAGAAGACAGCACCGAGAAACAGCCATACCTCTTGCCAGCACCTCAGCATCACCTCATACAAATATTTGGAGGCCAACTTTGGCCGCTGGAGTCGGTGGCCTCGAGTAACCATGGTTACCACTTCATAATTGGTGTTCTTCTCAAAGGGCATCCTGCCTTCGGTGAATATTTCCCACATTAGCACGCCTACGAAATGGTAAGGTTACTCAATGACGCGTCCGCTTCCTCTTCAGACAGAAGGGGAGGAGACGTGCATCATGGACTTACCAAACGACCAGACGTCTGACTTGCTGCTAAAGCGGCTGTAATTAAACACTTCCGGGGGACACCACTTCACGGGGAACTTGGCACCAGAGGAACTTGTGTACTGATCATCCAGAACGTACCTAGGATGAGACACATCCTGGGTCACACATTTGCATGTCAGACGTGAGCTTTCATTTTCCCCCTAACAAAGACAGGCCAAGGCCATAACTGAAGTCTACCACGCAGGCACCTGGGTGAAATGAGACTTAGCTCTTGGCCTTGCCTGGTGAGGTCTATCTAGCTCCTCCCAGTAAGTTAAGAACAGGAGAAGGTGACCTAGTGTGTGTACTTTTATTGCACTGTTGTTTATCTTATGAGGCAACAGAGGCAGAAGACTATACAACTGTTGCAAACTTTTGGGGTGTGTGACATTGTTCTCTGAACAAAATTTTATCCAAAGGCCCTGTATGTGAAAGATCTAAAGAAAAGCTGCTTACAGGAAGTGGTAACAAGTAACTAGAGACGCCCGTGCTCTGAGCCCTACGGCCCCACAATTTAAAGCTATGGCATTTGCAAGCAACAAGAGCACAGCAGAAAAACAGATTAGAGGCAAACAGAAGTATACAATGTTTATATACCAGAATACTGTCCCTACACACACACAAACAACGCTTTGTCATTTTTCTATGTGAACATATACAGATCCATGCAGAAAGACACACGGAAACTGTAGCACCAAACTACTATTCTCTGGGGAGAATCCCTGATGCCTGACGGATTCCGGGACTTCAGCCCCTTTGCTGTATATTTAGCATGTATTTATCAGTGGAATTATTAATGCATTACATATTTCTATGAAATTAAATTCTAAAGATGCCAAGGGAAAAGATTCAAATGAGCAAGATGACTTTCTCTAGTACAGACAAAGATGGTATCTGGCGGAGAATGCCATCTTGGGGTGGATCAAATGGTTGTCAGTCAGGTAAGTCTGAATTTGGTGCATAAAGAGTAGTTCTCAATGAAAGGCTGTGCTTGTATATCAGCTGCACAGGCTCTTTTCCACCAGGACCAGTGGAGAGCCTGGGGCACAAGCCCGGGGAGGTCTCACCAGGAGTTCTCAGGGCACAGAGAGCGTGGTGCTCTCTGGAAAACGGTTCTTTTTGGCCTAGAAAAAGAGCGGGGTCTCTGGCAATAGGACTCAGGACCTGTGGGCAGAGGGCTGAGCTCCCAGAACAGCCTCACATGAGCTCCCACACCTGAGCCCACAAAGACAGAACTGAGTCACTGCCATTAGAACTCACCGCTTGCCCACAAAGAGCCAAACACCCAGGAATAATTTCCTTCCTGAGCCCACGGGCCCTCAGATCCACAGGAGAGACAGGTGCCAGTCAGTGACAACAAGACCATCTATAATCACAGACAACAAGATGGCAAAAGAAAAGCACAAGAACTTAAGCAATGGAAACCATGACAACCTGGCAACATCAGAACCCAGCTCTCCCACCACAGCAAGTAGTGGATTGCAAAACACTCCAGAAAAACAAGACTCAGACTTGAATCATACATCATGATGATGATGGAAATCTTCGAGAAACACATGAATAATTCCCTTAAACAAAACAATTACAGGAGAACCAAAAGATATCACTCAAAGAATTACAGGAAAACACAACCAAACAGATGATGGAATTGAAAACAGAAATAGAAACATTAAAGAAAATACAAAAAGAGACAACACTAGAGATAGAAAACCTAAAAAAGAAATCAGGAGTCACAGATGCAAGCATCACCAACAGGTTACAAGAGATGAAAGAGAGAATCTCAGGGGCCGAAGACAACATAGAAAACATAGACAAAAGTCAGAGAAGATGCAAAGACCAAAAAGCTCCTAACCCAAAATGTCCAGGAGATCTAGGACACAAACCTAAGGATAATAGGTGTAGAAGAGGGCAAAAAATATCAACTAAAAGGTACAGTAAATATCTTCAACAAAAATTATAGAAGAAAACTTCCCTACCCTTAAGAATGAGATGACCATGAACATAAAAGAAGCCTACAGAACTTCAAATAGATTGGATCAGAAAAGAAATTCTTCCCAACACATAATAGTTAAAACACCAAATGTTCAAAACAAAGAAAGAAAGAATGTGTGGTACATTTACACAAGGGAGTACTACTCAGCTATTAGAAACAATGACTTTATGAAATTCCTAGGTAAATGGATGTATCTAGAGAATATCATCCTGAGTGAGGTAACAAAAGAACAGACATAATATGCAGTCACTGATAATTGGATACTAGTCCCAGAAAGCTCTGAATACTCAAGAAACAATTCACAGACCATATGAAGCTCAAAAAGAAGGAAGGCCAAAATGTGAAAGCCTCAGTCCCTCTTAGGAAAAAAAAAAGTGAATAGCACTCAGAGTGTGGTATACCTAGACCTTAAATCATTAATAATCCAAGAGCTAAGAATACGGCCTTGTGGCAATCCTTGGTATTTAAAAATTATTATGTTTAATCTTTACAGACCAAGAGAACTTTGACTATTTCCATGTTATATTTTGTTTTACATGTACTTTATGCTCATTGTAACTAGTAAGTTTTCAATGCATACAATCAAACCTTTAAAGAAAATCAAGTACTGACAAAAATATATATTCATATAGTTTTATGCAAAAAAAAAAAAAAGTAATTCTCGGGGGGCTGGAGAGATGGCTCAATGGTTAAGAGCACTGATTGCTCTTCCAAAGGTCCTGAGTTCAATTCCCAGCAACCACATGGTGGCTCAAAACCATCTGTAATGGGATCTGATGCCCTCTTCTGGTGTGTCTGAAGACAGCTACAGTGTCATATAAATAAAATGAATAAATAAATCTTAAAAAAAACAAAACAAAACAAAGAGTAGTTCTCTGAGGACTGGCAGAAAAGTGCCGACTTTCTGCAAGCCAAATATAAGAAGAGTGGCAGTAAGACAGCTCAGGGCCACCTGCCCGGTAACACACATCTTTTCCTATAGCACATTGAAAGGACTGGAGTACTCAGGGCTTCAAGAGTCAGAAGCTGCTAATGATAGTGTTGGAGCCTCCAGAGGCCCGCATCTTCTTAAAAGCTGGCCTTGGCCCCGAGAGGACCCAACACTTCCCTGTCTTCTTGGCTTTTCTTAGCTCTCCCTCTGACCAGCTTCCTTGGCCCTCTTCCAGTTTCCCTGGGCAGGTCACACTAGTCCCAGACTTCAAGTGGCACCAACTGTGGTGTCCACTCAATGTTCCCATGTGAGAAAAGCCTTTCTGGTCACCAGTTCTCCAGCGGTTGGCTCCACCCCCAACCACACACACCCAAGTAAGCCTTTTCAAAGAAGACAGTGGACTTTTTCTGAGAAAAACCAGATTATACAGAGGATTTCAGATTCGGCGGGGCACGCCATCCTTGTGACAGCTCAAGGTTTTGCCTCTACAGTATGAAAGTGACCACAGACAGCATCAACAGTTGATCAAGACTGAGAGTCTCAATAAACACTGTGTGTGTTTTTTTAGTAGATGGTGACTTTAACTGGAGAAAATCCTCGGGTGTCCTGATGTGCTTTTAGTCTCTTCTTAACTGTTTTTAAATAAGAACTCACCAGATGCACAAAAAGGCACACACTGGACTGACAGTCACTGTTTGCTGACCCCCCTGCTTTGTCACAGACATTTACTCCAGGTCTATGTCTCTCCTTTCTCTAGCATTTAGGCTACATGTGGGCTTCAGTTTACTCACGGCTGTGGCTCATAGGGTTAGTCTCTCATCATACACTAGACACCTGATTTTTTTATATACGCATGACTCGGTGGAGAGAGGGAAAAGAAGACAGACAAACTGTTTCTTAAAAGTCTATTCTAATACTATTAAAATTACAAACACTAAGAGATTAAAAACACGGCAAAGGAGGATACATGAAGCACTGGATCAAATTCCGAAGAAATGAGAGATAGAGACTTAATGGGCTCTACTGCCATCTAGTGGAGAGAATTACTAACGTCACAATATATACTTTGTCTTCTTTAACCTTACAGCAGTTGAATTGATTTTCTTATTGCTTTATTGGTACAAATTATTCCCACATTAATTTTTCTTTTAATGCATGGTCTCATGTAGCCACAGACTGGCGGCAAACTTGGTATATAGCCAGGAGTGACTTTGAAATCCTGATTCTCTAAGAACTAGATTAAAAGCGAGCATCACTATAAACAGGGCCCAAGCTTTCGTTTCAGTTTGGGGAGGGTATGCTCATGGGGCGGTGGGTGCAGAGAGAGGACAGAGGTAACCTTGGATGGTATGGTCAGGAACACTGTCCACCTACTTTGAGTCAGGTTCTTCTCAATGGCTTAGATTCTATCAGTTAATCTAGGCTGGCTAGCCAGAGAGCTTCAGGGATTCCCCCAGGCTCTGCCTCCCCAGTTCTGGGATTTCAAAGCATGAGCCACCACTCCTGAATTTTTTTCTGCCTTCTGGTCAAACTCAGGCTCTCATATTTGGGGGGAGGGGAAGCAATTTGCCTACTGAGCTGTCCTACTAAGCTATCCTACTGACCTGTCCTACTAAGGCCTTCCCATGCTTATTAGTTATTCAAAAATATCATGATGGTCACATAGTACCCAGTCATCCCTTAAAAGCACACCGTACCTGGCCATTCCAAAATCAGACACTTTGACAACTCCTGCTTCATTCACTAGACAATTTCTGGCAGCCTGGAAAACAACATTATGAGGTTACGTTTTTTTAAAGTCCTGCAATAAAGGAAAAGCAGTGGCTCGATTTTTACTAAATATAATATAGTCCCCATCAGAAAAGATGCAAATTTGTCCATGGAAACTGTTTACATCCTTATAGAAGGTACCTCCGACATAAATCTCAAGCAACCTGGAGAAAGATTGTTAGAAATACCACAAGGCATTATGATACTGTCTTTAGCGATACCGCACTTAGTGAGGACCAATGGACATTCAAACCTCCTTCCTCGTCCAGGCCTACGGTTGGGTGACCATATTACTGTGTGATTCTCTCACTGATGGTGACAACACTCTTGAAGTCTTTAGTCTAAATCAAAGATGAATTCTCTCTACATGACAGTAGAAACAGTGTCACAGTGACCAGTAACCTGAGGGTCACTCCAACAACCAAAAGAATAGACGGGTGTCAACACAGGACCTGCTTTTATCATGTCATGATGACGTTTCTAATCTATTAAGACACGGTATACTTCTCTGGTAAAGCACAAACATAGGTTTTTTTTTGGGGAGATTTTGGTCTATTCTTGAAAGTTACGTGAATGAATACAATAATTCGGTGGAATGACAAATTGCTTTTTAACACAGCGGATGGGGCAAGGTTTCTCCCTCCCTCTTCAGATGTTTGCTTTGTCCTGTGTGTCAATTCCCCAGAGATCATTTCTTTCTTCTGAGCACATTTGCAACAGACAGTGCCCATTTCCTGAATTATCTGTCACTTTCGAGCCCAGGGAACACTTTACCCAGGGGAAAGGCACATCAGACTTTCTTTTGTGAGGGCAAAAGTTATGTTTTAAGTTTTAAATTGCTGTGCTTGAAAGATCTATCAATTAAAAGTGTCTTTAACCTCTAAGTTTCACTTGCCCAAGGACAGCACCTTCCTGGAAGGCTGAGGACTGTTGCCTCATATAAGACAACAAGCCCTGTGTTCACACTTCTGTCAGTGAGGCTGGTTGTCCCAGATGCACAAGATGTGCTTGATCACAGGTAAGCAGAGGCATATACACTAGGAACTACGCTTGCCCCTGATTGGACAAAGTCCAAAGTCCATAGCTCATTGGTTCGCCTTTACAAGCAGACTAATGTAATTAGCAGCCACTCTGGGAATCGTGGGTATGGACCTGGCCAGTGTCCATCATCCTGGTCAGTATTTAATAAAGCTTGCTTCAAATCTGGCTCAAAAACTATGTCAGTAATCTTATTCTTGCCTGGCAGGATTAATACTTTAAAGGGTGTTAAAAACCTTCCAGGATTTCTTATCGGTATCATGGCCAAGAAAAAAAAAAAAATCAAGAAAATAAATTCTGCATGGACAAGTGCAAGAGTCATGAAAATCTTTCGTCTGTATCCGTTCAAGGACAAAATTAGGACGATGCTTAATTCATGAGTTTCAACAGGACAATTAGCTGCTGTCATAGCGACACATAATCATCAGAACTAATGTTGTATGTCACATCTACTTCACGGAGCCCTATGCCTCGATTATGTGCTATGAACTTTAACATGGTGTGTGAGCCAAACAATGAAGTGCACACTGCAGATCTGGTTTACAGAATGGGTTGGGACCAGCTGACAGCACACATACTGCCAATCAGTTCAGTGCTCTGCTTTAAATCCAGAGATGACTTCGGAGTTACAACACAGCCTCTAAAGGCAAGCTCTGGGCCCAACTCCTCCGCCATCTCCCCTGCTATTTTATCTAGTTTCACTCACTTCCTTTGTATGTAAGACAGAGCTAGGAAGGAATGACGTCAGCTTTCTAATCAAAGGAGCTTATAAGCACACGGTACAAAAAGCAAGGCCCCTTCAGGTGATGCTGTAACAAAGCACCCTGCCGTTCCTGCTCCAAGGATCCACACTCTATCATAAGGCGGCTAAAGATGGAGACGCTGAGAATTCTGGTGGTTTGGTGGCATAACCAAGGTTGAAGGTGGCACCACTGTGGTTCGACAGTGGTTACTTGTGAAGGAGGGCTAGGAAGGGAATGTAGAAGGGAGAGAAGATCGGAGGGGAAAAGAGGGAACTGAGAAACTTCTCTGTCACAGACCTTTAGAACAGGATTGGGGTTTTTTGTCTTTTCTTCCTAGTATTTTTATTAGTACTGAAAACTCCCAGAATATCCTCTTAGTTGAGAGATAAGGACAACAGCTCAGGGTTTCTCCAGTACTTTCTGTTCAGTGTGTGTAGCAGAGAGAGCTAGAGACTTGGTCTGAAGGTCAACGGTGAACCTAACTTCCTCATTTCTCACAATAGGCAAGCCACACTCCCTTCCCCGAAGCTGACATTCCCATCTATATTACACAATGACACCGAATAAATCTGCTATGACTAGCTATCTCCTGGGAATCTCCCAGAGCTCAAATAATTAATTCACGGAAACTTGCTTGCAGATGATATGTCTGTATGCTATTATATTTAATAAAGGTCTTTTCCTTCAAAATTATCAAGTGATTAAAATTTACCCAGTTTGAAAATAATGAAATCTTGTTAAGGACAAAGACAGGGAACCAATACAACGGGCTCACTGTGTAACCCTACAGGACAATGGAATCCAGCCAGGATGTAGGAAGCCAGGGGAAGTGAGAGCCCAGGGGGACCCTGGTTACCAGGTCTCTGTGAATGAAGCTGTTTCTCTCCAGGTACTCCATCCCTTCACACACATCCTGGCACATGCTTAGCAGCACATCTCTGCTGAAGTGGCCTTGTCTCTGTCGGAGGAAATTCAGAAGGCAGCCCCGTTCCATGAACTCAGTCACGATGTAGATGGGCCTCTGCTGGGTGCACACACCATAAAGCTGTACCAGCTTGGGGTGTGTGAGCTTCCTGGGAATATGACAGACACACAGAGTTACCAAGGGGGTGGGGGAGACATCAGGCATATGTGCCGGAAGGGTGGGGGCAGTTTTTAATGCAAAAGAAGGGGGCTGGTGGAAGCTAGAAACTTACATCATGGGGGCTGGAGACAGGACTCAGTAGATAAGAACACTAGCTGCTCTTCCGGAGGACCTGAGTTCAATCCCTAGCACCCACATGCTGGCTCACACCCACTGTAACTCCAGTCCCAGGGCAAACTGATGCCCTCTTCTGGCCTCTGCAGGCACTGTATGCATATAGTGCACAGACATATGTGCAGTCAAAACTAATAACAACAACAACAACAATAATAATAACAACAGCAGAAACTTACATCATGACTTTAGCTTCCTCTATGAAATCTTCTTCACACATGGCACCTTCCCGAATAGCTTTGATGGCTACTTTGTACTGGGCCCGCCACTTGCCAAGCCTCACCACTCCAAATAGTCCACTCCCCAGCTCCCTCATAAAGGTCAGCTCTGAAGGGTTAATCTCCCACTTATCTGTAAGACAGACAAGGGAAGATTGCCTTTACAAAGGAAACAGCCTACATCCATGGGGAAGAGACCAACCCCACAGTCCTAAATAACACAGTAATGACTACAAGACACAGAACTGCAGCCTGTACCCAGACACCCAGTACCCAGACACCCAGTACCCAGACACTTAGTACCCAGACACCCAGTACCCAGACACCCAGTACCCAGACAGACACCCAGTACCCAGACAGACACCCGGTACCCAAACAGACATGCAGTACCCAAACACCCACTACCCAGACAGATACTCAGTACTTAAACAGACACCCAGTACCCAGACACCTAGTACCCAGACACCCAGCACCCAGACACCTAGCACCCAGACACCCAGTACCCAAACACCCAATACCCAGACAGACACCCAGTACCCAAACAGACACCCAGTACCCAGACACCCAGTACCCAGACACCTAGTACCAAGACACCCAGTACCCAGACATCCAGTACCCAGACAGACACCCAGTACCCAGACAGACACCCAGTACCCAGACAGACACCCAGTACCCAGACAGACACCCAGTACCCAGATAGACACCCAGTACCCAGACAGACACCCAGCCAGTACCCAAACAGACACCCAGTACTCAGACACCCAGTACCCAGACACCCAGTATCCAGACACCCAGTATCCAGACACCCAGTACCCAGACAAACACCCAGTACTGGGACAGACACCTAGTACCCAGACAGACACTCAGTAACCAGACAGATACCCAGTACCCAGATACCCAGTACCCAGACACCAAGACTGCATAGCCAGTGTGTCGCGCGCCCACGCTTCCCGCCGATAGGAACAGGCGTGCAACAAACAACAAGATTCTTCTGCGGACAACCTTTATTGTACAGCACTCTGAGCAGGGGACTTCTTGAGCAGGAAACTTCTCTCTGAGCCGGGGACTCCCTACCGGGGTCTACTGTATAGGCGACCTCTCACGTGCAGTCTCCTACATGCGATCTCTCTGCCTAGTCTCTCTCCACGTGGGATCTCTCCGCAATCTCTTTTACCGAGTCTCTCTCCACGTGGGATCTCCTGCAATCTCTCCTATCGGGTCTCTCTCCACGTGGTATCTCTCTGCCATCTCTCCACGTGGTGTCTCCCGCAATCTCTCCACTATCTCTCGCAATCTCCTCACGTGGGGGAGAAATGCACTACTTATAAATGCCTAAGAGACTTGTGTTGCTACCTGATTGGTGCATCCTCCTGTAGCTCAATCACGTGCCCCGAGATTGGGCTGTGACTTATGTGGTTGCCAAGCAACACGAGGGGAAAGGTTTTTGCAGGCTGAACAATGGGCAGGAAGCTGGCGCCATCTATTGGCGCCAATGGCTTCCTACAGCAGTGAGAACCACCCAAATGGCGACTATTTTAGCAGTGACAGATTCAGTTTTTACCTATGAAAAGTTTTTGTAAATAACGATAAAAATAGAAAATCTAGTGTTATTATAAAGTATAGTCACCTAAAAACCCACTCTATCAATGCATTAAAAACAGCTGTAAACTTTCACCCAGAGAATTCTTTGGCTAAAACTGCTGATGCTTCCCCACCGGCCTACAAGGGCAACTCCAGCACAGTGAAAGGTTGACATCTCTGTCTCTGTTTGTACCTGTCTCATTACTTCTGGTCATATACCTATACATGTCAGCATCTTAATCACTCAAAGAGCATCCACAGAAGACCTGCCAATAGCTCATGGATGAAGGCACAGAGAGGTAGGAGAAACTGTGGCATTTTACAGGTTTCTAACACCCTATTCTGGATACTCCCAAAATATTACACTAAATCTCTCTAAGAGCTGTGCTAAACCTACAGTCTACAGTCTACCTTAGATTCCATGAATAACCATATCTCCTAAAGGCCAATGGCCCACCAGGTAAAGGCAATTATTCAAGATAGCAAGTTGCATCCTGGAGCAAGAGCAATCAGCTCCTTAGAACCTGCTTGTCCCCTCAAGCAGTAAAGGCCTCTTTGAACCACCTTGCAGGATTAGATCTGAGATAATTATCAACCAGGCCACACTTGTCCTTTCCCTGTTGTAGCCTTTGATGTGCGCACTCTGAAGACCCTTTCTTCAGTCCCTCATCCTAAAGCACAGCAACTGAGCCTCCTCTCTCTTTCTCATCGTTCTTCATCCTTACCTGGCACTGTGAGCCAGTGGAAGAGCTGAGGCTGTCAGGGCTGCCAGGACCTAGGCTTGCACTCTAGAATTCTGGCTCCAGGCCCCTGAGTTAAATTCTACACACTTACCCCTGTCCTGCAGAGCTGAATTCTTTTAGAAGAAAACTGCCAAAGCAGTTACAAAGTGAGCCTTACCGTAGCTGAAGCCAGCAGTAGTGGGTGCGTTCTTCCCCTTTGTACTAACCGGGTACCGCAGCCTGGTGACAAGTCCTAAAAATAAATTCTACCTTAATCATTCTACTCAGTCAAATGCTAAACAAGAAAAGCACGGGAACCAGTATCCGCCTCTTATTGAAGCCTCTCTTCATACACACATGGCGTCCACAGCACACGTGCACACATGACACTTAAAACACATATGCACACACATGGTGCCCATAGCACACATGCACACACAGCGCCCACAGCAAGCTTCCAACCATTCTGCACATTTCCTGTTTAGTACGGTGTTCATCTGGGACAAGGCTAGCTTCCTCTCTCCTCTAATACTGTAAAGGATATTAAAAGATGCCCAGCGCTTATCATCAGTGAGTTCATTATCTTTTTTCAATATGAGATCTGAATGATGAAGGAAAAAGTTATTAGTCTGCTAAAAATTAAAGCAATTCACCCGATGTAACTCAGTGTTCCTGACGGTAGTACTAAAATCTGGGGTGAGGATTAGCAGCCACTGGAAATCGGGAAGGTAAGTCATTTAAGTTGCTTAGAGCCCAAAAGAAGATATGGGGGCCTTCTTCCAAGGAGCACCCAGATAGGGCAGTAACTCTTTCATAGCACGTTTCATACTTTACGACCGCATGTGCATCTGGATCGATCACCATTTAATAGTCGCTGTTCTCTGTTCTCTCCTCAAAGACTTGGTTTCTTATATGAAGCAGGCACTAAATACATGTCAGTTAAATAAATTAAGACAGTGGTAAAATATTTAAACACATAAGAACACAAAGAATGGGGAAAGAAATACAATAGGAGACTATCAGAACAAGGTTATAATAAAGTTTTGTGAAAAACTGTTAAGAATTAATTGCTCAAGTTGTTTTTGTTTTTATTGGGTTTGGGAATTTTTTTTTTTTTTTTTTTTTTTTTTTTTGGTCCGTTATTTTTATTTTGTGGTTTTGTGTAGCCCCTGATGTTCTGGAACTCAACCTATAGACCAGCTCCAGCTGTCTCAAACTCAGAGATTCCCCTGCCTCTGCCTCCTTAAAGGTGTGTGCCACCATGCCTGGCTTAATTGCTCAAGTATTGAGCACAAAATTTCAGAAAACCCAGCAAACCTACTCATAGATGAGTATGCTGAAGAAAGAAAACCCTATCTCTGTGAGAACACATGAACACAAGATCTGTCAATAAAAAGGAGTGGGCACCCTCTCTGACTGCCAGCCTGAATTTCCAAATTTCAACTTCCTCAGGATTTAATTTCTGGGAGCAGGTCAGAATGCACAAGTCGATGTCTAAGAATGTGCTCAGTGGGTTCGTCACAGAAAACAAGCAAAATAAACAAAGCAAAACAAAACAGCAAAGCCCCTGGGGATTTCCACTGTCCATAACACCCTGCAGCCTTTCTTCCAGTATCACGGCATCTGGAGCCTGCGCAGACCCAGGCTGCATCCCGATTTCCACAGGAGAAATCTTGTCAAGGGAATTGTGTTAAGACAGCTTCCAAGACTGCAAACTAGAGGCCGATTGTCTGTCTCTCCACTTCGCAACATCACACTGACACTGGGAATAACTTAAAAACTAAACACAGATTTCTAACTCAACTGGGTGCCTAAAGCTTGTGCAAATATTATCAAGGCTCCGCATCATAATTTATGTCCGATTCCCATATGTCAGGCCTTCATCATTTTTGTCTTTTTCTGATTATTTCAACAAGGAATGTACAACACGGACAGATGTAAAAACGTTACAATGTGTCAAAACGAAAAAATAAAACAAAACAGAAAAACCCAGCCACAGTATAAATTGCTATTTCCACGAACTGTTTAGGACAGACAAACCTACTAAGGCAGAAAGCGGGTTAGTGCTTGCCTGGGACTAGGCTGTCAAAGACTGGGCATGAGTGACTGCTAATGGGTACAAGATTTAGTTGGAGGATGATAACAGTGTCCAAATGATTAGTTTATGGAGATGTGACTGTTGGCCCACTGTAAACAGTCTAAGAGGCATTGAACCCTGTGTTTTCAATGGCTGGATTTCTCGGTGTGTAAATTACATCTCAGTAACTCTTCCTATGCTCTATGTAAAGTAGTAAGTGACCCCAGAGGACAGCAGCAGGCATTGTAAAGAGGGCCTTTGATTAAAAACTCCCAAGTCAGTTTTCCACAGGTGAGATTAAGCCCCTGGCTATTGGACACATTAGTTGTTTACACTGGGGTTTTTTTTGTTGTTGTTGTTTTGTTTTGTTTTTTGCTGTTTGTTTGATGTTGGGTGTGACACAGACTCAAGTTGCTGAAAAAGCATGTGGGGCCTGCTGTCCAATCGTCTGTAGCCCTCTGTGGGTCACTTTTCAGTTCGTCAGCTTTAGCACGGGACCAATGCAATATGCATCACATGAAAAATATTGTCCTTTTAAAACTAGACCTTTCCTGATGTAATGAGCCATTGATCCCAGCCAGTCATGTGACTAGGTACTGTACCAAGTAACGTGTGACAGAGCCAGGCTGCACAGAGGATAGGCTGTACTGAATACATTTTCTACTGAAGGCATCTTTAGTTTGTGCCACTTTTATTGGGACGTAACCTCACTGTGACCTGTGAAGTGTGTGCACTGTGTTTCTTGGAAAGCTTTGCCCCTGGCTCATCTGAAAGCATCTATGACCTCTCTACACACATTTTCACGTGTACTTGATGAGATGGAAGAGGGGCCTTCCTTATGTTGCCCAGACTGGCCTTGAACGCTCTGACTCCTGTGATCCCCCAAACTCAGTCTCCTAGGTCACTCTTAGGATAGGCACATCTTGAAATTTTAGATTAGTGCCAAGGCTAAAAAGCGCAGCGGTGGAAAGACCCACAGACGTTAAAGACCTAGAGTCCTGTGATGGAAACTTGGTGTTCTCTGAAATCTGGTAGAATTTCTGGCCTTTCTTTGGATACAGAATGTTCTTAATACACAATAATTTTACACCAGTCACACTTAAGAGATAACTATAAAAAAAAAAAACCTACCCTTTGAAGAATCCACTATAATATGGTCACCAGTATTCAAAATGGGTCGCTACAGCTCACTCACCTGCTGCGTTGTGCTTGTGATATTCAATGATCTCAGGAATGGACCCAAACGCATGTTTTTCTGCCAGGTAATACTTCTTTGGGGATGTTGCTGTTTCCTTTATGTGGTAATGCCTAAAACCTGACGAGCCTTCTCTGTTAAAAAGACAAAATAAAACTGTATATTACATCCGGTATAAGTATATCTATCCACATAGATATTAACCTCCAAATAAGGGTGAAAAAAAAAGAGAGAATTGATATAGATGTTTTTAAGAGTAGATAGATAATAAATCAATTCAGGCCTTTGATAGCAATACTTGGGAGGCAAAGGCAGGGACATATAGGTTCCTTGTGAGTTTGAGGCCAGCCTACAGAGCAAATCCAAGTCAGCCCAAGATACACAAAAAAAACTCCATCTCAATAAATAACAACAACAACAACACTAAAAATAATAGTTTTAAATTATCAAAATGAAGGTAGTTACAAGTTCTATGGTTATAATGGTATTACAAATCTTCTAGGAGAGACCCCAAGTAGAAAAGGAGATGCTAACTTGGACCAGTCTATACTCTTAATGACTTAAAATTGCTGGACCAATGGTATGCTATGTTGGGAGAGAGCCAGGCAAGAGACCCACCTAGAAAAGATGTAATGGGACAGACATATGTATGGCACATGAACATAGGTAGCCAGCCATGTGACAGAAGGTAGGTTAAAATAAATCGGTTGTTTTAAATTATGAGTCTAGTCAGGGAAGTGCCTAGCTATATGGCCAAGGTATTTTCCTAAGTTTTTTTGAAATTTATTTTTTATGATTTTTGAAATTTATTTATTTTGAGTATTGAAATTTATTTATTTATTATTTATATGAATACACTGTAGCTGTCTTCAGACACATCAGAAAAAAGCATCAGATTCCATTATGAATGGTTGTGAGCCACCATGTGGTTGTGGGAATAGAATTCAGCACATCTGGAAGAGTAGACAGTGCCCTTAACCACTGAGCCATCCCTCCAGCCCCTTGAGTCTGAGTCTTATTTCTGGAAGCAGAGGGCTAACTTCAACAACCCAGGTAGTAACAACAGAACTTCAGTTATAGGTGTTATCTATAAAACGATCTCTGTAGGATCTCTTTCTACAGGCTCCTTTCTATTCCGGACACAAATATTATTTTTCCTATGCCCTTAGCTTTTTGACTCACATCAAGGGGTGGAAGTCTTGAAAGGGGTCACATCATCTTGAAAGCATGAGCGCCCAGAGATCTGTATTCTACAGAGATCCCTTGTGCCATCATTCCAACTGCAGCCAAATTTTAATTTGCTGTTTGTTTCTGTCCTGCAGAGACAGACCTGCAGTGCCTAGAACACACGCCCTTCTCAAAGAGACTGGATTAGACTTAAGCAGAGATACCGCCCTCCGTAGGGATCTCTGTAGAATACAGATCTCTGGGTGCTCATGCTTTCAAGATGATGCATGGTTGCCTGAGGGTGGAGCTTGGGTTCCTTTGCCCTGAGGCGACCTGGAGTCAGCATCTACGTCCGGCCCGTCAGTTGTGGGTGCCCCTCCTCCCTTCACCCTGTCATCTCTGTCATTTCCACAGTCACCACAGACATTCCCTGCACTTCTCTGACGTTACTGTCTCCTCTCACTGTTGAGTCAGCAACTCTCTCTTCCCTCAGGTCTTTCCTGTCTTGCTCTGAAGTCTCAGTTTAGATGTCACTCAGGAATAACTGTTGTGTCCTGGTAGCAGCCCCCTCTCTGCACACACTTCTATACTACCATGGCTGCACATAGGCCTGTCTGTGGCCCTCATGAAGCTGCTAAAGCCTACTCTACTCAATGTAGCATCCTTTGCGCACAGCTCAGAGCATAATCATTATCCGATGGATGTTACTAAATCTTCCACAGCTATTCTTAACATACATACTGCACGAGTATGTTGTCTGTATAACATATATGTGTATGTATGTATACACACATCCAGATGTGTGAAAAACTGTAGGGAAATTTCCTGGAGGAAAAAAAAAAAAAACCAATCCAGGTTTTAGAAATAAAGATTACATTTTGTTTCTAATGCTGAAAATTCCTATCTGAAAATTAGGAACACATAGAAGCAACTTGGGGGGGGGGGCATTCCTATAAAAACACTGACTTTAAAGAAAAAAATATGGGGCATAAACAGCCCAGCAGATGAAGAGCCTGCTCTGAAAGTATAAGGACATGAGCTCAGACTCCCAGCACCCCATTAGAACTTAGAGGCTCTGGCACGTGGCTGCAACGCCAGTGCTCTTCAGGGATGATGTGTGGCAAGAGGCAGGCTGATCCCAAGAGCCCACTGGTCAGCTAGTCTAGCCAATGGGTGACCTCTGAGTTCAGTGAGAAACCCTGGATGAAAAATAAAAGTAGATGAATAAGATGGAGAAGCCATTGAAGAAGATATTTGGAAGTAGGCTCTTGTCTCCACATGCACGCAGGCACAGGTAAACACACCCGCACCCACACATTCACAACACGCACATGCCGCATGCCCATACACCCCACACGTGAAAGGAATAACACAAGCAACCACTAAAAACACCAGAGCATAAGTACTCACCCCCCAAACTTCGTGTAAAGGGAGACCGTGTACAAGCCTGGCTGACTGGAGTCTCTCACCATAAAGCCACCTTCTTTATCCTAAAAACCAAATTAAGAAATTCCTCTTTAAAATTCCAGTTACTAATGCCCTGGCAAAGATGCAACAATTTAATTCCATCGTTTTACTATCATCCTTTGTGTAAAAAAATCTGCTGCCAACAAATGCAACTGAATAGAGCTCCTTGAGTCTTCCACCCACACTACTTTCTGCCTCGAACTCCAGGGCTATAAGATGACAGCAGGAGGCACACTCACATCCTCTGACTACAGCCTCTCACACAAGCTGAAGCAGGCCCCAGCTACTGTCTCAGGACCTCTGCAGAGCCGACAGGCAGGTCCCATGGTGCTAAAACCCTGGGCTTGTGAAAACAACCATTGAGAATCTATTTCTCAGTTTCAGGTCATGCCTTCCTCATGCTCAGTAGAGCTTTCAGTCCCTCCCAGTATCAAGTCATAGCCACACAGCCTTTATCCTGGAGATACCTCAGTCCTCTTTATGATAATGTGTTTCAATACCCTTGATCTCCCATGCCGTTCTGTGTCATAATACAGGAGAGAGCAAGTGAGTCCAGCAGACACACAAAACATGCAGACAATCCTGAGAAATGGTTACATTCCCACCAGACCCCAGCTGAAGGGCAAGAAATGGAAGTTATGTATCTCAGACTCTTCTCTGTCAATGGCACCATATACAATCTTTACTTTATGAAATATGTGTTTCATACTTGAAAAGTAACTTTTATTCTCATTTATAAGAAAGACAAAAGAATTGAAAGCTCCCACAGCCTATTTGATAATAATTTGAGATAGTAATTATGATCATGAATGCATTGGTTAAAAATAATAATAATAATAGCTACCATTTTGAAAACCTAATCTTTTTAAATGTGTCCTCATATGTAAATGTGTTTAGTGCTCACTTGAGTACTTAACAGTCATTTGAGTAATGCTCTTTTTTTCTTTTTCTATCTCACAGGTAAGAAGAGGGGACACAAAAAGATGAGAAAACTTTATCTGGGTTACTTGGCTAGTCAGTAGCAAATGAAAGTCAGGCTGTCAAGGTACGGGACACTCATAGCTCTCCGTGTGTGGTCTCTGGGAAGCCAGTGAGGATCCTGAGGTGGGAACAAGCCTCGTAGTAAAGCCTATCCTCAGTGGCAGCAAAGCTTCGGTATCACACCCAGAAGAGCCAATGTCTCGAACTATCACTAAGTAAAACAGCTAGAATGTAACATGGGGGCCAAGACCTTGGCTTCTAGGCCAACTTCCCTACCTTACAGACCTGGAGTGTGAGCAAAACCACCCCAGAACACCCAGGTCCCCCTCAGCTCAGAGTGATTTCCTCTTTGTATACACTGTCTTTCCCTCTCTCTTCACTTTAAGGTGCGAGAAATTCATCATGTTTATTATAATCGATGACTACATGTCACTGGGTTTTCATTTACAAAATATATCATGTAACATTAAGGTAAATGATACTAAAACAAATTTAAGCAAGAAAGAAAACGCACTGAAACAGTGAAATCAACGCATCAAATGAAGGACTGGTAGGAACGTAAACACTGCTCAGGGGTAGGTGCCTGAGATTTCCATGTGCCTATCCACTCTGTCTACCCCAGAGAGCTGAGTCCTAAGCTTCAGAATGTGCCTGTGTACATCAAGTTAAAATGAGTCATCAAGGGGGCTCTAGTCCAGTATGACTGGTACCCTCACTAAACGAGATGATGTAAACAGAGACTGAAATGTGTGCATGGAGAAAGATGGAGTGAGGGGGCGGGGAGCAGGGAGCTGTCTCCAAGCCAAGGAGAAGACTTCGATCCTCCGTCACAGGCCCCAGAAGCAATCCATCCTATTTGAAGGTGACCTCTCTGCGCAGTGTGGGTTCCTTCCTGAAACCCGGATTAGGCACAGGGAGATCATTTATTAAGCAGGAAAGAGAAGTTAAAGTGGCTGCTTCCTGACTCCCACAGAAAAACAGCAACAAATGAGAAAAGGGGGAGGTCCATCTTAGAATGGCTAAGGACTGGTGGTATGCTTTAATCGGGCATGTTCATTAGGTGAGTCGGAGTGGCTTCTGATCACCAGACTTCGATAGCTGAACCTTGGGAGTCAGCCTCAGGAGGAGGAAATGGTCAAATAAAGGAATGGACCACGGCGGGTAGCTTTAGGAGTAAAATCTAACGGTTATTAGCCAGGCAGAGGGGAAGGAAAGGAAGGGGAACGCCTGCTAGGGTCACGCCCACCACACTCAAGCTGGCCAGAGTCCCTTCTAGCACTTGTCAGTGATGGGTGGTAATGAAGTCCTGACGGTTGTGTGACCCGCTTTGTGGCTCTTCATGACAGTACACTAACACCCCAATACTATTCGTTAAGTGAGGTGGAAGAGACAGCTTATCTCTGTATTACAGCCCCCTACCCCAGGCCTTAGGAATAAGTATATGGAACCTCATATGAAAGATTCATTAAAATTGACCCGTGCTGAAATGCAGCCCGCAAACTGAGGACACGCACTTACTTCTGTTCTGAGGAGCTGCTCCGCTTTGCTTCTGTTGGTATTTCTGCAATACCACCTGATCAAAAAGAGGTGTCTGTCAAATTCTGGAAATTACCTTCCATTCATAGAATGACTAGAAAGCTAACATAGGAAAACGGTGACAAACAGATCAATAAGACACACATACAGACACTCACAATCTCAATAGCAATAACGTATTTTCGTAAATATGCCGCCAGACGTTTCTTACCCACATTTGTAGGAAGGCATGTTATACATGCCCACGTGTTAAATGGGATCAAAGGTTATCCACACGTTGCAGCCTAATTTGTCACAGGACAGCTTTACAAATCAATACAAGTCCTATGTACTCTGGCATGGAGGTGGCATATTCCATCAGTCCTTACCATTTAACATAACAATCATTTCCCACAATGACTGTCAAGCAAAAATGAATTTTGCTCCAATGGCTAACCATGCAGGAAATGTCACGTTACATTGCTGTCTTGAATTCAAAATAAGTCTTATTCCAGGCCCCATCTCATCAGGTCACTGTGGTACCGCTTCGCTGAATTTCATGTACAGCTTGAGAGTCAAAGAAAAAGGAGCAACCCTGAAGAACAGGCCATCCAGGTATTCCAGACTTCCTGATGTCCAGCACACCTAGACCCTGTGGTTACCTTAGCCTCCACATTGATTCTGGGCCTTGTCCCTCCTTCTCACCCGGTCCGTACCCTGAGTCATACCTATCTGTCCCTTCTTGGCCTTTGAGAAGACTCCATAAGTACTGCCACCTCCTTTCTCATCCCTAGAGACAGTCTGCCTTTCAGATGTTACCAGTACTATCCCTCCATGTGACTAAAAGGAAATGGGCCCTGAAGAGTATGAATAAGATCACTTCTCTGACCTTCAATTCTAAGTTTGTGTTGCTAGATGTTTTGAGTTGGCAATAAATCCCCCATCACTGTCAAATTCCTAAAAACTGAAAAAGTCCTAAAGTCACTGGGGCCGCTTTGGTCATCTGAATTTCCCACTATTGTCTCTGCCTATTCCTAAAAGGTCCTGTTGTATAGCACTTCTTCTGGGATTGAAACATTCATCCTGAAGGAAGCTCCTTAACGCAGAAGGTAAAGTCAAAATAGCTTCAGGAAGTCCCTGAAACTGACCAGATTTGCTGATCCACTCCCTCTCCAAGAATGAACAGTAAAGATTGCTGAGAGTTGCTCACAGACAAGACAGGGTGAATGAAACACACTCAGATCATGAGAAGAAACTGAAACTAGCCAAACTCTCTGAAAGAGGTTTGGAACAAAGGAGTCACTTGGGAAGAACACTGTTCAGTCTGCTGAGTTGTCTGCAGGCTATGCAGTGTGTTTCAGGCTTCCTGTGCAGGGGTGGGCTTTGTTGATGTATCTATCTTGGAGTCATATCTGCTCCTGTATGTGACCCTCACCCCTATTCCCATACGTGATCCCAATATAACTCACCAGTTCACCAAGTTGGATTTTGGTCTGTCGTGAGTTCAGTAGGGGTGTGTGTGTGTGTGTGTGTGTGAGTGTGTGTGTGTGTGTGTGTGTGTTGCTTCTCCCAGAAAGTTTCACATAACAGGCTTCTGGCCCCAGACACCCCTAGATAAAAGAATTCAAAGGCTTCCCTCTGATTGAAAAAGGTAAAATCACAACAAGCAAAATATAAGACAAGATGTCGATCCGTCACCTGAATGTTTATAGAGAGCAACTGAATGCCTAGTAATGTTGTAATAGCCTGTGATGACTTTGGAACCTGTGGTAATAAGCCAGGGTTAGGAAGGATTGACCTGTGCATCACACTTTATGAAATGAGGTCAAGTTCAACAGAACTGCATTACGGTCAGTCCAGTCCATATGGCCAAGCTGTTTCTAAATGCAACCGAAATATGGTGACACATTGGAAGATATTTATTTTATCTCTAAATTAGCTTTACTGATGGTATAAGATGCCCAAAACTGTCAAACACACACTGTAGCTAGTTATACACTATAAACTAGCAAGCTTTCTGAATTAGAGAATTTTTGATTGTCAACAAAACAGAAGGTCCAGTTTTAGATCTCCATGGTGAAAGCAAGAGAGAGAAGGTTCCGGTGCAGGGAACTTGGACAGTTTCACTGTTGGCTTTAAGAAGATAGTAAGACACCCAGAAAGACATGGTCCTTTCCTTACATTGTAAATCCCAGATCCCAGGAAAGGATAAAGGTATCAGGGGAGTGAGGAATCTGGCACAGGAAACAACTCCTAGAACTTGTTTCTACAGCATCTGCAGACTCCTGCAAAAGATCTTTACATCCTTAGGGCATACTGTGGTCCCCCCCCCCCCCCCACGGAACCAGACTCTAGTCAGCATAAGCATGGCAAAGAAGGCTCTGGAAGGCTTTCCCCTTCACCATTCCCTGCTAGAAACCTTAGATTGCATTCTTAAAACTAGCCATCAATGTCTGTGCCCTTATTTGGCCACTGCCTCCTCCTAAGACTGACTACCAAAATCCGGTCATCAAAAGCCCCTTTTAGCTCACCTAATTAACATGCCCAATTAAAATGAATCTCATACAAACAGGGGGTCCCCCTTTTACCTTTATAACCTGCCATGTCATGAAGGAAGTCTCACAGGGTGCACTGAAAAGACGGAGCCCATGTAGCCCACTATGCCCCAGGTAACATGTACAATCTATAATCCCTACTCCCACCCAGACTACATGAAGTAGGCAACAGCTCTCAAGCACATTGCAAATCTGTGCCATAGCCACTGTACAAACAGTATAGACCACCCTAGCACAGTGTAAGCATTTGCATACACAGTTACATACACAGAAAACACAGAGATACTGGGCAATGAGACTTCCTCAGCTCCATCACAGTTCCATGGAAAGACTGCCAAGCACACGGGCTGTTTTGGTAAAAATGCACTGTATAGTACATAACAGTACCCTGTGCACATGTCTCCTTCTAATAACACATCAAAGGATCATGCCACGGGTGCTGGGCTGTTAGACCCTGGTGGTCCTCTAGATTTTGAGATGCTCAACGTCATCACAGTGAGATGGGCAGAGAACCACTTGTTGCTTTAACGAAGTGAATATCATATTAACATCCTGCCTCAGGAGGACCACAAGAGCACTGATACCCATGGGCTATGCATTAGAATCTGGCTACACACTGCCTATAGGCATAGAAAGTAAAGGATTTCTAGAAAGTAGTCGGTAGCATGAATCAGGAGTCTCAACAAAGGATTTCAGAGAGACGGTTTAGGACAGCAGATGAGGTTATCCCAATTATTTTAATATAGCAAAATTACTTGAAACAATCCAATACCTCACTAGTAAAAAAGCAATTGTGTAATTATTTGTCCCTATACTGGTTATAGCCATTGGACCTCGCCCAACACTAGATCACTGCCAAGAATTCAACAACTATTTTATAAATTTATGACAAATGAACTATAATTCAGCTATGAAAATATTTTCAAAGACTATTTAATAGCAGGAAGAAAAATAAACTCAAAACGCACTCATTTCTTAGTGGAAAAAGAAAATATTACTAATGACAAAGGTCAACTCTTATTCATAATATTTTCTTCATAATATTTTTTCCTGTTTTCAGTGGTTTAAAAAACTATAATCAGTGTTATTCTCATTTGTAAAAAGAAAGAAACAATGAAACATTTCCTCTGGGAAATGTTGTCCCCTTACCTTGAATGAATGAACAATGATATTTACTTCAAACTCAACTGAGCTGTGATTGTTCAAACCCAGTTCAACTGTGCCTGCTAAAGTAATGGAGTTCACACGCAAAGGTATTCAAAGACAGTGTGTTACACAGATAAGTCTCGGGTTTTTACTCTGTCAGACACCAAAATTAAGGATATGCTGGTACCTTCTAAAGACATTGGGGTTATCGCTTCATCTTTAAAATGTCTTACATAGTAAGAAAAACAATAGTTTCTGGTTCTCCACACTTACAAGGTAAATGATTACTTACTCATATTGATCTAAGTTGTTGGATTTCTTTCCCGTGACATAATTACTTGGGATATATCCTTCACTCCTAGAGTTAAAATAAGCAAACAAACAGAAATGACTTTACTTTTTGTTTAGAAAAACACAACTGGTTTTCTAAAGCACATCACCTAAGTTTCTGTGAAAACCCACCTATCCCAATAATTCACTACATCTGTATTGTCTGACACTTTACAATATATGTCCACATTTGATCCTCACAAAAATAATGGATATATAGACATTATAATACCCAATTTTTCATGAGGAAATAAAAAACTAGACTAAGATGTTCTCTTGTAGCCCCCCCCCCCAAAGTCAGCGAGCATCAGGGTCTGAACTTGCCAATATCCATAATGCTGGTCAAGAAATGACCATTTTTAGGATCGTCTTAAAGACATCACAGAAGTATAAGCATTGAATGGAGTCACCAGATGCTCTAATACCTCAGCAAGCTCTGCAGGACAGCATCTGGGGGAGGGGTGGGGAGATACATGCCCTCTGAATTGGTATCATGAGAATCCTGTTTAAAAGGACAGTATCGAGAGATAGGAATTGAGAAGTCCGGTGTGGTACAAAGGACCCTTCCATTTTGCCCCCAGTGAGCCCTATGTCTAGTAGGAGCCATAATACTCATGTAGAACACTTTTTAGAAGTAGAAGCTTTATAATGCTTTCTTTGGTCCTGAACCTTTTTAGTAAACGCCGTCATACACATGCAGGCATGGCACACATCACACAGGTGCACACAGTTTTTTCTGCACCAACAGAAGCCTAGAAGCAATAACAGTGTACCAACAAATAGCATCCCAGAATTCCACCTGTTACCTATAAAACACTGTTGCTGACTGAAAAGAGGCAGAACTCCTTTGAAATATCAAACGGCAGGTCTGTCGAGGAAAAATACAAGGTGAATTTGAACTACTTTCCTGAGCTAGAAAGGAAAGAAAAATTGCAGCAGCTACCACTGACCTAATCCAACAGAGTGATGACTACTTAGGATCAAAACCGACATAAAAGAATCCACGACAGTACGGGAAACTACTGGGCACCACTGTAGCCATCAGACGAAGTCCAGTCATCAACTCCTTGTGAAAACTGGTGAGAGACAGGCTGCAGGGACTAATGCGCCCATCCATCATGAGGCAGCTCCATGGAGAACGAGACGCTGCTGTGCTGGCAGAGTTAGAAAAGGCACTGCTTCATAAGGCCTAAGCAAAGAGTGGCTCTAAATAGCAATCAGTAGTGGATGCTAGTCAAGAGGGAAAACCATATGAGAACCTTGCCGTGCATCTGTAAGGCCAGGTCCTGACCCGTGAGCACTCTCAGTACCACTCACCACAGCACAGCTAGAGAGCATCTCTAAGGTGACCAAGCTTCTAACCAGATGACAAAAATGTGAGATGACACAGAGGTATGCCACACATCCCAAAAAGGTAATAAACTGGTCTCATTTTTAAAAGGTAAATAAACTGGTCTCGTCAACAGATTAAAATGAAAAGTGGACAGGGCTATTGTAAAACAAAACAAAAAGACAAACAAACAAAACCCCACAGGAGACTCCAAGTCAGGTATGGAGGCACTTACCAATGGTCACTTTCCTTAAATTACCTGTACAAGTAATGTTTGCTATATATACATGTATACATGTGTTTTATACATGTATATACCTATATATACAATTACAGAGCGAATGAAAAATTGAAATAACAAGTTGTTCCCTTATACTGTGGATATATATATATATATATATATATATATATATATATATATATATATATATATATAGAGAGAGAGAGAGAGAGAGAGAGAGAGAGAGAGAGAGAGAGAGGGAGAGAGAAGTTACAATAAACTATTTCCTACAAAAAATGTAGCTAAATATAAAGCACTTGTGTAGCACGTGTAATCCGAATTTGATCCCAGCACACACACACACAAAGAAGGGAGAGGGGAGGAGGAGGGAGCAAGGAGGAAGGAAGGAAAGAAAGAAGGAGGGAAGGAGGGGAAAAAGGGAGGGAGGGAAGATAAAGGACGGAGGGGCAACAGAACAGGTTTAGTGAATGAGAAGTAAGTGTAATGTATTCAAACTCCTGCAAGGAGGTAATTGATTAATTTGCATTTATTGAGTGATCAGTAGGATATACTTCAGGGTTGGTGAGATAGTTTAGTGGGTAGAAGAGAGAGAGAACCAGCTTCACAAGTTATCCTCTGAGTACACCTCAGCATGCAGGCAGGCACACACACATACACACAGACAGACACACAGACACACACACACACCAATAACAAAAATAAATTTAAATTTTAAATAAATTTTAAACTATACCTCATGATGCTGCAAATTCAGTTGGCTTACACTTGTGGCAACTGGACTAGCCTGTTTTAAGCAACTGGAGTGTTCCCACTATAGAGTGTCAACATCTAACTCACACCCACTGAGAGGCACACACAGATGAAGCACTTACCCATACTTATCTCTTGCTCTCCACCAGTGGATGTCATTCTTTTCCAGGATGATATACTCTTGGCCTCTCTCTAACCTGAGGTCATGTGCTTCTGTTGCTTGGAAGTCATACATTGCTACAACGATTTCTTCGGTATTTTCTTCTTCTGGGGGAATTGGTGGAGGAGGCCTTCTCTATGCAGACAGAATAACATTGTCAAGTTTGGCTTCTGATGAACCATGAGGCTCAGCAGTAAAAACACTATGGGAGTCACAAGCTCTCTAGAGGGCAGCCTCAGCTCTTGTATAACCCACCCAATGAAGCCAGGTGAGCCCTTCATGACGGCGTTAGTGCTGCTGGATGTTTTAAGAGTTCAAGATGTGAGGGAGGAACAAAGCCTTGAGTATTACAAAAGTTTTGCTGGGCAATTGCTTGTTTGTCATCAGGTCAGGAGTCATTTCCCAGAGAGAGGCAGTGGGAACATGAGTAGGTACTGGGCAGAGGGAAGGCCCACCGACCGGTGCATCGCAGAGTCTGTCAACAGATGTCCCACTCGGAACAATGTGCACGCCCTCGTCCCTTCAATGCGTAAAACACATGCTTGGGAATCTTACATGTTTTCTCATTTATTCTTCATGATGCTACTATGAAATCAGTCCTAAGTTACAGCTGAAGCAAGCCACCCACTGTCACCCACTGCTCTTATAACCTAAGGTCCTGACTGGGGCCAAATTACATGGTATTCCACCATATTGCACTCCACAGGAACGTCGCTAAATTTCTACGTTTACTCTTTGATTGTGCTGTGCTCTTAAGACAGAAATATGCCTTTAAAATGCTGCACCTCCCAAATGACTCCTGAAACCAACCTACGGCCAAAGGCTAGCTGGTACCGACAAAACTGACCCCAACAACAAAAGCTAAAGAGCTAAGCTGATGGTGTTGACATTAATAAGAACTATTCAAACGAGCTCCAGCATGCCTGCTTCTCAGGTGGTCCTGGAAGAAAGGAGTACCGCATGGCTGAACATAATATAGGAAATAAAGCACAGACCCATCTCAAACACAACCTAAAGATGTGTTAGGGGAGGTTTTGTTGCTAAGGTCTTGTTCCCCAATTGGTTCTTGACTTGTCAATAAAGAATGGGGGGTGGGCACGATTGCTAGATGGAATGTACAGGTGGGACTTCTGGGTCCCAAGAGGAAAAGGAGATACAGGGAAGGAGAGGAGGCTTTTTCTGCGATGCTTTGGAATAAGAAGAAAGCAGAAGTCATGTAAGGTCCCCACTACGGATGGGGGCCAAGAAGGTTGGTGGGAGCTAGCTGACACAAGCCATTAAATTCAGGGTAGGAGGAGAAACGGAGATAATCATTGGGAAGGAGATTCTGTGCTCAGAGATTGTGCCTAGCCAACAACTTCTAAAACAATAAATAAAGCTGTCTGTGTCCTTTCTCCTCAGATTCTAGGGTCTCAGGAGTGGGCTGGTAATGTTACCCCCTCCCCCAGGAGCAGAGGTGGGTAGGAAAGAGAAGTCGGCTCGGTGCTGGCCCCGCAGCTCCCAGAGCTAAAAAGGGAGCTGGGAATGGGCTGGTAGCTCGTTTGCAGCTCTCGGGCTAAGGTGGTAGCATGTTTTTAAAACTACACATGACAAAGACGTAACATGTAAAGGCAAAGACTACTCACCTTCTTTATTTCTGGTGCAGGAGGCAGGGTCTTTCTTATACCTGTGAGTGTCAAAAGCTGTATATCACAGTGGTGTCCCACAAGACTTGACAGAAGATACGAGAGTGAGCATTCCGACGGGGAGCCGCTGTACCCAACCCCCCACACACACACACTAACATGGGATCTCAGGATTGCCTCCAAAAGATCATCTGGCTTCTTGTTCTTGAATCAAAACGAGCACCGTGGGAACTTTCATTTGCACACTCTCCTGAGAAATGTGATAACAGTCTCTAGTTGTCTGTTCACACCCACCCACCCGTGAATCATCCCTTGGTCCAGCATGTCCACTTGGCATCCGATAGCCTCCCTATTAGTCATGTGACCATCTAAGCTCCCACATCACCTGTGACGCCATCACAGCACAGCCATCAATTTACCTGATGACCCCAAATGAAAGGCACAGCAATGCTGGCACTCAGATATACCAAAGAGAAGCCAAAAAATATTTTTTTTAAAAAAAAGGAAAAAACGGGAAAAGCCAAAAAAAAAAAAATTTTTAAAAACTGAAAAAAGCCAAAATAAATAAATAAATAAATTGATTTGAAAAGCTGAAAGGTCTCAATAAGGAAACAAACAAGCAAAAAAACCACCAGTATTACTAAGATAATACAATAGGAAAGTGTGTGTAGTAACTTTTATTATGGCATGAGATTAGAGTTGTTCTATTTTATTGACATGTGTTGTAGTTAATCTCTCACTGTGCCCAAATCATAAATTACTTGATGGCTGGTGTATGTGTATATGCATTTGGAAAGGGTATATATATGATGTTCAGTGTGACTTATGCACTGGGCACATACCCTCTGAAGATAAGGTGGTAGGTACCACAGTAATGACAGCACAGACAAGAGCATCAGCCCCTTGAGAGTTCTTGAGTTCGGTGTGACACACGCTTACCCGGTTAATAAACATGGATGAAGTTCTAACCAAAGGGATGGATCCATTTAGACCCTATCCCTATAAAAACTGGCTGTTTGCCTCCGTAACATTAACCAGCTGTGACTCAGCCGTTTCCATAGCGAGCCAGGCTGGGCTTTTCCTAGGTATGCATTAACAACAGCCTGGAACCCCAGTCTCACTTGTTGATGTGCCAGATTGATGTCAGCATGATTGCCCAGGAAGATACAGAGAGGAGGAACTCAGAATCAGAGCTGTTCTTGCCCAGGGCAACAGCCCTGACAAATGGCCACTATCCCTCTACCAGCATGCTTCACATGGTAGTCACAGTGCCAGTCACATGGAGGGACAGAATAGGACACTCCATCCTCCTCAGTACTCGTAGCTTTTGGTCTCTGTGGTTTCCACTCATGACTAAGAACCTCTCACAGTAAAGGTTTATAGGGGTCCCGGGTAAAGAATTAACCTCTTGCCCTGCGTCTGAGTCTGGAATTGCAGGCATGCACCGCCACCTATGGTCCACACATTTAACTGATTCATTCTAATCAGCTGTAATAAAAGCTTCCCAAAGAGACCTGGCCTCTGCAAGGTCCCATTGCTACACAACCAACCATCACTCTCAGAGGCTGCGTCTGCCCTGCGTGTGCACTGTTCTGGGTAGTGTGCACCGCTCCATCAGCATCAACATTCCACCACTTCTCCCAACACCAGCGGTCCTCCCAGGCTTCATACGTCACAGCTAAGGATCAGATGAATACTTACTGCTCTCAAAAAGATTGTACTTTTCACATCCGGGTGCCAGTTTGTCTGTTTGTCTACAACACTGGTAACTTCCGTCTGCCCAGAATTTAGGATGATACTTAATCATGATATTATTGTTGTTCTTTATTTCTGTAATTCACAGACACAGAAATGGTTAGTTAGTGAAATAAAACAAACAAGCTATTGGTGAGTAGCTGTCAATCATCACTTCTTCCTCTGCCAATATGCTTGTTATGAGAATGCCACTGTGATGTCAAATATTCAGTATTCAGAAAGGCTACATGGTCTTTCTTCGGCCTCCCTTCCTCCCTCCTTTGTGCAAGGCAAACTGTCCATTCAAGCACTTTGTCATGAATACGTGACTCCACCCACACCATGTTTCTTAGAAAATATAAACCCAGCTCTCATAAAAGCCTATGCCTTATCACCTCCAAACATACAGTGCAATAAATAGAAGGGTGCTCTTACTAGGAGAAAAAAAAATCCAACTAGAAAGAAATAAGATCTTAAAAAAGGAAAGCTGTACTCAATGTGTTATCACGAGGACTGACTGCCCTTGGAGAGGTGCTCATTATAACTTATTAAATGCAAGAGCTATGTTAGCAATTCTTCTGGGTTGGTGTGTGTGTGTGTTGCCCTAAAATTACATAAAATGTGTCAGTTTTTACCTTCTTTTAACTTCTTCACCCATCGGTCCCTGCTTTGTGGACTAGGTGCAAAAATATAAAGCGTGTTAGCATCATGAACAACCTAGAACAAAGCAGAAGATGAAAGCAGTGGTGATACTTAAACACAGCACTTCCACGTGGCCACATCCCCGGTACTGCAGGCATCAGTAAACTATTAGAGTTTCCAAAGGAACTAGATCCCTTAGCTACAAGTTGGGTGTATGTTTTGCAAAGGATTGTGGAGACATGTATTCCATGTGTGCATGCCTGCAAAGGTCAGAGGACAACCTTGGGTATCGTCTCTCAGTTACCATCTACCTAATTTCTTCAGACAAGATCTCTCACTAGACCCCCAGGGATCAACCTGCCTCCACCCCCCGTGCTTGGAACCACAAGCACACACCAGCACACCTGGCTCTTTTTTTGTCAGTACTGAGATATAACTCAGGTCCTCAAGGAATTTAACCACTGCCCAGACCCAGGATTGTATCTTCACAGAGGAAAATGGGCACCGACAGCCACCAGGATGCTTCATTGATCTTGGCATTTATTTCAACTTGACTAAAATTCTGTGGATAAACTTGGTGCCATAGGGCTTATCTTAACCCGCTGTTTTCCTAAGTAACCAGTTGGATGAGTTTCAGTATCGCTCCCATCATTTCCTTTGCGTGGTTAGTAAGTGTAAGAGCTTTAACAGGCTGGGTCTTTCAGTTCCAGGCTATTAACTCAACCTCACCAACGGGGACTAGCAAGACCCTACTGTAGCTGGCCCTTGCCGCTTTGGGGATTCTTCCTTTTCCCACCTTTTGTCTGCACCACCCTGTTTTACCCCCTATCACTAAATGGAAGAGAAAAAAGGAGACAGCGAGCGAGAGAGAGAGAGAGAGAGAGAGAGAGAGAGAGAGAGAGAGAGAGAGAGAGAGAGAGAGATCCTTGATTCTAATTTCTTTTTCTTTCTTCTTTGAGCCCAACTACTAACAAACAGCAAACAACCCCCTGAACTACAAACAATCTCACCTACCAGGGCTCTAGCAATTATATACCCTCTGAAAATTTCCCAGAATTCCAAACATCACACAATCACAGAAACTATCTGCAGCTGGCAAAACTACATCTCTGCTAAAGTATGAGGCAAATAATAATCAGCTACTTCAAAGTAGCCCCATATCCCCATATTCTGGGACTGAAACGAAAACATTCTTATAATATTTGTGTTTTTAAAGAAACCAAAATTCCAGAATTTCCATGATACCCTACACTGCTGTATAACTTCAGCAGGCCCCATTTGCACAGCAGGTACTGCAGTGTCCCCTAATCCTGCCCCAATTACCCTTCTGTAGCTCATGCAGAAAGTAAGGATTTCAACTCCAAAACCCAGGCTTCCACCCATTAGGCGTCTTTCAAAGATGCCTCCTAGTGAATAATTAGTCTTATTTTGTAATTTTATATTAATAATAACCCTTGAAAAATTAACCTAGGATCCTGTCACATGCTCTGAGACATTCTCCCTAATGGTTAGTCACAAGGCAGTTCAGTCCCAACCCCCACTCCTCTGTGGTCTCTGGGTAAAGTAACCGACCCTCAGTGAAGACCCGGGGTGTAGTGACTCAGGACCAATGGTGGGCCACAGCAGCCAAATAGAAAACAAAATGGCCTCCAAAGACTTACAGAGTTTGATGAGGAAAAGAAAGGACTGTGAAGGTGGCAAAGGAAAAAGCAACCACGAAACCCGGGACAGGAAACTGTAATGTCAGATGAGAACAGGACAGAGCCTGGCACTGGCTGCCAACTCACCTGGAATGGATATTTATTTTGACAGGGAATGATACAATCATCGTTCTTCACTATTTCCACACACTTGATTTTTGAAATATCAATGGATCCCTTTCTGTATTTTTTCTGTGAGAAGAGAAAAATGAGGAGACCTGTCACAAGTACAGGACATTAAAAAAATAAAAATAAAAAAGATTTAATGACTCACTATAACTGATAACAAGATTACTGACTCAGAAGATTACAACTTAGAGCAGGCAAGATAACACAGGTGTCACAGTTGGTAACATGCTTGCCTTACAAGCATAGGGTTTGAGTTTGATGCCCCAGACACATGTCAAAACAGCCAGACACAGGTAGATGCTTGCCTCCCCAATGCCAAGGAAGCAGATCTCTGGAATTTGGTGGCCAGCCTGCATGACATCTTCAAACATAAGACTTCACAATACAAGCATGGTGGAGTGAGCCTTTATTCCCAGCACTCAGGAGGCAGAGGCAGGCAGATCTCTGTGAGTTCTAGGCCAGCCTGGTCTACTTAGTAAGTTCCAGGACAGTCAGGGCTACATAGTGAGACCCCTATCTCTGGGTGGGGGAGCAGGAGAGGGTGACACGTCATGCCCCTGCTCATGTCATCAGCAGCTTCTGTCCCACTGGCCTCATTTCCCTGTTACCTCACGTGTACGAGTACATGCGTGCATGCGTGTGCGTGTACATGTGTGTGTGTATTCTCAGTCAGTTGTTCATTATTCATCCACTCCCCCCTGCCCTTTCTTCATCCTTTAATCCTTTTCCTTCCTTCTTATCCCTCCTTCTCTCCTTCTCCGCCTGCCCCCTAACCTCCAGATACAATGATTCATCCTCAGTTCTGTCCCTGGTCCCTTGAAAGTGGGCTGCAGGTGGCCTGTCTTCCCAACACTTTGCTGGACCCTCGCTGCTGCTCTTCAGTCTTGTGTGTCTACTCCAGGGGCCACCAGCCCTGCCACGCGCATTCCGCCCCCTCCACCATTCCCTCAGGGGATATTACAGAAAGGCCCACAGCCACTCCAAGTGCAGGCTCTCGGCATCTCCCTCCTGCATCTCGGCGGCACTCTAAGACCTTTGTCTCTTCCGTCAACCCTGTTTTTAAGACAAGACGAAAAGGCCAGGGTAGCTGTGAGACGGCAGCTCTGTGCTCAGAGCATCCCATGAGGCAGGCCCGTTCTCCTCATTCTGTGGGTGATGAGACCACAGCTCACACAAGCTGGAGACAGTCCCCAGGGGCCTCTGGTGCTGCCGAAGCCCTCCGATCCCTGGGATACCCCAGCTGCAAGAGGTGGAAGGACTATGGAGTCAAGTCCCAGACTGGACATTGAGGGTGTTGAGCATGGAAGTTCTCCAAGCCTGGTTCAAATTCAAGGTCAGTCTGGTCTACATTATTAGTTACAAGACAGCCAGGGCTACAGAGAGAAACAAGCTGCGGGTTCTCTTCCAAGCCTTTGCTTCTGTGTGTAGACTTCTAAATCGAGCACCTGCCTGTGGGCTAGCCTGCTGCCTTCAGTCCTCTTCCTTCCTGAGAGAATAGCTGAATGTTCAGCCTACACTTCCTTCTCAGCCACTCTCCTAACCACTCGAAACCTTCAACCCCCACAGCCGGCTAGAGGCAACGCCCCCAAAAAAGGTCAGCGATGACCAAGGTTGGCAGACCTGCTAGGCTGCCTTGCTTTCTGTCCTAACGAGCATCAACACAGTTATACAGCAGCTTTGCTTTTGTCATCCTGACCTTGCTTCTCTTTCTTCCCCTTGGTTTTTCTATCCACCATCTGCCTTGTGTCAATAATGGTGTCAAGAGGGAAAAAAAATCACAAGACAAAAGGTGGGCAGTGGACACCTTTGATCCCATCACTCTGAAGGCTGGGCAGGCAGACTTCTGTGAGTTTGAGGACAGCCTGGTCTACAGAGTGAACACCAGGACAGTTGGGTTACGCAGAGGAACTGTCGCAAACCAATAATGACAAAAAGATGTTCAGAACTGTGGCTTCCGTGTCAGAGGTGGGATGGCAGAGACAGAGAGACCCCAGCAGAATATACAAACCATGCAACGAAAAATCCCATTCCTCCATCCCTCCCCATCTGAAAACCGGGACTAATAACATATCAATCCCACAGGCGAGATAATGAGGGCTAAATGAGCTAATACTGCAGAGTGTTTAAAAGGATGTCCGGCTCAAAGAAACAGACTCAGCATTATCTGCTAAATAAAAACTCAAAAGCAGACCGGAGCGACTGAAGACAGCCTACGGCAGAAGGGAAGGATGACCAGGGGCCCTGTTAATAACCTGATAGCCAAAGTCTGGTCAGGCAGGGTTTCACACCCTGCTCCTTGGGCCTGCATTCACTAACAGGTAGAAGAAATTAAAGAGCATCATCCTTTTATTACTAAGTCACGTGTGTTCACTGTAGAAAGCTGAGAAATAGCACAGAAATCATGTGAGCCCTCACCCCTCCCCAAGGCAACAGTTTTAGGCCAGGGTGGCGTTTACCCCATTTTTGCTCAGCCCTTGGGAGACTATTCTTGCTGGCCCTGCAGCGGAGAGCGTGCTCTGTCTCCATAACGCCTGCCTCAAATAACTTCAAGCTATGGCTACCACAGGCCAGTGTCAGAGTTAAGTCACTGTTTCCAGGAAGACGGGATGACTTTGATACTGGACTAACTTATACACAGCCTGCATAAGAATTTCCTAACGTGCTAACTAGTATGTGGACCTTCAGCTCCAAAGATCTTCCAGCAGCACCGTCAGTGGCAGTAGAGAGACAGTGGCCAAGAGAGCCACTGTGAGGGTCTAAGGACCTGAATCCACCGACAAGAATTCCAGGATGAGTCAGGCAAAGTTAACAAGTCTGGAAAGTGGTGATAAGAGTCAATAGGAATTTAAGAGATAATGTACACGTAAGCTTTAAGTCTGGAGAGGAGCGGGAGGGAGACCACTCCAGGATGTGTCTTCTCAGAGGGTTTCCCTCAGGTTTCTAGCAGGCATGCAGATACTCTTGGTGAAGAACAGCCCTCTGCTAGTCCGACCTCTTTCCCATGGGATGCAGCTTTTTGAAGAACCCAAGGCAATTGCAATGGTCAGGGTGGAAGGAGATAACCAGACAGACAGACAGATAAGGCAAATCACCCCTGGCATTCGGCACAGATAGAGCAGCCTGATTGCCCTAACGCCAGACTGTAGCTTAGTACACTGCTCAAAGGTTGTGTTTTAGAGGGCCCTTGGCCCAGCCTACTCCCCATCAGGTCTCAGTCTTTCGGCTCAGGATGGAAGAGCTCACCACTGGTTCCTGTGATTCTCAGGCTGTGTGACCTGACCTGAATTATCCCTGGCTTTGGAATCTCTAGACTGCAGATGGCACAGTCACAGAAACCTATTCCTATAATCAATCCTCTATACATCATATGTAATAAATCCTCTACATACATATGTACATGCACATGTATTTTTACCTTACTGGTAAATCATCTTGCCCAGTAACACCTGCCAGGAAACTGGGCCTGTGAGAGGTTATGAAGCTACCTGAATCTCACAAGACGCTGAGCCAAAAGCGAGCCCAAGTCTCTCAAAATACTTTTACCTAAAAATATTTTAGCCCATCACCAGATTTCTCAAGCTTGAATGCTTACAGGCACTTTCAGAAAAGTCATTCCACTGCACTCCCTGCTAACCCTCACTAGGGGTGTTACCACATTAGTCTTGTGCACACATCGCCTCCAGGAAGTCCTCACGGCACTGTAACGTGAGAAGTCTTGCCGCTCCCTTTCGCACGTGAAGAAGCCAAGCCATGGAGAATATCATTAATTTACTCAAAGTCACAATCATCCCAGAATTTGAACCCAGTCCTGAATTCTTCAATGCTATAGACATTTAATTAACTTGATATCGTTTGGCTATGTGTAGACATAGCATGGAGGATAAATGCCTTGTGCTTATAGCTCTTATGCAGCTATGAGACCAAAACAAATTAACAAGCTAAATGTAAACAAAGTAAGAACAAAAGGAGGTAAAGTTGATAACATATTTGGATGCCTGTGATAAAACGGCCATCTGTTGGAGCCAAATCCCTCTCTGTAAGCAATTCTCCGGGTGAGCATCCTGCTTGACTATGTGCTAAGTACACCCCCCACCCCCATGCTGCTATGAGGAACCTGTCGGCCTACTAAGCTACCATTAGGCCACTCAGCACCACAACAGTTTCACATCCTGGGGCCAGCCTCAGTTCCTTATCAACAGGCTAAAACAGACAGATCTAAGACAGACACTGATATAAGCATGCCCTCGGCAGAGGCATCTGGAGAACACAGGCTAAAAAATAAACTAGAAATATGTATATGACATGTTACAGCAAGGGAATAAAACATGGTTATCCGACTAAAAAGACTAAAATTTACAAGTTCCTAAAGGACACTGGAGCTTGTGCCTGCATCCTCCTCTCCTCTGTGTCCAGATGGTGGCCTGCAAACTTGCCCTGGTGTTCTTTTAGGGAAGTCGAGGACACCAATGTATCATGACAGAGGTCAAAACATACACAACTTGTTGACCCCGGAAACTTTATAAGCAGATGTTGCTCAGGCTAAGGAGAAAAAAGTGCTTGCCAGGGAAGTTCTCGTTCCTGTGGGAAGGACACAGAGGTCCCATCTGCTCGTCTACAGAAAAGAGGGACATATTCTAAAAGTCTCCATTGGGTGCCAAAGACCCATTCATAAGGGTGACCATTCCTCTCCCACTTGGTGCCAAACTCAAAGAACAAGTCTCAAGTGTGGCGGGAGCCATATATCAGGGAGAGGCAGGAACATGCTGGGTGGCTATGACACGGTCTTGTGTGTACTGGAAAGAATTTGATACAGACCCTTCCAGGATCAGGAAAACTAGAATAAATAAAATTTAAAGTTTTTTTTTTCTTATTTGGTGGTTGATGGCTTCTCTTTAATAAGAATGAGAATCTTGTGTAGAGTACAAAACCCCACCAAAACCTGACATCCTAATATGGATGCATCACATCTGATAAGAATGGCCATTCTTTAAAAAAAAAAAAAAAGCCTTCATATTAACAACTTACTGGTTGGTTACTCATAAGAGTGGCTGATTTTGAAGATTATGGGTTTTAAGGATTATGGTTTTAATATAGTTCCTATTGCTGCTCAGGCTGTTGGCTAAGATCAAGTTACTATCCAGAATAAAAACACAGAATAAAAAAAAAAAAAAAAAATCAAAGCAAAATTTTCATTTCCATTTCTAAAATCACAGAGTCATGTTCATGTAAGACGGTGCCAATGCAGCCGATTACAGATCCTAGAGACACGTGTCACTGTGCTTAACAGTCCCTTTAAAATACTCCCAGACACTCCCCTGCCTCTGCTTTGATGGTCACTGCTGACCAACCAGTACAGAACACTTCATTTTCAGCAGCAAAAGAGAAGACAGGCCGGTGCATCTCTGGATCCAGTTTCTATAGTTCACACAGGTAGCTTTTTCCTTCTGTGATGGAGATGCCGGTCGACCTGTCTCCGTGTGTTCTCTATCGTTTTCTTCCTAACACTTCAGATCTTCATGAGAGTAGAAATAACTAAAACCATAAGCCAACTCTCCCATCGGATCAAGCGTTTGCCTGGTGTTTGAGGGCTGTGTGAAGAGCAGAGGTAATGAGCAACTCAGAGACAGGAGTCTAGCCCTGGGGCTTTGTAAGGAAATGAACCACACAGCGTACAATACACAGTCCTGTGGGACTCGGTCACAGTCCTGGTGCTCAGCATCCCCATCGCAGCCAGTGGCTTATCTGATGACAGCCCTTGTGTACTCCCTACAGTGAAATGCCTGATCCACACTGGGTAGAACTATATGGGAAGGATTGGGAGGTGTGGTCTTGCTAGAGGAGATGTGTTACTGTATGTGAACTTTAAGGTAATAAAATTCGCACTCTCCCCTATCTGGTGTGTGTGGATAAGATATAAACCCTCAGCTCCAGCTCCAGCACCATGCTGCCTACCTGCCTGCTGCCATGCTTCCCACCACGAGAACCATGGACTCACAGAGGAGCAGGGATTGGAGAAAAGATCATCCAGAGACTGCCTCACCTGGGGACCCACCCCGTATGCACCCACCAAACCCACACACTAATGCTGATGCCAAGTAGTGCTTACTGGCAGGAACCTGATATGGATGCCTCCTCAGAAGTACTTTGGGAATAAGGCGGGGGGCACCTTTGGCTAAAGCTTCTCCTCTTCACTCAAACAGTAAGAGTTCAAAGGCATGTGCACACCAGTCAGGCAGATTCTAACAGTGGCCTCAGATGCTAGTGAGCATCAACAGTAGCATGTGTGTTAAACTCCCCTGTGCAAATGCACAATCTGGCCGGCGAAAAGGGATGAGAGACTTATCCAGGGGTGGCATAGGGTAGAGAAGTGGTTCTCAACCTTCCTAACGCTGAGATCCTTTAACGCGGTTCTTCGTGTTGTGGTAACCCACAACCATAAAATTTTCTTGCTGCTACTTCCTAACTGTTATTTTGATGCTATTGTGAATCATAATAGAAATATCTGTCATGCAGGGCGTCTGATAAATCGAGACTCACAGGTTGAGAACCATTTGGTGAGGTGGCTCTGGGACCACCATGCCTTTGCTTCCTTCATTCCTCCTTCTGTCACCTGCTCTGGGACATATTTTCACACAGAATGCCACACCCAGTAGACACAGAGGGATAGGACCATTCGCTATTAAAAAGCACTAAACAGACCAAGTACAGGAAAGGTCCACTGACCTGCTTTCTATTCCTGAAGTTCGCCCCGAGGGTGTGTCCACAGCCACAGTATGAAACATGTTCCCGTCACCTTGGACAAGGAGCCGTCTGAGGATTCTGACAGAGAATCATGTGTATGGTTTGGAAAAGGTCCCCAAATGTGCATGTTTTAAGCATTGGGCAGTGCTATGAAAGGCAGCAGCAGAGTGGTTCCCTACCCTTCATAAAGCTGCAAGGCTTCCATACAGTCCCTAATGCAGTGCTGACCCCAACCATAAAACTGTTTTGTTGCTACTCCATGACTGTAATTTTGTTACTGTCATGAATCATAACATGAACATCTGATAACGCAGGAATATCTGATATGTGACCCCTGTGGGAGAGTCATGACCCCAAAGTGGAGAACCGTAGCTGTATATCAGCCATTAGGCCCTGCTGGTGACAGTCGGTTATGGGAGTCATACCTTGGGTCCCCGCTTGGCCCTGCTTCGGATACTTCTCTCTGCCTTGCTGGTCTGGCTGCTGTGAAGAGCTCTGTCTACCACATACTGTCTTCTAAGCCACACTGAGAGGAATCTGGAATGTTCCAGTAGTTGTATACCCACACAGCCTTAGAGAGAGGATGTTTGCTCCATTGACGTGTGGGGAAACTGAGACTCGGGTCTGATCCACTGCCTCCTGTGTGGCTACAGAGCTTGGAACTTGTGCCCTTGGGGAGCTACCTCCCTGAGAACAGGCAGCACCAAGTGAGTATGGGAGTGTGGCTCTAGAATAGTTCCAAGTCCTGCTGTGCATCTCCGATGACCTCTGTTTCTCTCATATTCCCCTTTTCGGAGAAATGATACAAAGGTAGTCTTATCTCAGCACCCCCTGCCCCAGTCCTGAATCCAACATTCGCCAGAGAAAGAGGGTAATATAATCATGCTGATAATAAACTAAAACCCACCTATCTTGGTTAGGGTTTTACTGCTGCAAACAGACACCATGACCAAAGCAAGTTTTATAAGGACTATATTTAACTGGGGCTGGCTTACAGGTTCAGAGACTCAGTCCATTATCATCAAGGCAGGAATATGGCAGCATCTAGGTAGGTATGGTGCAGGAGGAACTGTGAGTTCTGCGTCTTCATCTGAAGGATGCTAACAGAATATTCACTTTCAGGAAGCTAAGGTGAGGGTCTTAAGCCCACACCTATAGTGACATACCTACTCCAACGAGGCCACACCTTCTAATAGTACCACTCCCTGGGCCAAGCATATACAAACCATCACACTAACCATGTGTTAAAACAGACAAATAACGAAGTAAAAAGAGAAAAATGCCATTATACAGGGGATCTATGTTGGTGTTGAGGTGTTGTTTCAGGTGGTGCCTAAAGATTGCACCTTGGGCTTGTAGCATGCTGGGTGCATCCGCTGCAGTGAGCTGCATCCCGGTTCCACACAGGGAAACCTAACCTGATCAGGGAGAACGGAGTGGAATTAGGGAAGATGGGATCACTGAGCTGAGACTTGAAATGGATAACACTGAGTCAGTCAAGTAAGGGACATGCGTTCTAGAAAGAGGGCACAGCTAATGCCTAGACTTCATAGTGGGATGTGGGAGGCACTTCAGGGATCAGAAATCAGGACAGCAGAGGGGAAGGGATGCAGATCCCTGAAAGCAGGGTAAGCAGTAGCTACCCTTCTGGGATGCAGATGGGATGTTCCTAACAAGTCTCAGGGACGCACATGATTCTACTTGTCTATTTATCACTGATCAGGGACACTGCACAGCAGACTGGTGGAGAGTAGATGGACAGTGATTTCTAGGTGTCCACCCCAATATCCATCTTCTAATGGCACCCACTCTGGGGAAGGGATGCAGTTATCGAGAATAAAAGAGCTTGTACCTAAATCTGATCATGTGGCTAAGTTCTCACCGATACGGTTGATGAAAAGCAGCTTTGTGTGAAAACACAAGGGAAGGTTGTTAAAGGAAGCTGCCTCTGATGGGAGACGTCTTCTCCTGCCCACTGTCTTTCTTCTTGCAGCTTTCACTCGGGTAGGATGGCTAAAGCACAAGTTGCCATCTTGGGCCACAGTAAAGAACATAAAAGAAGAGGATGACAAGAAAGGCAAGAATGGAGTTCTTTAGTTTGGATCCAACCCTATGGGTTCTGAAGAGCTGCCTTCGGGTGTTACTCTCAATGTCTACACTGAGAGGAAAAGCAATTCCTACATTTGGAACCCGGGTTGTTCTGGGATCTCATGGGAACAGGTAACTCAGACCCAATACAGACAGAGGTTACTGTATTCACCTAAGAGGTGGTGGTGGCTTGGATTATGGGAGGATGGGGAGGGGGTTGTGGGAGACAAGGACAAATGGCACCACTGAGCTATTCTACACAGAAAGTAGAATCATACAACTGGATGAGTTCAGACCCCAGAACACATGAGGTTGAGACACAGGAAGCGGGAAACTCACTAGGACAAGATGCTAACAGAAGCCAGGGAAAAGACAGTGCGTCCTAAGGCAAATGCCAAGCTGGAAGAGACGGTGAGCCCTGGGCACATCTGAGAGGCATGCTGGGGAAGGAGAGTCCCAGAAGGAGAAAAGGAGTCACCACAACTCGAACCATGGGACTCATGTGGGCCACACCACCGGTCACTCAGTGTGCGAAGAGCCAGGGCCATCAAGGAAGTGCAAGAATATTTCTTCCAGCCATGAGGAAAGGGATGAGGTAGGAGTCAGAAGAGTGTTGCAGTAAATAATAAAAATATGATTCAACCTTCTACCGGCCCCTGAACGCACACATGGGGTCCCCACCACTTGGCACTCCAGGCTACCTAAGAACTCAGGTGTGGTTCACTCCACCTGCCCTGTGTCTTCTGTCCCAGGAGGAGACGGCTACCCCGACATCTTTCTTTCCTCCACTGCCCAGTACAAACATGACTCCACAGCCTGACAGCTTTTTATGTAGGTTTATATATTAAATCCTCAATCCACAAACAACACAATAATTATATCCAATGGCCAAAGATACAAACCTTCTATATGAGATAAAATAAAAGACCTATAGAATCCCTAAAAATATTCATATCTACCTAATGCCATTTAAGTCCACCTGGATCCAGATCATCCTTCCCAAGCTCCATCTTGATTCCTTCTCCTGAATCTCCTCCTTTTCCTTCCCTCACTTCCACTCCTCGACCTTTCCCCCGCCCATCTCTCTCATGTCCAATCATGTATCACCTTAACATAAATCTACAGAAGAGCCTCAAGGAAGCTGGAGAAAGTTAATGAAGGGACAGGGCCATGTGTGGGGACACGTGGCTTTAATCTGGGAAGCAGCAGCAGGTAGATCTCTGTGGTGAGGTAAGCCTGGCCCACATGCAGGGTTCCAAGCCAGCCAGGACTAGATAGTAAGACCCTACCTACCCACCCACAAAGGGGAGGAAGGGGATAAGGAAGCTTGGTGCTCTGTTTCTGGTGAGAGTTGGGAGGGGTATATGTAAATTTGTTGGGGGGGGGGGCGTTGAAAGTTACTAAGTAAAGAATTAGCAGAGAATATGCAAACAAAAAGTTCTTAAGAGTGATGATTCTGAGTCAGGGATGGTGACACATAATTGGATTCCTAGTCTTCTAGAAATTGAAGCAAGTTTGAGGCTAGCCTAGGCTACAAACAAGGGTGAAAATCTGTCTCAAGCACTGAGAGAAAGTATGGTTTTTAGAAAGTCCGTGACAGGAAGACCTAATGCATTCTTATAAGTATCAAGAAAATAACAAAATTAAAGACTCTGGCTAAAATTTCAGTTTCCACAGCATAAACCTAAGGTGACACGGAAGTCTTGTTAGGGAGCCCAGGAATGCATCTAAATCAGTTTTTATGATGCTGTCCTCTACCTGCAAAGATGAGTTGGATGCAGACTGTGGGTGGTCCTTGTGGTAGGAGAAGCAGAGAAAGTTATTCGTGTGCATCTGACCTCCTCGAACCAAGTGTTCAGTTCACTGAGCCAGTATGAGGTATGGCTGGAGTGGGCTCCAGAGCTCACTGGTTTACTGAAGATGGACACACTGTCCTTTCCCATCTCCCACAACACACTCACATGCGCCAAAACTATTATTAAACAATGACCTCAAAATGTTCATTACTGATTAAAACTACTCTGCAATAAATTTCAGCTGAGCATCATGGAAGTTTTAAAGGGATGGAAAGGAACAGAGAGGGCGAGGCATTTTGTTGTCTCAAATCAAAACAAGCACTCACAACTAAAATGGGTTCAGGCACCCTGAGACCTCATAACTGCACTATCACTGACTTTCCTCCTAGGCTCACTCAAGCCAGACTGCTGTACACTTGGTTAGCGTCGGATGTACCACTTTCCAGACACAACCCCCCCAGTGAGGTTGTAACTCTGGATATCTCAAAGGAAGGAACTAATGCATCTACCAGCTCAGTGTCCAGTAAAACAGTTAAGTGTGAAGGATGTCAAGCCAGTGCCTGGGACGTCGGCCAAAAAACTGCTCTGCCCAACTCTCTCAAAGATTCCTTCCAGCCTTCCCACCGAAGGAGCCAAAGGAGCAGAAACCAAGAATATGCAGCAGGAAAAGAGCTCTACAGGGAAGAGGCAGGTAGCAGCCAATGCATCCTTTCCCTCCCTCGCCAAGGGTAACTCAGAAGAGGGAGCAGCCTCTAGGCACAATAGAGAAGTCCTTCCCCAAGACAGCTCCTCCCCAGAAGAGTCCTTGGAATGTGCGGAGATGACTGGATACCACAAACACCTCAGTCGCGTCTGCATGTGACCCAGACACAGAGGAAGCCAGGCAGAGGAAAATGCTTCTGGTCTAATTTCACCAGTGCAAAATGTGAATCACAGGAGACAGGGTGTCTGGGGTTCTGAAACACAAACTGCAGAGCTCAGCTGTTCTGGAAAGAGCCTTTCATGGGGGGGAAAATGTCACCAAGATTCCAGAGACAGGCTTGTGAAACCACTTGGTGCCCATCTACATTGGACAGTCAGAACTCTTGGGAGAAACTCCATAGAAACTTCCAAGCCCAGCGGCTGCCGTTTTCCAGACAAGAGATGCTGTGCATGTGCACACATCTGTTCAACTGGGCAGGCGGGTTCAGAAAGCTGGGCAGCATCCAGTTTTCTACAGATGGTAATAAAGACCAGCTCCCTCCTCTTGCCATTTCACCCCTTCTGCACCTGGTCCCTGTGCAGAAAACAACCCCCAAACATGGACAGCTCTTCTTGAGAAGACTTGAGGACACTGTCACATTCCCAGCTCAGAGTGACTCACTGGGCTCATTTTATAAACAACAAAGTTTTGCTGAATGCCTGCCTTTTCTTTTTCCCCCTGGAAGTCTGGAATTGAAGGCAAACCAAGAAAAAGGCACAGACACAGTGAGTTCCACAGTCACTGCTGGGTTTAATTAGGCATGCCGGAGTTGTTGACTCCCCTGGAAGAGGGCTTTTGGAAGCTCACACCAGGGTTCCTTAGCAGACTTGGCTGTGTGAGCCTTTTCCTCCTTCTTCGCCTCTTTTCACTTAACAAAAGGCAGTTCCCAACAAAGCAATTTGCTAAATCTTGGGAATCTGTAAATCACCAACCCATAATACTAGATGAACAGAAGAGAGTCCTGCTGTAAGACAGACCTGCCTCAATTTGATACTAACCAGCTGGGAGCCAGAAAGCTGGTTAATTAAGTCCCCTTGGCTTCAGAAGGCTCTTAGGACAGTACAGAGTGCCTCAGAAGACAGTGTTTAAAGATTAGGAGTAGATAATAAATATTAAGTCCTTTCCTCTTCTGATGAACATGTGAATGGTACCCTGTGTGACTTTGCATGCACAACCAGGCCACCTCAATAGAACTCCCTTTACTCTCCCATCCCCTCCATTGTCACGCTGGAGCTACTGATGGGAACAGCCTTACCTAGCTCTGCCCTCAGTATCATGTTGGACATCAGATAGCAGACATAGTGAAAATACTTACTCCAACAGAATTTCACAAAGCTAAAAACAAGGGCCCCCAGCTGCTAAATATTGATCAGCATGCCTCCTTTGAGGACCTGCTTTTTTTTTTTTTTTTTTTCCTTTTAAAATTAAGGTATGTGAAATGATTCTCAATAATGTTAGCCCAAGGCCAAACCACAGTGAGACACCATTTCATGGCCACTGGGAAGGCCAGGAGTACACTGAAGCAACAAGAATGGTAGAGGACTCGCTATATGGAGATGTAATGCAAGCACTCAAAGGGCAGAGGAAGAAGGATCATAAATTCAAAGCCACCCTAGCACAAAAAATCCAAACTACAAATAAACACAGCTTCTCAAAGACTCTTTGTACACAAGACAAATGAAAGCCTATGTCAACACACACAAAAAAAAAGTGACTATTCTTAGCAGCTATTTACAATAGCCAAAATGGAGCAGGAATCTTAATATCTATCTATCCATATGAACCAACAGAATGTGGTACATTCATACAGAGGAGTACTATGCAGCCAGAAAAAGGAATAACTGGACCTAGACACCATCATGCCTAATGAAAGCAGCCAGGAACAAAAGTTGACTCCTCTGTAATCCTATTTCCATGAGAAGTGAGTACAATCCCTTCTTGACAGGAAGCGAGCTGATGGTTGCTAGGAGGTGGGAGATGGGGGGGAGGGGGCAGGGGGGGGATTGAGTTCAGCTTGTTGTTGTTGATGATGTTGTTGTTGTTTTAAAATAGGGACAATTTCTGTTTGGATTGATGAAAATGTCCTGAAACTAAATTCTTATGGCTGTTATATAACTCATTTCTGTGAAGTCTCTGGCTCATTCCTACAAATGGTTACAATAGTAAACTCAGGCTATGCCTAGTTTACCACAGGAAGAACTGTGTACATGTACGTGCAGGCACGCACACACAAAATAAATTAAAAAATTGAAACTGAATTGTAGAAGAGACCCGGACAAGCCACAAACACAGGTATGAAGCCTATATCCTCATGTATGTATAGTGTTTATGATGATGGCTTGATTTAGAACATATAGTCTATATCTTAAAGACAGACAGACCTAAGAGGGAAAATGCTCAAATGGACACATCAATAAATGCAAATAGACCTTGGCCTCTAATAGTCTAAAATCATAAGGTACCCACCATTTTCCACCACGCATCCAGGAAGAAACAGGGGTAAATGGGTAGCAAAGGTGGCCCCTTTTGAGGCCTGAAACACAGAGCCAAGGGAAGTGAGGTGGAAGGAAATACATGCCCCAAGGTGGTCAGTAACGATGTGCACGGAAGTCCCCATGGGTGGAAAGTAGCGCCGTGTGGTTTAACAGTCAGGGTGCTAGCCAGAGAGATAAGACATCCTGAAGCTTGTAGTCAAATGAGGGTGTGCCTGACTTGGCTGACCCTGACTTGGTTGTCCCTGGGTTCTTCACTTTGTCACACAGTGCATGACAAAGCTGTGGGCAATTTGTGGGCATGATTTATGGGAAAACTGATAAGATAGAGCCACAGGGAAACATACAGAGAACCTTGGTATCTCCGTAGGTCTCCATATCCAATGTATTGATTCAAGGGAACCCTGAACCTCTCCTGTAGGCACAGTGGCACCATAGCACGGTCTGGAGAGCTAAAGAGTCCAGCCTAATCAGAAAGCCACAGCATCTGCAAACAACTCTGCCCACAAACAAGGTTGAAGAGCAGGAACGGAAGGAGAGGAGGCCAGGCTGCCTTCCCCACTAAGCCCAGACAGCAAGAGAACCTAGCAGGAATCTACAGAGGTATTCGTGGGGAATAATCAGACTGTGAGCTGGGCTGGGTCAGAATTTACTCTCTAATAACTCTGGCCCTCCACGGTGCTTGGGCAAATAAGCCAAATCCCATATATTATAAAGGAAAGCATGTGGTGTGCTAACAGTAGGTTGTACCCCAACCCTCAGTGAGGATCAAGGGGTGCACATTGCAGTCTGGCCAGGAAGGAAAGGCCTGGTTTGCTTGTCTTCTGCAGTGGTGAGTGCAGGGGGCTCTACACAGAGGATCTAGGAATGAAAACTTAATGGGGGACCTTTCATCCCCACAATTAACAACAAAGCTCTAAAGAATCTGTAAAGTTTCTAACTCCATTGTTTACTGAATGAACAACTATACTGTCACATTCTAAACAACTTTTGTTTGGGAAAACATACAAACATATTTGCAAATCTTAAGAATTGTTTTCTAAAATGAAAGAAAAAAGTTAAGCCAAGAATAATATTTTGTGCCTGTAACCCAGCAAGGAAGGGCAGTTCAAGGCCAGCCTGAGCTACATAGTGAGTTTGAGACGTCCCTGGGATGCATAAGAAGAAAAGAAGTGAAAATTTAAAAGTAAGAAAGGCAAACATAAGGTTGGTCTCAGAAATAGCTAACAGTTTTTACTGGTAATTATTAAACTTCAACGTTTACCATGGATGTTCAGTCTATTCACAGCACCCAAAGCTACCAGTGTTAGGATTTTCCTGACACAACTGAAACAATCCACTCCACAGAGGTTACTGCGTGTGACACACATGCTTCTAAATCTGCTGCCGCTCATACTTTGTTACTTGTGAGAAACGATTCAAAGGGTAGTTTCACTTTTTCAAATCGTCATGTGACATCTCCTGATATATAATAACAATGTCCACTTTTTTAAATCGTCATGTGATATCTCCTGGTATACAATAACATCTACTTTTTCTAACTGTCATGTGATGTCTCCTGGTATATACTAATGTTTTATGTGATATCTCCTGGTATTAATAATAATACCCACTTTTTTAAATTGTCATGTGACATCTCCTGGTATATACTAATGTCTACCTTGTCTAATTGTCATGTGATGTCTCCTGGTATATACTAACAATGTCCACTTTTTACTCTGGGAGAGACTAACATCGGTAAATGCTTTAAAGAAAAAAAAACTTTCTAAATTTAAATGACAGGTGTCCTCAAAACAATAAAAAGGAACTAAATGAAGATAGAAACCGCCGTGACAGGTCTAAAGATATTTCTGCTCTGCCTACATACTTTCTGATCACAGCCCTGCAGTGATGAACAGCAGATGCTGTCCTGAGGTAATAGTGTGAAATACTTACTCTTGGACACGCTTAGATCATTAAACAATGGTTTGGGAAAGCACTGTGCACTGCTTGCTGGCCAGAGCACTAAGAACAGGTGAATAAACGGGCAGACGTTCAGGAGTGAGGCCTCTGCCGGGGAATGTCTAAACTGTCCTCTGAGATGATTTGGGCCAGGCCCAGGATGACCAGAGAGAAGGGGACTGAGATGCTTAACAGGAACAAGGCTTTAAAGGGAGGAGACACATTTCTTATGCAACAGTATCTGACCTGCCTGTCCGCACCCTCCTACCAGGAGCTGGGATTGAACCCAGAGCCTCACGACTCCATATGCTGAGCCTCCTGGGATCTGCTCCAACTTCCCCGCTGAGTCACCTGATAGGGTGGGGTGCCCTCACTTGTTTGCACAGACCACAAACATCCTTTCCAGAACTGAGGCGGTGCAATCAGAAAATGAGTGTCTTTGTCCAGGCTGGAAATCAGTTAACGGGTGACCTGAAGCAAATCATCTCTTTATCCTCAGTTTCCCAAACTAGAACACCTGGAGGACATTTTTCAAAGTCTCTTCAAGCTTTAAAAATGTGTAATTGTCCATCATGACAAGCCAACTATCCCTCTGCACGGGTGACTACTTATTATACACATCCACACCGGTCTAAGACCATAAACATTCCAGACTCACCAAGACCGGTTTTGTTCTCAGGGCCTTTCCACATGTTGTCTGTCCCCTTTGCACAGAGTGAGGTCTCCCTGCCTAACATTTCTTATGTGCTTGGTCTTGGAAGGCTATCTGAAAACCTTTATAACCTTTCCCAACCCCTATGCATCAAAGAAAAATGTGGGGGAGGGGGTGTTAGTGGGAATGGGTGACACCCATGGAGGGCTTTTCCTTCTCAGAAGAAGAGAGGAAGGTGGAATGTGGGGGAGGACTTGCATGAGGGGGTACTGGGAAGAAAGAAAAGGCCAAGATTGGATTGTAAAGTGAATAAATAAATAAATTTTTTAAAAATCACAACAATTTCTGTGTTTGCAACTAAAGCATATTCCATTCCCTAAATTTGATCTCTTTTTAAGCAGTCTCCCAGTAAGACCAACCATTCCAATTCTTTGTCTTCCATCTTCCTCTCGTGTGTCTGTGTGTGTGTGTGTGTGTGTGTTTGTGTGTGTGTGTGTGTGTGTGTATGTATGTGTGTGTGTTGGAGGATAGGGTGTGTTTGTGTGTGTGTTGGAGGATTGTGTGTGTGTGTGTGTGTGTGTGTGTGTGTGTGTGTGTGTGTGTGTGTGTGTATAGTCCTTACCTCCCAGCATCACCTTATTCTTATCAACCAACATTTAGAGAAAACTGGGAAGGTCAAGGAAGCAACTCCGGAGCTCTAAGGATCTCTAAGCTTAGAGACAAAATGCTCATTACATAAACCGTGACATCAGAAAGCTTAGGAAGAAACCTCTACAAGAAGCCGACTACAGTGTGTTGAAGACAAGTCAGTCACTTCAAAGCAGATGGATGGGAAGAGAGAGGTGGGAAGAACCAGTTGATGTCAACTACTATGCTTCCCAAGCTTTCTGTAAGCCAACATTTTATAATTGCTTCGGTCCCTTCAACACAGGCTGTTGAATATATTCAGTGGGGAAAGGGCTAAATAAAACTTGGATGCAAGCTTGACTTCTGATCACCACTAAAAACTGCTGAGAGCTGAAGCTTGTGACAATTCAATGAAGAAAACTTTTACAGAAAGTGTCTTATTGATATCACTGAGCATGGCTGAGAGCTACGTTTTATAAGTTGAAACAGACAACACCACTTCTGAGCAAAACTGCTGATCTTTCTTATAGCCCTTGTCTCTTTCCTACTAACATAATTAATAAAGCACAGCCAGCCATCACAGATGGCTATTTGTGGTATTGTCCCTACCTAGAGTTCCAAGAGGATTAAATTCTGATTACGTTCCCCTTTTGCTCGGTTGGCCATTGTGGGTACTATATTCTTCTTCATATGAAGCCTTTCATATACCCCAGGACTTCTTTGACACAATATAATAAAAAGTCAAGGAAACTTCGAAAAACATAAAATAACTGATTCTTTTTAAACACCCTAGCAGACCGTGGTGAAATCATACATCTGTGCGGAGGGAGAACATCCATCCTCAAAGGCAGGGAGCATTGCGATAAGAACATCCTGGGCTGTAGAAATGACTCAGAGCACTGGTGGCTCTTGTACAGGACACAGGTTCAGTTCTCAGCACCTACATCAGGAGGCTCACAACCACCTGTACCTCCAGTTCCAGGGGACCCTGTGCCCTCTGTTCTCCACTTGGTGGACAGGATCTCACACCGGCACATACACATAACTGAAAAAATAAATAAATGAATGAATGGATCTTTGAATCTTTCAAGAGCAAGAGAGCCCGAAGTGTGATTTCTTGCTGGGACCTGTTACATGTACTCAGTAGAAGTTTTTAATAAACTCCCATTTTACAGATGTTTCTTTTCCTTCACCAGGAGTTTAAAAAACAAAACTATTTCTTGGCCAAATGAGTCAATGTATGTTAATGAGTTACATTCTGGACTTTGGGGTGTAGAAGGAAGAGGTAGAAAAACAACTGTAAAGACCTTGAGGCACCTGAATTATACATGACTACAGACTCTGCCTCAAGGTTTGCTTGTTGATCTCTGTCCCATTGTTCTGTGGCTATAAAAAGATGCCCACCTTGGGGCTGGAGAGTCAGCTCAGTGCTTAAGAGCACCCAGGTTCAATCCCCAACACCCACATGGTAGTTCACAGCTACCCTTAACTCCAGTTCCAGGGGATCTGACACCATCTTCTGACCTCTTCAGGCACCAAGTTCACACAAGATACACACGCATACATACACGTAAAACACTCATTTAAATAAAATAAGTAAATCTTTTTTAAAAGGCCTCAGCATCCTAAGGAAATAGGGTGAATGCTATCCAATAAAGATAATTAATTATGGGCTGGAGAGATGGCTCAGTGGTTAAGGGCACTGACTGCTCTTCCAGAGATCCTGAGTTCAAATCCCAGCAACCACATGGTGGATCACAACCATCTGTAATGAGATCTGATGCCCCCTTCTGGTGTGTCTAAGGACAACTACAGTGTACTCATATATAATAAACAAATAAATCTTTTTTTAAAAAAGAAGATAATTAATTTAACAAATGAAGAAAATGTCAGGCCTTCAGACATCTGACCTAATATCTTGACATTTCCAAATGACTAGTGAAGCAGAAGATCGTGTATCAAGGAGAAGACAACAAACAAAAGTCAAAAATGGAAGAAGAGATCGAAGAAAGGGAAGTAACATATAAACCAGAAGTTGGTATAACGCCACTTTATCTTCAGAGAGGTTCAAATGCCAATAATGCCAATAAGAAAATGAGTTTCATGTAATGACACAGTTGATTCTTCTGTTTGCTATCAAATATTAGTCATTTCTTTGTCTATATAAAATTTACATTAAGCTTTATGAGAAATGTGTATGCATAGGGGAAAACCAAGGGGTGGCTCCATTCATGATTTCAGGCACACCCTTTCAGTGTTTGCTGCAACCCTGGGATGAGAGGAAGCTGTGACATCTGTAGCAGTAGCTACAGCAGGATGCAAATGCTCCCAGTGGCTCTGCAGAAAAAAAATGAATCATTATCCTCTGCCACACCCAGCTTCCCAGCATGCAACAGGGTGCTGCAAGATACAAACCTCTGGAAAGGGACTAGGTGGCCTGCATGCCTGAGGTCTCCACTTGACAATCTATAAGGAAGAAGTGTTCATCTTGGTGGCTCTTATCCCTGGAATGCTAAGAGCTTCTAGTGTTTTCCAAGTCTAGCTAAAGGAATCAACCCGCATATGACCCAGAACGCTTTCCAAGCTGTTCGGCTGTCTGTGACATCATAGCTAGAACTCATTGCTATCATTTCCTGCCAGGCAGCCTCAGTGAAAGATGGAACCAAACATCCGGCGGTCATGGATAATCCCACTCTACCTGCTTCTCATCTGCAATCCACTTGACTATGTATCACATACTGAGCATCCGCATGTTCAAAACCCTCAGCAGTAAAAGGATGAGTAAGCCATGATCCCTGTCCCCAGATGTCAGGAAGCTGAAAAAGAGACAAAAGGAAGGAAGGAAGGAAGGAAGGAAGGAAGGGAGGGAGGGAGGGAGGGAGGGAGGGAGGGAGGGAGGGAGGGAGGAAGGAAGGAAGGAAGGAAGGAGGTAAGGAAAGGAAAGGAAAGGAAAGGAAAGGAAAGGAAAGGAAAGGAAAGGAAAGGAAAAAAAAAAGAAAAGAAAAGCCTTTATTTTTTATTATTCCCATACCTCTAACACCACGTATCTCACTAGAAACATACAAGAACGAGACTCCGAACTTTCATTAGCTTCACTCACTAGACACCAACTAGGTGTCCTACAATTCTCAGGACTCAGTTCTGAAACTGTGTAGAGTCAAAGGGCAAAAGAAAAACACCTTGAGCCTGACATGACCTCAAGTCCAAGACCAGGGCCAAGAAACAGAAACCCACCAATCCCCAAACAGGAAAACCCAACAATCCTTGAGTTTACCCAAGCTCAGAAATTTAAATCCCACCAATCCTCACCCTGGAAATCACCACGCTGGAAAATCCCTTATCCCCAAGAAATCCTACATAAGCGTGTGCGCGCACACACACACACACACACACACACACACACACACACCTTCTGCTCAGTTTCCTGCTGCTTCTGCCCTGAGCTGAGGCAGCTCTCCCCTCCTGGGTTTCTCCCTCCCAATAAATCTCTTATGTGAGTTTTGCTGTGTAGTGTGACTGTGTAGTATTCCTTGGCTCCTGATTGTAAGGACACTCTCTGAGCAGAGGTCTAACACTTTTGCCCAAGCAGAGCTTTTACTGAGGAAACCTCCCCATGCTAGAGCAGAACCTACACTTTCACTGGGGAAACCCTTCCCCCGCAGAGCAGAGCCTAGTTATCACCAGGGAAACCACCCTCTCCTGCAAAGCTGTTCACACTTGTATTTGGAAAGCCCGCCCCTGCAGCAGCCAGAGCAGACCTTCTTTAGGGAAAGCCTGTCCTTCAGAGAGGCAACATTTATAAACTCCTAGGGCTAATGCACACAGGTAAAAGGGTTCAGCCCTGTGAACTTCAGAGATAACACTTACAGAGTGGGTCTCCAGGTTATTAGAAACTTCTGTTTGATTTCACTGCAAACCACAACTTCCTACAAGCTCTTCTTGAAGCTTGATAATTTTCTAGAAGTTACCAGGCAATACTGTTACCACTGATTTACAACAAATAAACAACCAAGTAAAGTGATATATACGTAGGCATGGGCTAGGAATGCCAACCCCAGTAGCCCTTGTCACCATGGAACTTGGTGACATGACACCCGGTACAGAAGCCTGTTCTTGTGTCCCACTCTGGAAGACTTCTGAGCCCTTCATTTCAGATCTGTGTTGCTGTCAAAATGGATGAAAATGAAGTTAAGCATATAAAAAGACACAATCTACATAAAATAATTTTAAACTCCATATACAAGCTGAAAATGTTATTTTAGAACATCTAATTAGAGGCAGACGGGACCAAAAAAAAAAAAAAAAAAGTCCCGTTCAGTGTGGATTTTTTTAATACAAAAAAAAAAAAAAAAAAAAAAAAAAAAAAAAAAAAAAATCAAAATAGTTGTAACTGAGTATAATAAAATACCCTAAAATTTTTATCTGTATTACAGAGGTCTCTCTCTCTCTCTCTCTCTCTCTCTCTCTCCCTCCCTCCCTCCCTCCCTCCTTCCTCCTTCTCTTCTTCTTCTCTTACTCTCTCTCTCACTCTCTCTCTCTCTCTCTCTCTCTCTCTCCCTCCCTCCCTCCCTCCCTCCTTCCTCCTTCTCTTCTTCTTCTCTTACTCTCTCTCTCACTCTCTCTCTCTCTCACTCTCTCTCTCTCTCTCTCTCTCTCTTCCTCCCTCCTTCCTCTTTCTCCTCTTCTTCTTCTCTTACTCTCTCTCTCCCTCTCTCCCTCTCCCTCTTCCTCCTCTTCTCCCCCCCCCCCATTAATTTTTCCTGGAGTAGAAAGATGGTTTCAAAGATAGGCTTTGAAGAAACAGCCCTACAATTTCTTCATAAGATATTTCTTAATAAGAATATGCAACTTCTAGCATGGCACACTTTATGCAAGGCCTTTTATCTTTCTTTGGCTTGGTTCCTCATTCTGAAATGAAACCAAATAAGCCTGTGTGTATACAGTCCTTAGCACTGTGTCCGGCACAGTGTTTCAAAAGTCACCCCATTGTTAACACCAGTGTGCCTGAGAATGCCAAGCAAAGGAAGCTTATGCATGGGCCAGGCCTAGGCCTCCTACACATAGGAAATAAATGTGCAGCTTGGTCTTCATGTGGGTCCCCTAACAATTGGAGGGGGAGTATGCCTCTGACTAGGACTCTGTTACCTGCCTTTGGATCCCTTTTCCCTAGCTAGGCTGCCTTGTCTGGTCACAGTGGGAGAGGATGCTCTTAGTCCTGATGTGACTTGATGCGCCACGGCAGGTTGGGAGCCTACCCTTCTCTGGAAGGATGGAACCAGGAGGAGAGGAGGGAAGGGATACCTGCTCAGCCCTCCCCACTTTGACTTTATAGACTCTGTGGAGTGTCCATGCTATATCAGACAGTACTGTAGCCAGCGAACCAGCCACTGGCCAAACTAAAGTCTCCTTCTTTCTTAGTAATGATTGTTGCAAAATTCACACAGTACTTGGTTTCTTTTATTCAACAGCTCAACTTTTTTTTTTTACCATTATTCACAGCTTTGCTTGTTTGGGGGATGTTGTTGGGGTTTGGGGGGTTGTTTATTGTTTGTTTTAACAAAATGCAGTCTTATGCTTTCCTGACTTTCATCCCCATATGGAATGGAGCCTCTCCAGGAAAATCAAGTGGCCTATCTCATTGGTCATTTAGATCTCTAAGTAGAAAGGAACACCCACCATTCACCATGGTTTGTGTTACTGTAATATTGTGTAACATAACCTGTTCAGATCTTTGTTCACTGGAACATGCACACACATGAACAAACTAGCTACCAGGAAAGAGGAAAAGCACACTGAAGAAACCAATGGCCTGACAGTTTTTCAATGTGCGGCTTAACTGGATAGTTTAGCTGGGTATCTGAAGGTCTATAAAAAAACAAAATTTCACAGTACACTTTGAAAAGCACAGTAGGTGGATTAGTAAGGAAGAGTTTCAGGAAAGGCTTTGGCCATCATGTTGTAGAAAGCTGGGTGCAGAGATTAAAGAAAGGGTTGCCATTCAAAGCATTCAGCGGTCATGAGGGAATTAAGAATGGGGATACTAAACCAAGAGGTAGCCTCTTTGATGTGTTAGTTTTGTATTTTGGGGGTTTCTTTTGTTTGGTGGTTTGGGTTTGTTTTTTGTTTTTGTTTTTGTTTTTGTTTTTTTGTTTTTGTTTTTGAAAATGAAAGAACTGCAGACAATTTAAATCTCACAAATGGTTCCAATGGTTGTCAGCCCCAGTTCTAGAATCTTACTTTCCAACTCAGCATTCTCATGGGCTCCCCACCTCACTGGGCTTTTTGAGTTGTGATTCTAAGGACAGAGAGACAAAAAGCAGAAGACTCATCCCTGCACACAGGAACTTAACACACACCCCCAAACAGGGAAGTAACTCCACTGTGAAGCACTTCCTGGATTTTCTAAATAATAGGCAGAGAGGAGTCAGATGGAAACCTGCCCTGTGTTGTTAGAAGTACTGTTATTTCAAGAATTCTGATTCTTATCTTTAAATTATAATTCAACATAAGCAAGTATGTGTTGTTTTAGGTGTGTGGATCTAATCAATGACTTGGTACATGCTAAGCACATGCTAAGCACACACTCTACCACCTGGCTACGGTGTCCCTACCCCAGGTGACTATTTGCCTCTTACCGTGAGAGGCAACAAACCTGTGATAGGCTCAAGAAGCAAGTCACTAACAAACTGCAGGCCATCCATGACAGCAGAAAGCATGAACAATCAAAACACCACCCCACACATCAGAGGAGCAGGGGTCGGGAGGGGGGTTCAGAAAGGAACTCAGCTAGTGGCTGGGGTCATAAGGCCAGTGAGCAACCACCAGAAAAGACAAGGACACTGACTAAGGGTTAGAAGAGGGATTTCTACATGTTGGACAACCACCTCTTTCTGCCCTTTCAGTTCCTACAATGACTAAAGCCACTTCACATTCAGACAGTAGACTGGGATCTGAAATACAAGGGGCTCCCTGTCTTTTCTCTGCCTAAGCAGTCAGGGCACTTTTAAGTCTGCACAGTGAACCTTGCACACCTAACAGTTCTGAGTCCATAGACTCAGCCAACCCTGAAAAATATATGGAGGGAAAATTGCATCTGTGAGAACATAGACAGCCTTTCCTCATGTTATTTCCTAAGCAATATAGAATGAGTGGTTTTATAGCATCCATATTATATCTGGCATCATAAGTAATATACAGGTAATTTAAAATACACAAGAGGTTGTATACAGGCTACGTGCAAATGCTTCACTATTATACATAATAGATTTTAAGCATATGAGGTGGTGTGAAAGTGACCAGTCCTCTCACGGGTATCAAGGGTTACATTTTCTCTCTATGTGCGGTGTTTTGCCTGTATGTGTATCTGTGTACCTAATCCATGCCACTCCCACAGAACATCACATCAGGTTCCTTGTAGCCACAGTTAGCTGGCTGTGAGCATCCACATGGATGCAGAGAATCAAGCTCAGGTTCTCTGAAAGAATAGCCAGTGCTTTTAACCTCTGAGCCATCTCTCTGCCCCTGCTGTGTCATATTTAATAGTATCACTGCATATTTCTAAGTTCTGCAGGTTTGGGGGTTAGTACCTTTTTAACTACTTGTTACCACCTTTTACCACGTCTGCTGCCATATTTCTATTTTCCTGGATTTACTCTGGTAAAATTCCAGTTGTGACAAATCATTGCCATAAAGCAAAAACTTTACTAATCTTTCCCTCCAAATCTCTTTGAAAGTCTTAAATAAGCTTTATTTCTGGTTACAATTCTTATCTGAAATGCTTTCGGGTTTCTGAACTTCTCAGATAACAAGAAATGTAGCAGACCGATCATATACTATGACAAACTAGTAATAGTTCTGGGTGCACATACATACGTGGTGAACATGAATAGAATAAAGAGTGAGCTTGGTCTTTTACAATTAACAGTGTCAGCTCCAGTTTTACAATTGGCAGTGTTGAAGCTTTGGTTTTCAGCATTTGCGGGGGTTTATAGTTAAGGGAATACGGTTCCATGGTGCACGAACCTGAGATCTGTACGGTCCACAGTGACATGCTACAGGAGAAATAAGAACGGTTCAGAAGAAACAAGGCCACTCTGTATAAACCAAGGGAACCAAAACACAGAAGAAGAAATCAACAACAAGACAAGTAAATCAACAGCTGATGAAAAAAACTATTCCCTAGGAATAGTTGCAATGAAGTCTGAACACCAGGGCAACCAGACACTCACCATGACTGCATTTTCTATAGCATATGGCCAAGAGAAATCCAGTTGCTAACCATTCGCTACAGCCTAAAATTATTTCTAACAGAAAAGACTATGGCAGTAGAAGTAAATATCATGTCCACCTTGGCAAGATTTGAAATTGAGTCAGACAGAGATAGTCATTCACTCCTATTCCTCGTGGGAAGCCAGAAGCTGTCTAACCAAAACTGTCTTCCCCAGGTAGACACATGGTCCTTTAATCTCCCTAACCCCATCACAAGACACTGCAGTAGATGCTTGGCATCAGGAGATGAAGGATTCCTCTGTAGATCAACTTCAATAAATGGTTCACCAAATAACTGATCAGCCGCAGATGGTGAAGAAATGCTCACACAAAGCAGCTTGGGTTTTGATACATACTATGGCGGTTTGTGGGGACAAGCCATGTGCTTAATATGCCTATTAAATTCTATAAGGACCTATAAAATATGGGAATGGATTTTCTCTGGCAGACTAATTCAGACCAAATGGATAGCTACCTAGCTGAAACTATAATAATAGACTTGTGCCAAGTTTTATCCCATGCTAAATCTTAACTTCCAAGTCTAAAGCACAGCACATTGGAACCTCAGGTTCATTAGCTCAGTGGAGAGCAACACCGAATGACAGTGTGGACTGTGATGGTCTCCTACCTCCGCTCGGCCCTCATAGTAGGTCAACATGGATTTCGTAAGTACGAAGAGTCGCTCTTTGTAGTTTAATGGTGATGTCTTCTTTTTCTGCTGGGACCTTTTGATCAGAATCTCTTCTAGGATAGTGTTAAAATTCATCTCGGTCTTCTGTTTGCTCCGTCTCCTGCCATTGAAGACCCCAGGGTTCTATGGTAAGAAAATAAACAGTGAGGAGATGTTGTTAGTTTCCTGATGCGACTGTATTTCCTAATTCCTAATGTCCTATTTCCTAAGGCATATTGTTCAGGGCAAAGAGTTCTTCTGTTACTTCAGCCTCCAGCCATCCCTGCCATTTCAATAAGAAAAGCTAATCAAGATTTCAGATGATGATGTTGTTGATGATGATGACAATAATATATGCATGACTCAATCTCTCCCAGTATCCCTCAGCTCTCTAGTATGTTCTGCTCTTTGACTTCGGAGAACAAATACTTCAAATGGCAAAGTGCATTCCACTGCCTGTGCTGTTGATTTAGACCTCAAAGCAGCATCATTGATTTAAACAGCGGAAGATCATGGTCGGGGATACAATTCACCCCTCTGTAACTTAGTGAAGACGTCATCCTGATCCGGTATCATCGTGATACCACAGGGAAGCTGTTGCTACAGGGAAGTCCCCTGACAACTACACCATCATGATCCAAAACTTGCTACCCAGACCACAAGGAAAAAGAAGCCCACCTGGTCAGAGCTAACCTTCCTCAGGGCAACCTTCCCGGATACAAAGACCCTCAGTCCTATACCTGGAGTCTTTTAAAATGTAAACAAGAGCTGGCAAGATGGCTTGATGGGTCAAGGTGCTTACAACCAAATCTGAGTTCAATCCCCAGAAACCCCATGATGCAAAGAGGGTGAACAATTTCTGTAATGTGACTTTCTGACCATTACAGTATAAGAAAGTAAAGAGGGGAAGGAAGAGAGAGGAATAGGAGAGGAAGAAACAGGGGGTCAGAAGAGAAAGGGAGGGAGAGAGGGAGGGAAGGAGAAAAGTAAAATTCAACCATATTTAATTCTCAACCATTTGAAAACCCAAAGGTACTCAGAAGAGGCCTGGATTAAGGCTAGTTTTTCTTCCCTTGCCTGCTTCACGCCCTTTCAGGAAGCAATTACATATCAAACCACAGAAACAAAAGGAGTCTCTTGAATCACATTTAGCCCAATTTGATAATGTAACCTGCAAATGGACGCAAAGCTACTAAGGAATTCCACCGTGCTTCCTTCCAATCTGGTGACTTTAGTGTTCTTCTCTTTCTCAATGACCACCAGCCACTCGGGCTCCTTTGATTTTCATGAGGGTCTCTCTTTTACAACATAAATATCCAACCCTTGATTTAGAAGGTGTACCAGGGTATGCAAGGTTAATGTGGGATTTAAATGAGTTGTAGACAATAAACTTATTGTGAACATGGTATCCAAGTGCCTATTATGGTCACACTGAATTCCGTTGTCACTTCCCTAGCTTACAACATCCTCAGCTCTAGCTGGACAATGGCAGCACCTTCCCAACTGCTCTCCCATTACCCACACTCTTGCCCCATTTAACTCTAACTACCACATACCCCTTCTGCCCGGTGACTCACTCTTCAAAGTTCCATCCGGTCACTTCATTCTTCAGACATCCTCGGTGTCATCGGACACCTGCGGGATAA